>NC_092873.1:164967544-165567544 GCF_028372415.1 Notamacropus eugenii | reverse complement strand
TTCTCTCCATTTTTTGATCTTCCTTTCATTAGATTTTTAGCACAAGTACACAAATATAACCCAGAATTTAGATTTCACTTGCATAGCAAAGTATTTAGCTTTGTTTGGTTGATCCACTCCTGTTGAACCTACTTTATGCCCATAATTACATGCCTAATCTATAGGGGTGGGGAAATGTTGAGAAAGAAACAGATTTCAATTTCAAGCTTCAAAGGAGTTTTAAAATATAGTGAAAATGATGGAAAATACCTTGACTGGTGCATGCTTGTTTTTAAGAGCTATATGTCAAAAGGTAGCTAGTGCAAACTAGCTATGTCTAAGATTATGAAAATGTTTAAAATTAGACAATTTCAGAGGCTGAGCTGACATGATGGAAAAAAAAATAAGTACTGTTTTTTATGTAGGAAAAATGTCCAGCCATGCCATTTACTGTGCAATAGTGATGGGGTCACTAACCACATGCCAGAACTAGGGTAAGATGACAACACACCCAATGGCTTTGAACATTAGCATCTTTTGTCATAATACATGGCAAATGGACCAGGAAGCACCCACTGCCAATTAGAGTGATGATGAACCAACCTAAAGTAGGCAAGTGAACAGACTAAGTACCCCTGTGGCTTGTCAATTACCTAAATTATATGCAGTAGTTTTACTGCACAGCTACCATGCATACAAATATAAATAAGAACCTTGGTCTGTGGACTTAAGATCTGCCTCAATGTCAAAAAGGATAAAAAATCAGTGGAGTTTTGAGAATCTGTGTTTGGTTAAAGGGATATACAGCATCACCTACAAGAAATAAGGTTTTACATTTTAAAAAAATAATTCTGTCCTTTTTGCAAAAGGACAAGACACGCTGAAGAGTCTATTCTGTATTCAACATTGCTATTTGATTTTGAAGATTGTTCTAATAATTCATCCCAAATAGGCACTGACTTGGAACAAAAGTGCTATATTCATAGTTAGCTTCCTGAGGCTTCAACTCAGTGAGACTACCTGGGGTGAGGGGAAAGGAAAGCATTCATAGGAAACCAAAAAAGAATAGAGGTAGGGAAAGTTAAGGAACTTGAAACCCAGCCATTCACCTAAATTATAGATAAACGTCTTTAAATGAAAAGAAATAATCACTGCACTCTCTTGTAAACACTTAGAAGCAATCATGCAACCTGAAAGTCCCTTGAGAAAAGCCTTCACCTTGCTGGGACCTATATTTTAGTAGTTACTACTTACAATGCATGTGGGAACACACATCTCTGTTTTCTGTTGACCTCAGATTTGAAGGTTCTGCTGCTAAGAACAATAAAGTAGCTCAAATTTACTATCTTGAGAATGGTCCCATTCATGCATGATAAAGAAAGGTGTTCATTTTATATTAAACTTCAAAAATTCTTTTTTTTTCTTTTTCTGGGACAAACTGTTTGCTGTTGATAATAGAATGCTGAAAATTCAACAGATCTCTCCTTCCAAATACTGGCTTCTGGTGTGGCCTCATTATTTATTGCCCTTGAATATCACCATAGTTCAGGTCTTTGTCACCTCTTACCTAGACTTTTCCAACAACTTCCCAATTGTTCTCTCTGTCTGAACTTTTTAATCTTTCCAATCCATTCAGCACACAATAACCAAATTGATATTCTTGACATATAGACTTGAACATGTCATTTCCATGACCAAGAAGCTCACATGGCTCCATAATGCCCCTAGGATAAAATGTGAGGGACTTTAAAAGCCCTTTGCAGTTTGACTCCTGCTTGCCTTTACAGGTTCATTTCATATTTTGTCTTTCATGCATTCTTCATTCCAATCAAATTCACTGACTTGATGGATCCTGTACATTGCATTACTTGTCCCAACTATCTGCCTTTGCATAAAGTACTTAGAATGCTTTCTATCCTTATCTCCTACTTTGGGGATTGTCTAGATCTCTTAAAGATTCAAGTCATGTGCTCCAACATGAGGCCTTGTCTGACTTCTATTTGCCCAGCTGTTTGCACTCTCCTTCCATAAAATTACTTTGTAATTACTTTGAATATATTTTGCATTTACATTTCTGTGTAATTATTACATCTTTCCAGGAGAATAGGGACATATATGAGATGTTTTGTGAAGATTGGTAGCTGATTGGCTATGTTTGTTGAAAATGAGTAGATGAGGATGACACTGAGAGAGCAGGCGTAGATGGCTGTGAGGATGATAGTACCCTTTATTGTAATAGATGAGTTTGGAAGATGGGAATGACAACAAGTTCTATTCTTGATATGGTGAGTTTGAGTCCCTTATGGGCATACAGTTTGAGATGGTCAAAAGGCCATTGGTGACACAAGACTGTAGCTCATAAGGGACGCTGTGTTGACTATACAGAACGTGGGATCATCTGCACAAAAATGATAATTGAACTGATGAGAGCTGGTGAGATAATTAAGAGGTATTTTTTGGAAAAGAAAAAGAAAGTTAAGGGTCAGGAGGACAACCATGGAAGTGTGCTGAAAATACCTAGAGAAGCATTTAACATAACTCAAGAGGCAGGCATATGGAGATGGACAAAGATCCAATAGAAAAGACATAAGGAAAATAAAAACAGATAGGTAGATGATCACAAGAAAGTGGTATTATAAAAACCAAAAGCTGAGAGAGAAGGTGATCAAGAGTGTCAAAGGCTACAGAGAGGTCAAGAAGGAAGATTGAGAAGAACTCATTATATTTGGCAATTAAGAGATAGCTCTTAACTTTGAAAAGCAATTTCATTAGAATGATGAGGTTTTAAGCCAGATTGTGAATGGTTTAGAAAAGATACATTGATGACTGTATGTCCCCAGAGTGCCTCAAATCGTGCATGGCACATCATAGGCATTTAATAAATGCTTGTTGAATGGATGTCACATGAATGACATTAAATTCATATGAACTTCATCTTACGATATATATTACTAAAGAGAGCACAAGGAGCTGCTTATCTCTGAGTCAAACTGAATGTGGCTTCCTAATCAGAACAGCAGGGCAGATATGAATTTTGTTGCTCTGGCACTAAACTAATTTGTGCTCTCAGACAAGTCACTTATTCTTTCATCTTTTTTAACTATAAGAACTTTCTCAAATTATAATAGCAGGTAATAATACCTCCCTTGAAGTGGTGTTGTAAAGTTTGATTAGTTGTCATTTCTGAAGCATATTTTAAGGTCTTTGCCTTAAACATTCCGCCAAAGAACAAAGCATTAATATTATTCCCCCATTAACAATGTTTTCCTGTATAATGGCCCAATGCACCACCAGTTTAAAACACAAAAGAGAAAGTCAAAGAGGTGCACTAATGGAAGGGTCAGTGTTTTACTGTCCATCCACATGCAGATGTTGTACCAACTAGTTCATTTTATAGGATATGCAGCATAGTTCCTAAATTCCACACTGACTATTTTATTATGCTAATTGATAATCTTGCCTGCTCCAAAGATTAAAGAAAAATGAAATTAAATTGCAAAATCAAAGGGTAACAACTTTATAATGCCTCTTTAATTTCACAAAATACAATTAAAGTCACACAGTGATGGAATTGACTATGAATACTAAGATGACGATAATTGACAAAGTAAATGTTACTAAGTCAAGTTGTATGAAAGCACAGGAAAATGTCAATAAACAAAGTACCATGGAATATCTAGACAAATTATCAAAAATAAACTAAAAAAGAACCCATAGATGTCATTGGAAGATAGTATCCTGAGAAATGAAAGAGGTATAAAAGTATAAAAGAGAAATTTAAAAAAACATTATTGATTGTATTCAGAGTAAGAACTTGATCCTTTTTAAATGAAGGCTTTATAGACCAACCTCACTGGAAAAGATTTTAAGGAATAAGAATGCTAGTATTGAACAGCATGTTCTTTCCGGGTTGTGTTGGTAATGGTGGTAGTGCTGCAGGTGGTTTTTAAATGCTGCTTAAATGTTTGTAGACATACTAACAGCAGTAAGCTCCCTAAATCAAGCAAAAACACAAGGATTAGTGAACTGAAGTATTTGCTTTGTTCATGTCTATTCTCTGAGTCTTGGGTCTTGAGTGCTTTAGAACAGTGGTCTCAAACTCAAATAGAAACAGGAACCACTAAATCATACATAATAATCCCTGTGGGCAACCTATTGACTTAGAAAACCATCTATTAATATTATCTACATTTTTGTATTATAAGAATATTAAATATTTCCAAATTACATTTTAATCTAGTTGGATGCAAAACAGGATGGTTATGGACTACATGCATCCTTTGGAGGGTCTTTGACACTTCTGATTTACAGGATAAAATGTTAACTTTAAAAAAAATGTTACTGCCCACTCCAAAGCCTGTTCCCAAACCACCAATTGTCTTCTATCAAGGACAAGCTGTTTTCTGACACCTGTATGGTTCATATATATTTGGCATGATTAAGGTATGATAAATTAAGGTATAACAGCAACAACAACCTCAACTAGCATTTATAAGTACTTTAAGGTTTGAAAAGTCTTTTACATGTGCTCTCTCATTTGATTTTGTGTAATGATAATTTAAATGAGGAGATCTTTCTCTTTCATTAATTAGCCTATGTGATCCGTCTGGGTCACATGGAAGTCTGAGTCACATGGAGTCTGTGGTGGGAGGAGTTTGCTGAATAGGTAGAACAGGAAGGGTGGAACAGGAAGAGGTGAGCTAGACCAGAGCTGAGAGGAAAATAGTAAGAAAGCAGTCAGAACTGGAAGATGGAGGCAAGTCCGCAGCTGGCTGTCAGTGTGAAAAGGGCATTTTGTTTGAGAGGACCTGCTTGTGATTTCTTTAAGGGACCTGACTTGTGTGAAGCTTAGCAGAGGGAAGGTTTGGGGATGGTGTTGTTCTCTGCATTACTATTGTGTAGAGATTTTTGTTGCTATGATGGATTTAGCTTTCTGATGTCTGACTATACGTTTTGACTCTGTCTTCCATATGGAGAGACTGTTGTATTTTGTCATTCAGAACTGCATGGGGATATTCATGGCTCCCATAGGTGCTATGAATATCTCATTAGTGCTACATCTTGCGAGAACACTTTGTAGTAACTGTAATTATTTATCCCATTTTGCAAATAGGAAATTAAGTCTAAGAGAGGTTAAATGATTTATGTAATGGCGCGCAGTTTTGTGACTTTAAGTAAGAGTCTAAAGGTAGCACTAGAACCCATGTCTTCCTAAACTACAAATCTAGTACTCTATCCATTGTGCCACTGAACTGCCTATTGCTATCATATAACATTCAGAAACCATGATTGAAAGGAAACATCTATAACTTTTGGATATTTTCTTTTTTATTGATTTTATTGATTAATTTATTTAGTTTTAGTTTTAGTTTAGTTTAGTTATTTCCACAAGATTTTGAGTACCAAATTTTCTCCTCATCTTTCCCCTCTGCCCACTCCCAGACATTGTACATTTTGATTACACCTTTCCCCAATCTGCCATCCCTTCTATCATACCCTTCCCTTCCCTTATCCCCTTCAGTCTATTTTCTTGTAGGGCAAGATAGATTTCTATATCCCGTTGCCTGTATTTTTCATATAAAAATAAACTTTAACGTTGGTTTCTAAAACTTTGAGTTCCAACTTTTCTCCTTTCCTCCCTCTCCACCCTTCCCCATTGAGAAGGCAACCAATTTGAGATAGATTATACGTGTGTACTCATGGAAAACACTTCCATAACAGTCATGTTGTGAAAGGCTAACTATATTTCCCTCCATGGTATCCTGCCCCCCATTTATTCTATTCTCCCTTTTTGACCCTGTCCCTCCTCAAAAGTGTTTATCTCTAATTAGCTCCTCCTCCCATTTGCCCTCCTTTCTATCATCCCCACCGCACCTTCTTATCACCTTCACCCCTACTTTCCTGCAGTGTAAGATAGATTTTCATACCAAATTGAGTGTGCATATTATTCCCTTCTTAGGCCAAATTTGATGAGAGAAAAGTTCACTCTTTCCCTCTCACCTCACCCCTCTTCCCCTCTATGGGAAAAGCTTTTTCCTGCCTCTTTTAAGTGAGAGATGATTTACCCCATTCTGTTTTTTGCTTTCTTCTCTTAGTATATTGCTCTCTCACCCCTTAATTTTATCTTTTTAAATACCATCCCTTCATATCTCCTTGTGCCCTCTGTGAGTATGTGTGTGCATATATATATACAAATACACACACATGTATATATGTAAATGTGTATATGTACATGTGTATATGTATATGTATTGTGTGTATGTATGTGTATGTGTATGTGTATATATTGTGTCTATATGTACATGTATATGTGTTGTGTATGTATATATGTGTGTACATGCATGTGTGTATTGTGTGTACATGTGTGTGCATACACACATGTATATGTATACATATGTATGTGTATATGTATTGTGTGAGTACGTATATGTATATGTGTGTGTGTATTATGTACATATATATTTGGGTATGTATATGTATATATGTACATGGATATATGTGTACATGTGCATGTGTATAAGTGTGTGTATGTATGTATATAATCCTTCCAACTATTCTAACACTGAAAAAAGTCTCAAGAGGTACAAATATTATCTTCCATGTAGGAATGTAAGCAGTTCAACTTTCATAGGTCCCTTATGATTTTTTTTCCTGTTTACCTTTTCCTGTTTCTCTTTATTCTTGAGTTTGAAAGTCAAATTTTCTATTCAACTCTGCTCTTTCCATCTAGAGTGTTTGAAAGACCTCTATTTCATTGAATGACCATTTTTCCCTTGAAGCATTTTACTCACTTTTGCTGGTAGGTGATTCTTAGTTTCAGTCCTAGCTCCTTTGACCTCTGGAACATCATATTCCAAGGCCTCTGAGGCCTTAATTTGGAAGCTGCTACATCTTGTGTTATCCTGCATGTGCTTCCACAATGCTTGAATTGCTTCTTTCTGGTTGCTTGAAATATTTTCTCCTTGTCCTGTGAGCTCTGAAATTTGGTCACAGTACTCCTAGGAGTTTTCCTTTTGGGATCTCTTTCAGGAGAAGATTGGTGAATTCTTTCAATATCTATTTTAGCCTCTGGTTCTACAATATCAGAGCAGTTTTCCTTAATAATTTCTTGAAAAATGATGTCTGCCTCTTTTTTTTATCATGGCTTTCAGGTAATCCAATCATTTTTGTCTCTCCTAGATCTATTTTCCAAGTCAGTTGTTTTTCCAATGAGATATTTTCACATTGTCTTATTTTTTTCATTCCTTTGGTTTTGTTTTAATCATTTTTGTCTCTCCTAGATCTATTTTCCAAGTCAGTTGTTTTTCCAATGAGATATTTTCACATTGTCTTATTTTTTTCATTCCTTTGGTTTTGTTTTATAATTTCTTGATTTTTTCATAAAGTCATTAACTTCCATATTCTCCATTATAATCTTTAAGGAATTATTTTCTTCAGTGAGCTTTTGGACCTCCTTTTCCATCTGACCAACTGCTTTTTAAGGCATTCTTCTTCTCATTTTTTTTTTTTTTTGGATTTCTTTTGCAATTTGGGTTAGTCTATTTTTAAGGTGTTATTTTCTTCAACATTTTTGGATCACCTTTAGCAAGTAGTTGACTCATTTTTCATGATTTTCTTGCATAACTCTCATTTCTCTTCCTCATTTTTTCTCTACTTCTCTTACTTTATTTTCAAAGTCCTTTTTGATATCTTCCACAGCCTGAGACCAATTAATATTTTTCTTAGAAACTTTGGATGTAGGAGCTTTGACTTTGTTGTCTTCCACTTGTATATTTTGGTGCTCTTTGTCACCAAATTAATATTCTATAACCTGATTATTTTTCTAGTTTTTACTCATTTCTCCAGACATTTACTTGACTTTTGAGCTCTTTGTCAAGGTTGCTCTCTGCTTCCTTTGTGGTGAATATACTGTAAACTGCCAAATCCCGCAAAAATCTGTTGGCCTAGAGCTGCAGAAAGAGCAGCTACCACTATCCCTGCAGCTACTGAGGCTGCTGCAGATTCCTCCACCCCTCCACCCTCTGGGGCTGGAGCTGAACCACTCTACTCTCTCACATAGGTCAGACAGGTTTTGTCCACTGACCTTCCAATTTGTCCTCCACATTTTGGGGTCATGAAGCCTTGGATCCACCACAGGTGCCAGTGATTCAGTCCCCCTGAGGCCTGCTCATATCCTGTCTATGCTGGCATAGCCCACACTGGACTGTCCTCTGCTCCCAGCCCAGCATGACAGTTTCCCTTTTACCTTCTAGGCTGCCTCGGGCTGGAGATTTGCTTCCCTCCATCATTCTATGGTTTCTGTAGCTCCAGAATTTATTTAGAGTCATTTTTACTAGTATTTGACTGGGTTTGTGGAGAGAGCTCTGGCAAGTCCCTACTTTTACTTCACCATCTTGGTTCCACCCCCCCCCAATATTTTTCAGTAACATATTTGTACCTTTACTAATATATAGTTCTGAAGACACAATTTATGCCACACACAAAGAGCTAGAAATTGTTTTATTTTTTTAAAATGAAGAAAATATTAAATATAACAGAAAATATTAATGTAAGACAACTCTTTAGTTGTATTTACATCAGCTAATCTGTTAAAAATATGAACAGTGTTGATAATGTAAGATTGCATTAAATTATACTTAAGCTCCAACTAGATGTTAATCAGTAGAGATGGAGGGATGGATTTATATCCAGGAATGAATGAGTCCAATCTTTGTCATTTATTGTTTTGTGACTCTGGACAAGTTATTTAAGCTTTGTAAGCCTTAGGCACTTTGGTACAGTCTGAGTTGTTCTATGCCACAGTGGAGTAAGTTCCCAAACCAATGAATATTGATAGGATTTTATCTATATCATGGGTCATATGTCACTTTCATTTGTTTATTTTATAATACAACACTACTTAGTTCTTACCTTTTGTACTTTTCTTTCATTTTTTAAGTTATACTAATAATACTATAATAACATACAACATTTATGTTGCCTGCTAACATGTATGTGTTGGCATAGTGCATATGTGACATAGTGCATATGGTATATGCTGCTAATCTTGAGAATATATATGATATGTATTCAGGGCAAGACCTCATTTCATTGTTTGCCATTTATTTGGAAGGAACATGATAGTTCATGGTGTACTAACACCTAGTTGCCTGGGGCAGCAAAATAATAAGGGCAGCAAAATGTTTGTTTGACTGTATATTGGTTGATTGACTTGTAGCAGCTAGGGGAGTACATTCTTGTGGATTTGGTATAGTAATAACCTTGGCCTTAATACTGATACAGACCCAGGTTTTATTACAGAATTAAACCAAGTGAGCTGTATCATGGTAAAGGAAAAAAAAGACCGTCAAATTTTATTTTGCCCACATTCCAAATTCATTCTTAATATGCAGGTATCTTGAACTTTTTTGAGTTTCACTGAAATGAAATTGTGTTGTCTCATTTTCATTCATCTTTATATATAATTTTAATGATTTCAGAACTCATGTCATTATTTTAAAATAACAGGATTGTATTTTTACATCATAGCAACACAGTAAATTCTACAATGAGATTTTGTTTTTCTAATTCACTTTAAAACATACACACATATGGATAAACATACAAATCTTTCAAGACTATTTTTAAACCTGACCCTAAAATGATAATTTCTTGCTTCTCTCCAAAACATATATACACCACATTACAAGACAGTATCAGTAAGCACAGGGATGAATCTTTTTGTCTCAATTGTACTCTTCTACTCTGTCTTTCCACATGTATGACATATAAAATGACAAGGAAAGGAATACATGAAGCAAAGAAGAGATTGACTCCTAGAGATCCAGACTTGTATAAGAAAAGACAAATTCAATTGTGAAGTCAAAGAAATATGACATACACACCCAACATATACTTTGCAAAAGACAAGGATTGGGACAGGAGTAATGAGTAGACCTGTGCTTTTATTGTCAATGGAAACTCCATTGTGAGGAAATTCTCTCCACTAATGCATGTTGTCACTTTTTCTTCAACTCCTAATCTTAGAGAGTTGTTTACAACACTGAGAGTTTAAGTGATCTCCATAGGATAAAATAGCCTGTATATATCAAAGGCAGGACTTGAACACAGGACTTCTTAGCTCTTTGATTCTACCTCACCATGAGGTCATTCATCTTGAGAAAACAACATTGTATTTTTTGTGGGGTTTTTTTCAAACCACAGTCATTGGCAATGCTTTAAAGAAATGGAAAACATTACTTTTTTTTCCTAGAAAATAATGTTTTCCTTAAAAATATTACTTTTTCCTTAGAAAGCAGCTATTCATAAAATCATGGAGTTTTACAAATTGGAAGGAAACTTAAAAGTCACCCAATTCTGCCTTCTGCCCAACTTAGGCAACATGCTTCCAACATCCCTGATATGATGCCTTCAGGTCTCTGCCTAAAGAATTCCAAAGAGGACAGCACATTCTGTAGCTAAGAATCTCAGAAAATTAGATTTTTCCTTCTTTGAATCCCATACCTTTATTCCTACCCCGTGGTTTTCTGAAACAAATTGGATCAAGTCTATCTCCTTTTCCCTATGATTCTTTCAACTATTGCAAGGCAACAATTATGCAACCTCCCTCTTAAACTTTTGCATGTTCTAAAGCCCATTCCCTTTTGTCTTCTTCACGAACTGTATTTCTAGGCTCATCAACTTCTTGATTATTTTCCACTAGCTACCATCTAGGGTTTGTAGTGCTCCACTTTTACCAATATTACATAATAAACATAACATAGTCTCACATTGAGAGGAGCAATGGTCCAGTGATTAGAGAGTTTGCCTTGGAGCCAGGAAGCCTCTTGTTCAGGTTTTCCTACTATAATATACTGGTCATTTGATCCTGGGCAACTTTCAGTACTCTAGAAAACTGTAAGACTGTAAGTTCAGAGATAGAGGTGACATAAATTGGCAGAGAGGATTTTCTCTCATAGGATTCCCATATGCCAGTGAAATTACATGTCCCATAACAATCTTTAATTTCATCTTTCTAAGTACAATGTTCCTCTTAAAAAGTTGTGCTAGATATGAACCCAATACTTCAAAATTGATCTGATGAAACCAAAATACAATTATACTCTTACATTCTATTATCTATATGCTAAACTATTATTAATTTACAATACCATTATTTTAACATTTTAGCAACCTTATCACACTATATCCTTATCGTGAATTTGTAGTCAAAAAATCCTCTTTCCTAATCTACTATTAGGTCTAGTTTTCTAAATTTAATACTTGTGAAATTGACTTTATTTTAACTTACTTATAGAACATTACAGTATTTTTCTGTTAAATCTCAGGGTTCCAACTATTGAGAAATTTTTCTATTATAATTCAGTAATCAAATATATATATACATACACACACACACACAAATGTTTTACGGTTACAAGTAATGATATAGTACAGTCTGGAAAATTCAAATTCATGTTTCCCCAAATAGAGAGCCAAATAGAGAGGTCCATTGTAGTAGTAAGGAGGCTATGCAATAATAACAGTCAGGGAAACATATGGTATAAAAGTCTCAAATAAATCCAATTAAATTAGCAACTTTAAGGACCTATTATGTGTTGGCCATTTCTCTATATGATAGACATGAAAATATAAAAAACATTGAAGTACCTGATATTCTATGGGGGGAAATATACACATAGATAAATAAATACAAAATTTATGCAAAGTTAATAAAATTTATTTCAAAGGCGAGAAATCACTGGTAAGAAGGCCATAAAAGGTGTCACCTGAACTATTTTGAAGAAAGGTTATATTCTATAAGGTGGAGGAGGGTACATAGTTTGATGGTGTAGTGAATAGATCCCAAACCAGAGTTCAAAAGTGTCCTCAGACACTTTATCAGCTCTATGACTTTGGCATGTCCCTTAAATTTTATTTTTCTAAAATATGTTTTCTGTAAAATGGAGATAATAAATAGTACATACATCTCAGAATTCTTGTGAAGACTGAAATATATTATTTCTAAGATGTGCAAAAAACTTAAAGTGATATTTAAATATCAGCTATGATCACTATTGTCATGAGAGGTATCTTATGCATAGGCATGGAGACAGGAATTGCAATGTAAGCACCCAAATAAAAAGTAAACTGCTTTGGTAGAGTAGGTGGCTAGGCATAATGTCATTATATAAGTGTATGAATGGAAAAGAAGATGGGTTAGTCATGTGGTTATAATAAAGTGTACCAGCTGGCAGGTTTTATGCTCTGTTATTCTCCTCAAAGTATGAAGCAAACATGAGAAATGATCCAAAACTGTTGTATAAATGCCCTGTCAAATATGTATGGGGAGACATTGGGCATGATTTTCATTGCTGGAAGGAATAGCCACATCAATGAGAAAACCAATTAATTGAAGTGATAGAGTATCTATTGTGTCACCCAGTCCTGTAAGATAAGTGACTGCCCATTTTAATAAGCATGACTTCTATATTTTCTAGTCACTAATTTTTAAAAAATGTATTGGCGAGTCATAGGGATGGTGAATTGATCCTTATGGCATTCAATTGACATATCATTTTCAGAAACAATGTTAGTATTAATTCAGTTACTTTGCCCATTAGAAAAATCAAAAGTGGTGAGAGTAGGGAAAGTA
Source organism: Notamacropus eugenii (assembly GCF_028372415.1). Taxonomy (NCBI): domain Eukaryota; kingdom Metazoa; phylum Chordata; class Mammalia; order Diprotodontia; family Macropodidae; genus Notamacropus; species Notamacropus eugenii. The sequence continues at coordinate 165,554,931 of NC_092873.1, read as the reverse complement.
TTGGAATACATACATGATGTTGAAGCTAAATGACCTCAAAATAACTCAATACTCTCAAAAAAAACCAAATGGATTTGCAGTCTCATCAATGCAAATATTCTGTCTAATGATGCAGATTTTAACCAATTGATGCTGCCCATCTTACTGGATAAAAAGTTAGGAAAAGACAAGAACAAGGAAAAAGACCTGAAACCTGCCATTAGAATAAATCTATTCAGTTTTGAAACTCCCTACTTGGTGTAGAATTGTGTTAATGGATTGTCATTGAGTCCAATTTTACCTAACCCTTTGAATACATCTGTCCATGCCTTCTTGTCATTTGTCTCAACACTATAGAGGTATTTCAGTCCTTTCCCAATTTTCATCATTTCCATATCTTTTAATAGGTAAGGTGGTTAAATCAATACTATCACTCCTTCTGGAAAGAATTTGTCAGTTTATTGTCCTGTGTATCAACTCATTTTGTTGACTCCCCAGAGAAAACTCCCTTTTCCTAGTCTCCACTCTCCTGTATTTATTGTCTTCACAACTGAAATGGAAGCTCCTTGAGTGCAGTAATTGGTGAATAATAAATGCTTGATGAATATTTTGTTTTAGGGTTTTAAAATTTTTATTAATTTGATTTTATTTCTTTTTTTGTTTCACTCATTTATTTATTCATTCATTTATTATTTGTATTTGGTTGTTGAAACATCTGAACGTTTACAACACTGTTCTCATCATTCAAACCAAGTTACATCTTTGCCAAATGCATCACTGAAATCAAGATAAACCATGTCATATCATATTCCCCTTATATACGAATATAATTCTCAACCACTCAAATGAATTTGCAATTTCATCAATGTGAATATTCTGTCTAATAATTCAGATTGCAATCTATCAATGCCTGTCCTTACTGCAGGACTCTTCTTGATATTCTCCAATGACTTTTACTTGGGTGTCCCACCAAATGTGTTAGGTGATCTCCTTGATTTCTCATGGCATTACAAGAACACCAGTGGATTATGCAGGCTGTATTAAGATATTATTCTGTCTTGCCATAGAAACATCTCATTATCTTCTCCCTGCCCCATCTTAGTTTTATTTTACCACATATCTTTTTTTCATTTGGTTCTTATGCCAAAGTTCCTTGTTTGTTAAATGTTGCAGCCTGAAAACATATACCATTTATTTTTCAATTCTCCTTTACCTGATATTCATTTTTACAACTTCAAAGATGATAGGGGGTCATGACTAGTAAACATAAAACAAAATGGTGGAAAATTAGTATATAAAATATAAGCTTTTTTTTCTGGGAGATATTGGGGTTTTTTAAAATATACTTGATTTTTCATATTTAAATATTGATCCTTCTGGAAAATGCATTGATAAAATCAAGATAAACAATGACATACATAGTATTCCTGACTTACCAATATAATTCTCAAAAACTCAATCCTTTGTCTTTTGCAGTTTCCCAAAGATACTATAGCAATTCCTCTCTATCTGTAAGATTTTAGGTTAATGTTTCTTCCTTTATCTTTGCATCTCCCTCTGTCTCTCTCTCTCCACACCACACACATATAGATACACATGTGTAATACATACATTTATTGTACACCTAATGTGTTCAATGTGTGTCAATGTAGTAATTAATATTTTGATCTTAACCAAAGGTTTCATGTTGCTTTTTTCAAAATTCCCCATTCTTGGGATACTGTCATTACAATACACTTGGCAGTATTTCAGAGTCAAAAAAAAACTTTTAAGCTAACTGGTCTGGTCTTGACTTGGCAAATACAGTTCTATCCTTTCTGCAGAAAATGAAATAGATACAGATATATAATGAAATAGATATATTGGTATGGCATAATCACTGCATCCACATCAACAAGAATAACAGGGTCTTTTCTTGAATGAAAGGTTTCCAGTATTTAAACTCATTTGGTCAGCAGTTCTGAAGTCTACAAGAACTACATATTATTTATGGCCATATAAGTTTTTCTATTAGTTGAGAGACTATAAATCCTATCCTTAATATAGATCACTTTGTATTTTCTTCCTTTATCTTCTTCTCTCATTTATTTCATTTTTATTAATATTCTTTTTGTTTTAACTTAGTATAGAACATTCTGAGAGAAACACTGTGTAATATATCTATCTGAGAAAAATATTGATTTTCTTTAAAAAGACAAATCATGTGAAATAAATGACACATATAAGGACATCATTCTTGTTTACAATGCTTGTTCATAGATATAGTGCTCTCAAAGCTGATTTAAATGGGATTTAACAGTGAGAGAGTTGCTCAGTTTAAGTTTTCATCTTATGAAACTCTAGGAAAACTTTTGCTGATGAAGGCCACTCATTTTTTTTTACTTTGCCCTAATTCTTCTTTTAAAATACCTTGTTTCCAAATAGAGTAAAAAAAAACAATTATTTTTTAAAAATTTTGAATTACAAATTCCCTTCTTTCTTCCCTCACCTGCTACTTCTCTTAAATGGCAAGCAATTTGATATAGTTTATACCTGTTCAGTCATGCAAAACATATTTCCATACCAGTCATGTTGTAAAAGAAAACATAGACTAAGAAAATAAAAGAAAAAGAATGTTAAAAAGCAGTATCCTTCCATCTGCAATTAGTTTCTTCCCTGTCATGAATAGCATTTTTCAACATGAGTCCTTCAGAAATGTCTTTGATTATTATATTGCTGAGAATAGCTGTCATTCACAGTTGATCATCTTACAATGTTGCTATTAAAGTGTACAATGTTCTCTTGGTTATTCTCACTTCACTTTGCATCGGTTCATGTAAGAAGTATTTTTTAGATTTTTTCTGAAAGGATACTGCTTCTCATTTCTCACAGCATAATAGCATCCTATCACAATCATATACCACTATTTGTCTAGCCATTCCCCAATTGATAGGCATTTTCTAATATTTTGCCACCGTGAGAAAGGCTGCTATAAATATTTTGGCACATATAGGTCCTTTCCCTTTTTTTTTTTTTTTTTTTTGGCTCTTTGGAACACAGACCTAGTAGTAATGTTATTAGGTCAAAGAGCATACCCAGTTTTATAGGCCTTTGGGCATACTTTCAAATTGTTGCAAAGAATGGTTGAATCAGTTCACCACTCCACCAACAGTGAGTTAGTATTCCAGCTTTCCTGCATAATTTCCAACACTTATTGTTTTCCTTTTCTGTCATATTAACCAGTATCATAGGTGTGAGGTGGTAACAAAGTTATTTTAATTTGTGTGTCTCTAGTCATAATGATTTAGGGGAGCTTTTTTTTTCCCCATGTGATTATAGATTGCATTGATTTCTTCTTCTGAAAACCGTCTGTTAATTTGTCAATTAAACATATGACATCCCATGCTCCCTCAATTTGTTAATAATATTGTGCTTTATGTATACAGCATATGTTTATTTTCACCTTATCTTAGTATATGGTGTGAGATGTTGGTCTATACCTAGTTTCTGCTAAACTGTTTTCTAGTTTTCCCCACACTTTTTGTCATATGGTGATTTCTTGTCCCAATAACTAAGATCTTTGCATTTTTCAAGGAATAAATTGCTATTGTCTTTTTTGACTATGAAATGTATGTCCAATCTATTTGACTGATCCACTACTCTTTCTCTTATCCAGATACCAGATTGTTTTTATGATTACTATTTTATAATATAGTTTGAGACCTGGTACGGCTAGGTCACCTTCCTTCACATTTTTTCCCATTACTTTCCATGATAACTAGTTTTGTTCTTCCAGATTAATTTAGTTGTTATTCTTTCTAGAACTATAATATATGCATGTATATATGTATATATACATACACACACATATATATGTGTATACATACATACATACATATATATGTATATATATATGTGTGTGTGTGTGGTAGCTTGATTGGAATGCCACAGAACAAGTAAATTAATTTAATTAGAACTGTCATTTTAATCATAATGGTTCAATCTAACCATCAGCAATTAATATTTCTTCTAATTGTTCAAATCCGACTTTATTATTCTGAAATGTATTTTGTAATTATGCTAATATAGTTCTTAGGTTTGTGTGAACTCTCAGGTATCTCATATTGTCTATAGGTATTTTGAATGAAATTTTCTTTTTTATCTCTTGCTGCTGGATAAGAAAGGCTGACAATTTATGTAGGTTGTTTAATACCCTGAAACTATTCTAAAATTATTAATTTTATCAAATAGCTTTTCTTTAAATTGTTTCTTGCTCTTTCTCTAGCTTTGTTTTCTCATTACCTATTTCAATTGCTTCAATTTCTTTTTCTTCTCTTATTGCTATGACTGTCATTTCTAGTATAATTTTGGACAATAATGGTGAAAATGGTCACCCTTGCTTCATTACTGATCTTATTGGGAAAGCTTTTGCTTGCTATATATGTAAATATTGTTTGTTATTTTAAGGAAATCTCCATTTATTCCTATGCTTTCTGATGTTATTAATAGGAGTAAGTGTTGTATTTTGCCAAAGGGTTTTTCTGCCTCTAATGAGAAAATCATACAATTTTTGCTAGTTTTGCTATTGATAATGTCAAATATCCTGACAGTTCTCCTAATATTGAATCAGCACTGAATTCCTGACATAAATCTCATCAAGTCAGATTTTATGAATTTTTGGATACATTGCTGTAATTTCCAATATTTGCACCGATATTCATTGAAGAAATTGGTCTATGGTTTTTTTTCTCTGCTTTTGCTCTTCCTGATTTAGGTATCAGCACCATATTTGTGTCCTAAAAGAAATTTGGTAACACTCTTTTGTTTTGTATTTTTTTTCAAATAGTTTATGTAGTATTGAAATTCATTATTTGTATGTTTGCTAGAATACACTTATGAATCCATCCATGTGGATTACTTCTTAGTGAGTTCATCAATATCTTGTTCAATTTCTTTTTCTAAGATGTGGGTATTTAAGCATTGGATTTTTCTCTTCTGTTGTTTGGAGTAATTTATAATATTTTGTAAATATTCATCCATTTCACTTAGCTTGTCAGAATTATTGGTATTTAATTAGGCAAATAGTTCCTAATATTTTTTTTAATTTCCTCCTCATTAGTGGTGAATTGACTCTTTTATTTTTTTTTATTTTGGTAATTGGATTTTCTCTTTTTTGTAATAAATTCACTAATCATTTCTCTGTTTTATTGCTTGTTTTCAAAAAAAAAACAGTTTCCAGTTTTATTGATTAGTTCAGTGGGTTTCTTACCTTTGCTTTGAATAATCTCTCCTTTAATTTTCAGGATTTCCAAGTCGGTTTTTAAGTAGATATTTTAACTTGTTCTAACTCTAGTTTATTTTAATTGCATTCCTAATTCATTGAACTATTCTTTCTCTATTTTACTGATATAAGTTTTGAGAGATATACATTTTCTTCTAAGTCCTGCTTTGGCTGTTTCCCAAAAATTTAAGTATATTGTGATTCTCTTTACTGAAATTCTTGATTGTTTCTATGACTTGTTCTTTTACCTATTCATTCTTTAGGAATAGATTATTAAGTTTCCAATTAATTTTAATCCATGTTTCCTTTGCCCTTTATTGAATACAATTTTATTGTATTATGGTTTGAAAAAGATGCATTTAACATTTCTGCTTTTCTGCACTTGGTTGTGGGTCTTTTATGCCATGATGCATGGTTAGTTTTTGTGTAGTTGCCATATCACACACACACACACACACACATATATACATATACATATGTATATGTATATATATTCATTTTTCTATTGCATTCTATCTACCTTTCCTAAAATTCTATTTATTTCCTTAATTAACTCTTATACATTTGGGGTTAGATTTATCTAGTTCTGAGAGGAGAAAGTTGGGTTCTTCCACTGTATTGTTTTACACTCTCTTTTCTCTTGTAACTCATTTAAATAACTTTTCCTTAGGAATTAAGATTTTATATTATTTGGTGTATATATGTTTAGTATTGATATTACTTCACTGTCTATGGTATCTTTTTATCACAATATAGTTTTTCTAATTATCTTCTTTTAATTAAATTTATTTTTGCTTTTGTATTGTCTGAGATAATTATTGCCACATCAGCTTTCATTTTTTGCTTCAGCTGAAGCATAGTAGATTGTTCTCCAGTTACTTGCTTTTATTCTCTGTGTGTCTTTCTGCTTTAATGTGTTTCTGATGAACAACATATTGTAGGATTCTGAATTTTAATGTTCTCTGTTATTCAATCCTTTATATGATAAATTTCAACTCATTCACACTCATAGTACTATTTATTTTCCTCTATCCTATTTTTCCTATTTCTTCTTCTTCTTCTTCTTCTTCTTCTTCTTCTTCTTCTTCTTCTTCTTCTTCTTCTTCTTCTTCTTCTTCTTCTTCTTCCTCTTCTTCTTTTCTCTCTCTCTCTCTCTCTCTCTCTCTCTCTCTCTCTCTCTCTCTCTCTCTCTCTCTCTCTCTCTCTCTCTCATCCTAACCCTCATCATAACTGTTCTATTTCTGACTACCTCCTCTCCCAAATCACTATACCTTTATCATTATTTTTCCTTCCCATCTCTCTTCCTACTTCCCTGTGGAGTATGGCAGATTTCTATAACTGAACTGACTGTGTACATCATTCCCTTTTTGAGCCAACTGCCCACTGCCCTTCTTCATTTTCCCCTCCAATATAAAAGCTCTTTGTCACCCTTTTATGTGAGATATTTTACTCGATTCTTCCTCTAACTTATCCCTTCTCCCATGCAGCTATCCTTCTCACCATTCAATTTTATTTTTTTGGCATATCTAATAGTCAAATCACACCTATGCCTTCTGTGTGTGTGTGTTTATATTTCTGATTATCCTAAAAATTATAAAGTTCTTAAGAGTTAAAAGTATTGTCTTCACATATAGGAATGTAAATGGTTTCACCTTACTAGATCACTTATGATTTCTCTTTCTTGTTTACCTATTTATGCTTACTTGACTCTTATATTTGAAAATTAAATTTTCTCTTCATCTCTGGTCTTTTGATCAAGAATTCTTGAAAGTCCTCTATTTTACAAAATGCTTATTCTTTCCCCCGAAGTAATATATTCAATTTCTCTGGGTAGGTTATTCTTGGTTATAATATTAGCTCCTTTGCCCTTCCAAAAATCATATACCAAACCCTCCAATCCATCAATGTAGAAGTTACTAAATCCTGTGTTATTCTGACTATGACTCCACAGTATCCTCAGTGCTTCTTTCCAGCAGCTTGCAGTATTTTCTCTTTAACCTGGGAGCTCTGGAATTTGGAAATAATGTTTTTGGGAGTTTTCATTTGGAGATCTATTTCTGGAGGTCATTGGTTGATTCTTTCAATTTCTATTTTGCTCATTGATTCAAGGATGTCATGTCAGTTTTCTTTGATAATTTATTAAATAATGATGGCTAGACTTTTTTTTTTTAATCATGACTTTCAGATAGTCCAATCATTCTTAAATTCTCTCTTAATCTATTTCCATTTCAGTTTTTTTTCCAATATGGCATTTTATATATTCTTCTTTTTATTTTATTTTTTCTTGATTTCTCATGGAGTCATTAGCTTCCAGTTGCCCAGTTCTAATTTTTAAAGGATTATTTTCTTCAGTGATCTTTTTTGTACCTCCTTTTCCATTTAAGCTAATTTTACTTTTTAAGGAGTTGTTTTCTTCAGTGAATTTTTGTACATTTTACTCCATTATTTTGTTCTTCCTTTACAAAACTGTTGACTTTCTTCATGAAAGTGTGTGTTACTCTTACTTCTATTCCCAGTTTGTCTTCTACCTCTCTTATTTGATTTTTAAAATCATTTTTTATCTCTTTTGAGAATTCTTTCTGTGCCTGAAACAAATTCACATTTTTTTTTTGTTTTTTGAGGTGAAGGGCTTTTTAATTATCCATTTTGACATAATTGTCCTTTTTTGAGTTGGGGTTTTGATCTTCCATGTCAACATAACTTTCTATGGTCATATTCTTTTTGTTTGCTTGCTTGTTCTGATTTGCTGATTGTTCTAGACTATTCCTTGACTTTTAACTCTATGCTAAAGTTGGACTCTACCCCTGCGATGGAGGGACCATTAAACCAAGTTTAAGTCTTTCATGCTATTGTTTTCAGAGCTAATTCTGGAGACCTCTAAGTTTTCAATTCTTCAAAGGCAATATGATCAAAAGAGAGGCATAGTTACTGCTCTCCTGGATTATTATCTGTTCTGTGCACTTTGTATTCCCACCCTGAAACTGTGTGACTGCTTCCCTGTGACTGTGAGTCTAATGTTCTAGTTCTCCTTTTTACTCTGGTACTGTAACCTGGATCTCTGTATGGGCAATGCAACAGAGTTTTGTACCCAGTGCCAGCAATGTGTCCTGATAATCTCCTTCTGACCTATTGTTAAGACCCTTACCTCTCTATGGAAAGTTCAGAAATTTGCTGCAGCAGATTTAGTCACCCCAAGGCTTTCACTGGCTCTGCAGGGTTTATTCTACTGCTGAATTGACAGAGGGCTGGCTGGGCTAGACCGCACTCCACTCTTACCTCATTGAGATAGACCTTTTCTGTTGACATTCTAAGTTTTCTTGACTTTCAAAATTCTTTCACTTGCCTTTTTGTTGGTTCACTTTCCAGAATTCATTTTGAGGCATGATTTTAAAGTTGTTTGGAAAGACCTCATGTGAGATCCTTCCTTTAATCTACCATCCATGTTCTGTCTCTTGATGAAGGCTACTCATAAACACAAACGAGATAAGCACTAACCTCATAGCAAACTACACGGTTTTCTGTTTATTGTCTCCTGGAACTTCTAGGACTTGATGACCAGATTTTACTGTGAGCAGCAATGTCAGCAAACCAGAAGTCAACACGTGATCAAATTTGATCGATTTGGTCAAACATGAATTCCTTAACCTCATATTGGTGCAGAGGTGAAGGGGGAGGATTTATAAAATGTGCATGGATATTTATTCTAATATGATTACTGCTAAGTTTTGGGGAAGGTACTTAGTCTTTGTGAGAATAACAAATCAAAAGCTTGAAAAGAAGATTTTCACTTGCTTTTAAAAATGCAAATTATTTCCAGCTTTCATTGCTGAGTCTTGGACTCTGTAAACTCATTTAGAGAAACAATAACACAGTTAAAAAAATATGTTCATTGATCCCAGGCTAAAACCTTCTAAATTCAAAGAGAAATGCTATCAAATGCTTGGCTGATTTACCTGGAAGCATAACATTTAAATACCACCCCATTAAATACTGGCTAGCAAATACCAGCTTCTATTATGGAAATGTATCAAAGACCAGTCAGAATGACTATGGAACTTCAATAAGTCTCTTTCTATTCACCCACCAGCCCCATAACTCTCAGAGAAATCAAAATTGGAAACATACTCCTGCTGTAAACTGCAATTTAATAGTTGAAATAAATAGTGGGCTTATATTTCATAAATTTTACAAGGTATAGTATGTTTATTTCCTAGTACACTATGATAGATTACAAATAATTAAAACCTATTGTTGAAATAGCCCACAGAATTTCCACTATGTATTTAATATCTCCATGTTTGTACTGGGCTTCTTTGTAGCTATGCTAGTCTAAAAATGCAGCCTGCTGAAACAGTTCTATTCTTTACTATTACAAATTAGTAAAATTCTATTCTGTTACATTTTATGTCTTCTTTGCTAACTGTTTTCAGAGATCATATGATCCATCCATCCTTTTATTCATATCTAAGCTCATTTATTTGCCTTTTGATGTCACCATTTGCAATTTATTTTAAATTAAATCCAAATTAATCAAAATAACAAGGAAAAATGTACAGGTTTTGTGCAATAAATAATACCTCAAGAGACTTTATAAAGTGTTTCAGACCACAAATTATGCTTTTGTTTTTAAGTTTAAAACATCTCGTATATGCATAATTATGAAGAGGTAGGAAACATTAAACAGTTATAAAATGTTATGTATGAGTAAAAGTTAAAGAGGCATTCATTTTTGTACTGGACAATATAGGAATTTGTTTTGTTTGCATATTTTATGGAAAAGTTTTCTTTTTCTTAATTACAGGGTGAGATGAGAGAGCAAAGACAGTTTTTTCATTGAAAAATAAAATAAAAGATATTGTGGTCATATTGTATTAGGAGAAAACAGGCACGGAACTTAGAGTCCAAAGACTTGCATATGTATAGCTTTTCTGCTACCTAACACTTAGGTGACCTTGGGTCAAACTGTCCTTAGTTTCTCTGGACCTCATTTTCTTCATCTATGAAATGATAGAGCTGAACTAAATGATTTCTAAGGTTCCTTCAAGCTCAGCCTTCTATGACCCCTAATCTTAAATGTGTTTATATATGTGTACTGTTTAGATAAAATAGTGCTATTTCCCCTCTTCACATACAGTCACACCTAAAGAAATTTTAAATAAATAGTACTAGGAAAGGTTTAGTTTTACTGGAAAATGTGAAGTGGGTTATGGCAAAATATATAACCTCATTATTTGAAATTTCAACTAAAAAGATATAGAAGTACATCTCTCTAAGAGATTAGAGATCAAGTCAGGATAAAACTGCAACATGTCTTTCAGCTTCTATTTTTCATTACATAATAGAGGAATGGAGGCAAGAGACTTGGATTATACCACTTATTAATTTCAGAAAAATCGCTATTTTGGTTTTCAGTTGCCTCATCTATAAAACGAAAAACTAGATTAAGTTGTTTCTAAACTGCTAAAGTGCTCAAACTTAAGAAAAATTAATTAAATTTTTTGTAATGGTATTCTAGTTTAGAGTATTTTTTCATTAAAAATGAAATTGCAGACCAAAAGAAAAAAAGGATACTTTAATCTGCATTCAGATTTTTTTAGTTCTTTTTCTGGAGGCAGGTAGCATTTTCCATCATGAGTCCTTTGAAATTGCCTTGGATCATTGTATGGCTGAGAGGGTCTAATTCATTCAAAGTCGATCACTGCAGAATGTTATTGATATCATTAACATGTGCAATGTTCACCTGGTTCTGCTTACTTCAATTTACATCAATTCATTTAAGGTTTTCCAGTTTTTTTTTTCCTGAAATTCACCTGCAGAACTAAAATTTAAACCCATACTTTTAATGCAAGTACTTTTCCTACTATTTCATGTCGGATAGTTTTGTGACTAGTAGTCTTATCTCTGGGCTATATCAGCTGACTGATTTCTACCATGCATTTTTATTAATTGTTAAAGAAATGAGTCCCCAAGGAATAAGAAATGAATATAATTTCTATACTAATAATTGTAATGTGCATTTACTATGCTATACTTTATTTAAAGTTGCTATTGATATATATATATATATATATATATATATATATATATATATATATATATATATATATATATATATATATATATATATATATATATATATATATGTGAATGCGAAGCCCATAGGTAGCTGGTGATATGATCGAAATGATAATTGAATCTATCTTTTCTCCTATGTATAACTCCAGCTCTTTTCCACCATATTTTTTATTCTGTCTTTCTCAGCATACTATTCATGAGGACATTTTCATTTTAACTAACCCATTTTTATGACTCAATCTTACATACTAATAAAGACTATTGGATAAATTTCTCATTTACATTTCAGTGCATCCTTGCATTACATTTTTTGCTTCACTTACATACACATGGTCACAATTTTTCCCAGGGAAATATGACAACTGGTTTTTCATTCTCATTGCATGAGAATATAAGAGAACAGTAATGGGCATAACCTTAATTTCCATCAAGTAACCTCATTTCAAAATCTTAGCAAGTACATGGGTAAAATGAATCTGAAAATCAGGGCATCACCCAGATAGTTTGTCCCGAATGTTTGTAATCAAGAAGATCAGATGATTACCTTTTCCCCTCTTGTAGCCAAAGGTCACTGAGGACATACATAGTTCAAGCACTGGGTGGATTTCTATGCTTCAGATAACCTGTAGATATGTTCCTAGAATCATTACCAAATATATACAGCTCAAGAAATTCAAGAAATGTATAGAGTATCAGTATTTCAGCATTGTATTGACTAATCTTCCTTGAGAATTTGCAGTTAACAAATTTTGACTCTGGCAGAGTTTTTTTTTCTTTTACTTTTTTAAGAAAATTAGTTGCTAAAAAATAAAAAGAGTCTAGAAAGTTAAGTTTAGTTGTATTTCATTGTCAGTAGTTTTGACTAACGAAATGCTACCTAGACTATTCTTGACTTCTAGGAAGTCAGCTTTTAGACCCATCATGATAGATTTAATAGCAACATTTGACATTTGGATTTATAGAAATGCTAATGATCTATGGGAGTTCATTTTATATCCAGTCACATCAACAAAATTGTTCATTATTTCAACTAGCTTTTTAGTTGATTCTCTAGGGTTCTCTAAGTATACCATCGTATCTTATGCAAAGAGCGACAATTTTATTTCCTCTTTGCCTACTTTTATTCCTTTAACTTTTTTCTTGTGTTATTGCAATAGTTAGCATTTCTAGTACAATATCGAATAATAGCAGTGATAATGGATGTCCTTGCTTCACCTCTGAATGTACTGTTAAAGCTTCAAGTTTATCCCCACTACAGATTATGTTTGCTCTTCATTTTAGAAAAGATACTACCTATCATTTTAAGAAAATCTCCATTGATTCCAATGCTTCCAAGTGATGTTGTATTTTGTCAAACATTTTCTGTACCTATTGAGATAATCACATGATTGTTTTTGTTATTGACATAGTCAACTATGCTGATAGTTTTCCTAATATTGAACAAAGCCTGAATTCCTTGGATAAATCCCACTTCTTAAAAGAGTATGATTTGTTTGATATATTGTTTTAATCTCCGTTAGTATCTTATTTAAATTTTTGCATCAATATTCATTAAGAAAATTGGTCTATAGTATTTTTTTCTTTTTTTTAGGTATCAACCAAACTTGTGTTCCTAAAAGGAATTTGGTAGAATTTCTTACATATTTTTTTTCAAATAGTTTACATAGCATTGAGATTAATTGGCATGCATATGTTCAGTAGAAGTTTTTATTGCACTTCCTTTTTAAAATTAAACTAACCAATTCTATTTCATTGTGCTTTTTTAATAAAACCAGCTCCTGTTTTTACTGATTTAAAGTTTTCTTTTTTTAACTTTCAATTTTATTAATCTCTCTTGATTCTCAGGCTTTCCATTTTGGTGTTTAAAAATTTTAAATTTATTCAAGCTTTTTTTAGTTGCATATTCAATTCATTGATCTGCTGTTTCTCTCTTTTGTTGATACATGCATTTGAACATCTAAAATTTCCCCTAAATGCTGTTCTGGCTGCATCTCACAAATTTTGGAATGTTGTCTCACTTGTCATTTTCTTTAAGGACATAATTTTCTATGATTAACAAAAATTCAAAAATGACCCTCTCATTCTTTAGGATTAGAGTATTTAGTTTCCAACTGATTTTAATCTATTTTTCAGTGCCCTTTATTGAAATGTTATTTTTATTATATTGTGGTCTGAAAATGGTTCATATAATATTTCTGCATATGATTGGGAGGTTTTGTGGGGGTCTAATACATGGTAAATTTTTGTGGAGTTATACTTTTTGTGTACCAACAATATAAATATGCCTGTGGAAAATTTAACCTTTATAGATACTTTCTTTTTGAATGGACAATTTTGGTCTCAGAAAAATTTCTCAGATTTCATCTGTATGTATCTTAATGGGGAGAATATATATTGTGTGATGTAGAAAATTTCGTTTTGAAATCTGAAGTAGAGCAATGATGACTATAATACTCAAACAGCTATAACTTAAAGGGTTATAGAAACAATTCACAACTTAGTACTCCCATAATACTAGATAACTAAGTGTTATCAGAAGCTCTCAAAAGGCTAGGCCTAAATGATAAAGTTTTAGGAGGGCCAGTGGAAATAATCAGTTTTGGCAGTGTAAGAGTTCTGATAAGCCAGAACATTAATATACATTCTACAAAGATGTAGACTAAAACCACTCTAATTACATACAGGTGTGTGTGTGGGTGTGTGTGTGTGTGTGCATGCACATGTGTAGATAGATAGATAGATAGATAGATAGATAGATAGATAGATAGATAGACAGACAGATAGACAGATACTTATTAAAATTAATTAACTTTAATATAGACCTAAAGCTGGACAGGGTCTTAGATGACTTCTGATCCAACACCTTTATTTTTTATGAAATAGGAATTTTGGAGCCTTCCCAGATCACCCAACATGCTTGCACCCATTCTTATAGGAGAAAATATTGTATATCTCCTGACCACATGAGTGGGAGTAGTCTGCAATTGGCTGCATAGCTGGAATAGAATGTTGGTTTGTTTTTTGTTGTTGTTTTTTTTTAATATGACTACAACAGTCTTGATCAATTTCCCAAGTATGTTCCTGTTATTTTCAGAAAGGTTAAAGATCCAAATTGATCCACAGTGTGGGTACCATGAATTGAATGTTTGGGGGAAGAGTTTATTTCCCCAGTCTTACCTTTTAGGACCTGTGGTCAGGAGAATTGGCATTGAGATAATTCGGTTGTTTCTTCTGTCCACAGTTTCTATATGCAGATGGCAATCCCCACCAGATATGAAATGAAGTCATAGTGGCATTGTAGGGCAAGCTATTGCAGCCAGTCAGTGTGAGTGGGAAGCCCAGAGAATCCAGGGTACCTGAAGCACAAGTCCAAGGGAGGCTTTAGAACTGGGAATTTGGGATGATACCATATGGAAAGCTGAACTAAGCTATGAATTTAATTTCCTCCCCTCTCCAAAGCATGATATAATAAAGTTGGAGATTATGTTTCACACATTAGGGAGTATGTTTTCATATTTATTAGATATTTGAAATAAATATTCTCTTCTGTTAAAAATTCAATGGACGGTGTAACCAAGATGACAGAGTAGAAAGACAACTTGCTCTAGTTATCCCCCCATAGCCCATAAAAAAAACCTGTAAAAATGATGCTAAACAAATTCTAGAGCAGAGAAAGCCACAAAATGACAGAAAAAAAGAGATTTCTAAGCCAAGAGAGTCTGGAAGGCTGACAGGAAAGATCTATTGCACCAGGTTAGGGGCAGAGGGCAACCCAACATTGACTACAGAACAGATAGGCCTGGAACAGGCTTCAGGGCATAGAATCATGGAAAGCAGCTGAGGTTCCCAGATTTCTCAACCCACAAATGTCAAAGACAGCTTCAAACACCAAGACAACCTGGAAGGCCAACAGGAAGGGTCTATTGCACTGGGCTAGGAGTGGAGTGCAGCACAGCCTGGGCCACACAGTAAGGATAGGACTGGAGCAAGCTTCAGGGTGTGAAATCTTGGGTAGCAGCTGTGGTTTCCAGATTTCTCAACCCTCAAACACCAAAGACAGTTTCAAAAGTCAGTGAGAAAATTCTTTCACCTGGGTGAGAGGGGTATGCCATTTGGTCCCAACACTGGCTCCAGGGTAGCAGCAGCCACTGCAGTAGCAGCATCCACTTTTGGAGCCCTCAACCTAAAGACCCTGGGGGAATCAAGTGGGTGACCTGGGTCTCAGTCCTGAGTGGCAGTCCTGGGGTGAGGAGGAGCACTGGAACTGGCATGGTGGAGCTAGTGGAGGCTCTGGAGGGGGAATCCTACTCACAGATCCTGGGCAGAAAAGAGTGCTTGTGATTGCTCCAAGAACATAGTGCAAGCCAGAAGAGGAGCTGTGTCATCCTGGAGGAATTGAGAATTTACAGGTCCCTGGAGTATACCCTTCACGTAACAAAGGACTCAAAAGTCAAGTAACTGGCTGGGAAAATACCCAAAAAAAGGGAAAAAAATAAGACTATAGAAGGTTACTTTCTTGGTAAAAAGGCATTTTCTCCCATTCTTTCAGATGAGGAAGAACAAAGTATACCATCAGAGGAAGACACCAAAGTCAAGTCTTCTACATCCAAAACCTCCCCCCCCCAAAAAAATACCCAATGGTCTCAGGCCATAAAAGGGCTCAAAAAAGGATTTTGAAAGTTGAGTAAGACAGGTAGAGGAAAAATTGGGAAGAAAAATGAGAGCAATGCAAGAAAATCATGAAAAGCAAATCAATGGCTTGCTAAAGGAGTTCCAAGGAAATGCTAAAGAAAATAACACCTTTAAAAATAGACTAACTTAAATGGCAAAAGAGGACAAAAAAGCCAATGAGGAGAAGAATGCTTTAAAAAGCAGAATTAGCCAAATGGAAAAGGAGTTTCAAAAGCTCACTGAAGAAAACAGTTCTCTAATAATTACAATGGAGTAGATGGAAGCTAATGACTTTATGAGAAACCAAGAAATTATAAAGCAAAACAATGAAAACATAGAAGACAATGTTTTTCCCTGGAAAAACAATTGACCTGGAAAATAGATCCAGGAGAGATATTTAAAAATTATTGTTCTATCTGAAAACCATGATCAAAAAAAGAACCTATACATCATCTTCCAAGAAATTATCAAGGAAAATTACCCTGATATTCTAGAACCAGAGGGTAAAATAGAAATGGAAAGAATTCACTGATCACCTCCTGAAAGAGATCCGAAAAGGAAAACACCTAGGAATGTTGCAGCCAAATTTCAGAGTTCCCAGGTCAAAGAGAAAATATTACAAGCAGCCAGAAAGAAACAATTCAAGTAATACAATCAGGATAACATAGGTTTTAGCAGCTTCTATGCTAAGGGATAAAAGGGCTTGGATTATGATATTCCAGATGTCAAAAGAGCTAGAAATACAACCAAGAGTCATGTACCCAGCAAAACTGAGTATAATTCAGGGGAAAAATGGAATTTCAATGAAATAGAGGACTTCTAAGAATTCTTTTTGAAAAGACCAGAGCTGAATAGAAAATTTGACTTTCAAATACAAGAATCAAGAGAAACATGAAAATGTAAACAAAAAAGAGAACCTTAAGGAACTCATTAAAGTTGAACTGTTTGCATTCCTACATGGAAAGATGTTATTTGTAACTCATGAGATCTTTCTCAGTATTAGAGTAGTTAGAGGGAATAGGTATATTTAGGTGTGTTTGGGTTTGTATGTATGTGTATACTATATATGTGTAGGTATATATATGTACATGTGTGTATGTATGTGTGTGTGTATATATACATACATAGATAGAGGGCACAGGGTGAGCTGAATATGAAAGGAGAACATCTAAAAAAATAAAATTTACTGTTGAATGGAATGTACTCGGAGTAAGAGAAAGGGAGAGGTAGAATGTAGCAAATCATCTCACATACAAGAGGGAAGAAAGAGCTTCTACAATGGAAGGGAATAGGGGGAAGATGAAAGGAAATAATTGAGCTTTACACTTATGGGATTTGGATTAAGAAGGGAATAACACACATTCAACTGGATATGGAAATCTACTTTACCTTGAAGGAAGGCAAGGGGGAAGGGAATAGGAGAGGGATGATAATAGAAGGGACAGCAAACTGAGGAAAGGGATAATCAGAAGCAAATACTGTTGTGGGAGGACAGGTCATGGGTGAGAAAGGAATAAATGAAGGGCAGGATAGGGCAGAGGGAAATGGGATTAGTCTTTTAAATATTATGGAAGTACTTTGCATTGTTACACATGTATGACGTATATTGAATTGCTTCTTTTCTCGATGAAGGTGGGTTGGGAAGGAGAGATTATGGAACTCAAATCTTTAAGAATGAATGATAAAAATTGTTTTAGCATGCAACTGGAAATTAAGCTATATGGGCAATGGAATTTAGAAATCTATTTTGCCCTGCAGGAAAATAGAGGGGGAAAGGAATAGAAGAAGTGTGGGTAATAGAAGAGAGGACAGACTGGAGGAAGGGGTGAATGGGCTGCATGATGTCCTGGGGTAAGGGGTGGGGAGAGATAGGGGAAAATTTTGAATTCAAATTCTTGCGGAAGTGAATGTTAAGAACTGAAAAATAAAAACAATTATATATCAAAAAAATAAAAATCCAATCTGGATGTTAAGCATTTAAATGCAACTACAATGTAAGTGATCCTTGTACAATTGGTTAAATATCACTGGTGAATGTTACAGCCATTATCAGAGCTGACTGAACAAGTGGTTTAAGTAAAGAATAAGCCATAAATGGATCTAATCTCACATAAATGTTTCTTTCTTCACTGCCTTTGCTCCTACAGGGAGAACTTCATAGATTGGTGAGTCAATCATTAAATGCTCACAACAGTTACATAAGATGCTCATAAATAAATTTGTACTAAGAACACTTCCCTGTAGTCATTTGTTAGAGAATTCAGTCTTGAATTTACTTTGATTTAATATCTGCCAAATGTTTCCTTAAAAGTTGTGTTATTTGAGTGATATAGTCTGATGAACAGGTTGACTAGGCATATTCTGAGATTTTCTAAATTCTATTACTGTAATACATTATATATATGTATATATGTGTGTGTGAATTATATATGTGTGTATAATATATGTTAATATATCACTGTAAAAGTTTAATATATGACAGTATCATGTAATAAAGTAAACTTGATAAAACACATAGACTACTATATCACTGTAATATATATGCCAGCAATAGAACTTGGAAAATCATGACAAATGGCTAATAAACTTATTCATTAGACAACATCATTCATATACACATATGTTATAATATGTATAGCATATGTGTTTAAATCTCTATGTATCAAATCATTAGAAAGCAATACTCTCTAAAAATGTTATCCATTCCCCTGTAATCACTTTTCTGATTCAGAATGTAGTGTTATATGCTTAACTTTTGTACATAGAAACCTTTGAAGAGAGGAAGACCTGGATTCCGATTATGCCTCTATCTGTGTGCTCTTCAGTCATCTCGAGGTACTTCAGGTAGGTGCTGGCCTTAGCTGACCAGCAGGAAGTTTCATCATCTGGGAGTTCCCTAGTCCAATAATTTCTATCTCTATCCCCTGATTCTTGGTCTTCACAAGAAAAAATACATTTAAACTACATTACCACTGTCAACACCAAGAACATTGTAGCTGGGTGTGGTGGGAAGACATAGGGTAGCTGGATTAAAGAAGGACAATTCACTGAGACAGTGATGTCAACAGTCTAAATTTTGGAACCTTGAAAGACTACTCGAGACATTCACTAGTAGATGCCTGAGAAAGTTATTTAACTCTACTCAAAGTTTTTTATCCTCAAAGTAGCAACACCTACTGAACCATGTTGATTTGAGAACCAAGTCTGATAGGGTCTATAATATGATTGGCAAATCTTTAAGAATTATGTATATGTATATTACTGTTGTTGAGGATTTTATTTATCATGTTACTAAATGCCTTCTATACAATGATATTTTATCCTCAGTAAAGTCTTTGTTGAGTTCAGTTCCATGGGGAAAATAAAAGGATTTTCTACAAATGAATTTGCTTTCTTTTCTCAGCGAGAAAAAAAATACTATTCAATGTGGCTCAATATCACCTTTTTAGTTTTGGTTACCAGGAACTGTAGAGATGAATTCAGTGCCAAGCTATTGCAAACACCTTAGATAAGCCATTTAGCAAATCAATTATTTTGGTTCATTCCTTATGGTCTGAATTCTTGTTTTAGTATTTTTCCACCAACTTTACATTAAACTGTGTTGATTCTGTTGATCTCTTTACATTCTTTTGGATCTAGGTATGGTGAAAATTATACATAAATAAAATAAAATTAGAACATAACCTCCTCATTGATATGTTATCCTAGGAGAGCTAGATTTTACTCACAATAAGTGTGGCAAGGAAAGTGGATCTTTTAAAAAATCTATTCTAGAATTAATAGGGCTAGAAACCTAGGAGTTCTTTTTTATTCAAAATTATGCTTTTCAGCTCATATCAGCACATTAGGGAAATCTTGTCATTGTCAAGTGGGACTGTCAGTCACTTGTCAGTTGCCAAGATGATGGTAAATAGTCTAGTCATTTCACATCTGGACTACTTTTAACTTTCTCGATTTCTGTGGCTTGGATCACTCTCTCTGTGGAAGCAGGTTTATTATATTTGTATCCAATTATCTCACAAGAGAATCATGGGTAGTCATGAGATAATATTGCCCAAGCCTTGAGATAATTGAATGGAATGTCGTGTAAATTCATGTTGTATTGGTAAAGCATCTCTCCTGTGAGGGACTAACACTTTTACAGATGTTAACCTTTATAACATCCCTGTGAGATGGTAAAGGGCAAAGGTTGCGTATGGGATTAAAGTAATGCTGAAAGGCATGAAAATACAGCTGAGATCATAGAGTAAGGCAAGCAACATGACCCAAACTAGAACCCAATTCCCTCACCCCCTTTTCAATTTCCTGCTACTACTACTATTATTATTATTAATGATCTGGCTTCAGACCTAGGCTTCCATTGTTTCTCCTGAAACTGAGCCATCTCTCCGTTCACCTTAGAGGTTGTAAAATGTTTATCCTGGAAATTGTCTTCTCCTCTTCATGTGTCATGTGCAAATACTTCCCCACATAACTATATCTGATAAGCTATTTAAACATAACCTTACCTCACCAGAAATATAATAATGAATGCATTGGATATTTTGACTTGGCTTCCCATTGTAAAGTTAAGAGAAAATAAATACACACTGAACGAATTGAGGAGTCCCATCAGTAATAGATCATTCCCCTTATACAACAGAGAGCACAAGTCCCTTGCTATATACAAGGCCCTGTTTTGAAAGTGAGAAATTCAAAGAGGAGGAAATGGCAGAGGGAAAGGGAAATACAAATCTTTAAAGGAAGAACTCTGGGAAGTGTCCTCTTGAAGAACACACTGAATCCTAGAAGCACAGATCCCTACTGCATACCACTTCATTCTCTACAAATACAATGGTGAAGAGGAGAAAATGTTGCATTGCTTCAGAAGAGCTAAAGTAAGGGGGTCTAAACAACTGCTTTAATCCATGTTTACCAATAAATTAACACCTGCAACATTTTGGTTTTTAGTTATTATGTTATACAGAGGCAGTTTAGTATAGAGGATAGAGTTTTGATATTTATTTATTATTTACCTTGGAAAAGTCACTTAAACTACATATGGTCCTGGCAGCTCCAAAGGATTGATTAAATAGGTCGATGTTGATGGTGAAGTCACTGATCTTTCATTGACTTGCCATAAAATGGTAGCTAGAATTTAGAAAGTTCCTCAAAAACCAGGGACACATTACTGGTCAAATAAAGGGCATTCCCTCATGCACTGAATTACCTTAAAAGCTTTCTAACATGGTAACCCAAGAGAATGGGGGCAGCACTATTTAGTCAACCGTTTTGGTTAAATGAGAAGGTTTTTTTTCTTTGTTTTAAGGATATTAAACTGAGAAGCTGAAAGAGTAAGTGTATTTATTATATAGAAAGTTAATGACAGAGCTGCAGTGCAAACTAGACTTCTGGCCCCTAGTCTAGTGACCTATATAATAAAATGGGGTAGGGGCTTTTAACCTGAAATCCATGAACTTTAAAAAAAGTTGATAACAGCTTTTATTATCATTATTGTAGCATTTATATAGTGCTCTAAGTTGTTCAAATCCCTTTACAAATATTATCTCATTAAATTCTCACAACAACCAGGAAAGGTAAGTTCTATTATAATCTTTATTTTATAGATGAGGAAATTAATGCTAAAGAAGGAAATTAAGGCTAAGAAAGTGGTTAAGTGACTTTCCCAGGGTCACACAACAAGTGTCTAAAGCCAAGTTTGAACCTTGACTCCAGGTCCAGAAATCTATTTTCACTGCCACTTAGGTGCCCTGATTTTATTATAATTGGTTTCCATTGTAATCCTATGTATTTTATTTTAAGTATTTAAAAATATAATTCTTAGAAGGAATCCATAGGCTTTATCTGCCTACCAGAAGAGTCTACGAAACACATAAAAATGTTAAAACACCCAGTTTAGAGTTTCTCCTTGGTTTCTCTAGGTAATATATTTTCAACTTTAATTTTATTCAATCCACTAAAATGTAAAATTAAATAAATTAAAGCAAAGACAAAAATGTGTCATTAAAAATGTTGGGAGTTTTGAAAATAAGCCATTTGATATTCATTATATAGGTGTAGAAGTTTCTCTGAGAGTCCTGATGTGCTTATCAGTATATTCAAAAGCAGCAATTACTACCACTGAACTTGTGGAGATTATGGATAGCCTGACTATAGGTAGACATACTACAGCTCAAACCAACTTTTCAGTTGCTGGACTGCCATGAACCACCAGCATCATCTGAATTACTAGATTGAAAACATGTTTTCAGACATATTAGAAATGTGTGTTTTGGAGATTCTCATAATGGTTAACCCAAATTTTATAATAATTTTTATTAAGTTGTTCTTTTTTAAAATGCAATCATATATGTAAGTTCAAATACTTCCATTTTTAATGGATTACAATGCTATAGAGCAGAAAGAACACTGCACTTAGAGACCCTGACTCTTACCCTAGTAATGGCACCTTGGAAAAATTACTTTACCTTTCCAAGGGTCCTTTTCATCGCATGTGAAGTGGGAAATTTATTCATCACCTATGTTTGAGGAGGAAAGATCTGGCCTCAATCCTGTAATATTAATGGGATTTAAGATCTTCAGCACCTGTTAATAGGCCTCATGTGGCACCCATCAAGGGAAGCTTACTTAAGAGAAGCTTGCTTACAGGAAGGTGTCCATACCACACCCGTTAGTACTAAGTTGATTAGGTACTGAGTCATGAGAGTTTTAATGTCTTCTGGCTCTTAGAAGTGTACATATACCCTGAGTTGGTGTTTTGCTTTGGGGGCTCACTTAGGAGAAGGACCTTGTGATTCCCTGGTTGAGATTCTGAGTGGCCATATGTTCAGAACTCCCCAAATGCTCAGATGGAAAGGTTCTCTAGATCCAGGGATGTATGTAAAGTGCATAGTAATATTGCTTTGATTAGTCTTTATTTCTCTGCTTATATTTTCTCTGTATTTTCCCTAAAGTTCAGAGTGCTGACTTTTCCCTTGTACCAGTGAATCTAATTTAAAAAGATTGTTGATACCTTTAAAGTTACTTTCCTTTAAGTAAAACAGATCTAAGAACCTATGCTAGCAGCCATCCTTGGTGTGCCAGTATGGTTGCCTTTACAAAGCCCCACCTCTGATATATACCAGCTTTGTGACTTAGCCTCTAGAGCAACACCCCCATCCAAATTTTTTAATATAAATTGCAGAAAACATACTCCATTTCAGAGAATGATCTGCATTAGTCCAACAAGTTCTCACCTGGACATTCCTTCATCAATAAAGCCTGAAATCCAATCATATAAATAATCACCACGCTATGTAATGTAAAGGCTGTTATGAGGGAATCTTTTTATTTAATTATAAAGAGTAGGCAATGGAAAGTACTTAAGTAATGATTTTTCATTCATAATACAAATGTAATTTTACAAATATGTGGTACCTGTTTATTTTCATATTATTATCCTAGATATATTTAGCAAGGGTAAGCTGATATTATTTCATTCTGGAAATGAAATCATAGGTCTATACGTGAAAAGGCAAAGCCTAGTAGAATGGTTTATCATTTAGGTTGCTTCTTGACGTTTTTTCATTGTGCCCCTTTGGTTGTCTTTTGAAGTGTGTGAACTCCTTGTCAGAATCATGATTTTTAATTCATGGAGTAAAATACATAGTATTACAAAAGAAATCAATTGTATTGAAATTCCTGTCTGCACACAGGAAAAAATGATAATATGTGATCTAGCAGCAGCTCCAGCAACTACAATAATTTTGAAATAGTGATAAGTGGAAATGATAGTTTAAAATATCCTTAACTGAAACATGAAATGAAAATATGTGTGATTTTTACTGGTGATAAAGTCACAGGTATTGCTAAGACTAATGTGGTTGTTTGCCAACACTGATAATAGAAAGAAACACTGCATTTCAATTGAAGGAGAGTGAAAATAAAGATTTTTTTTTTCCTTATCCAGGTCCATAGACTTAAATTCTAAGAACTCCTGATATCAGATTGTAAATCATGCTACCTGGATTAAACTGCAAATAATTGGTTCTATGATCTTGGGGAAATCACAACACTTCTATTAACCTTATTTTCCTCATCTGTATAATGGCAACAATAGATTTAGACAATCTCTGGAATGCCTTTCAACTTTTGCATTCTACCATGCTAATATAATAGTAAAAGGGATATCCTAACCTTTACTTCCATGCAATTTTGGCTAGCTTTCACTAAAATGTATTGAGCCTATCTTCTTAGTTGGAAGGGGACAAAACACTCAGGCCACTGACACTAATTCCTGGTTTTGGAGAGTGCAAAGTAGCCACAAACAATTTTAGATGACCTCTAATATTTGGCTAGTGGAAAAAGATGTCCAACTCAGGCAAAGGAGTTTTTCTCAGTCAAATGAGCTCAATGTCCTTAATGGATGCCCTTGTTGAAAAGCTTACTTCTGCAGCTAAGCAAATCTCCTTTTGTTAACTGCCAACGACCTAAGAGTTCTAATATTAAACATCATCTGCCATGAGACTGACTTGTACCCGACCCAGACCAGAAGAAAAGACAAGCTTCGTCCTTCTTCCTTCTTGGTTCCATTTTCTACAAGGAATGGGCGAGGAAGCTTCATGGCTAACAATTTAATATTGTTTGAGCTTTGCTTTATGTAAGTAAAAAGCTGTCTAATTCAAAACCTTATGGTAGAGTTCAGCCTGACCACAGAAACACTCCATGGAACCTCGAAGGTTACAGGGAATGCTTAATTTTACTCAGGTCATATTTTGTTGCCACACAAAGGTTGCAGTCAGTATTCCCCAAGTTAAATCGAATGCTTATTCTTATCTGCTGATTTACCTGGGGGCTGCCCTTTTCTGGAAACTACCTGGTTTAAATGCTAGCACTCTTGTCTACAGCCCTACAGAAAATTGGAGAGCCACACATGCCCTTTTTCTGGCTCTCTTCTTTGCTAAAATGATCTAATCAAATTCTTTCAAAAGTTTTTTCAGGTTGTGGGGTTTGTTTGTTCTTGACCAACAAGAATCGTATTAGATTACCCTTGTAAAGATACATTATTGGTTCTAGGCTTATCCTTGAGTTAGTCATCTGTCAGTTACTATTTTTTTTTTATTTCAGACAGATTCCTTTCCCAGCGTGTGCTTCACAAGTAAACTCAATTGTGCATTCAATGCAGCCTCTGAGGCTGAGATGCAACAAAATATGGATTGATTCTCTGCTGCTTGCTCCAATTTTGGCCTGATTATAAAGACAAAAAAACAGAGGTTCTCCACCAGCCAGTACCTCATCATCTATATGTGGGACAATCAGTTACAGCAAATGAAGAAATTCTTAATGCTGTGGATAAAGTAAGTGAATTACCTTGGCAGTATACATTCCAGATGTGTACACACAGCTGATGAGGTTGACATATGCATTGCCAGAGCCAGCTTAGTGTTTGGGAGGCTCTCAAGAAAAGTCTGGGAAAGAATAGGTATTAGACTGCCTACCAAATTGAAGTTCTACAGAGCTGTTGTGCTGACCTCATTGGCATATGCCTGTGAAACCTGACATACCAATTCCATGCCAGGAAACTTACTCACATCCATTTGAATTGTATTAGGAAGATTCTCAAGATCATCTGACAAGATAAGGTATCTGACACTGAGGTCCTTTCTTGAGCTCAGCTGCTGAGTGTTCAAATTCTACTGCAGAGAGTACAACTCGAATGGGCTGGCCAAGTTGTTCAAATACCAAATGTATGATTGTCTAAAAACTATTTTACTGAGAACTAACACAAGGCAAGAGATCACACGGAGGTCAGAAGAAGAAATGCAAGGATACTCTCAATGTGTGTCTGAAGAACTTTGGAATTGATTGTGAGACATACAAGACACTGGCACAGGACCACCCACTTTGGCGTGCCTGCATCAAAGAAGGCACTGTACTGTATGAGCAAAGCAGTATTTCAGTAGCTCAAAAGAAATGTGACATGCAAATTTAGAGATATCTCCACTCATAATGTTCGTATAGACTACTTGTGCTTGACCTGTGTCAGAGCTTTCTGAAATTATAATGGTCCGATTAGCCATAGTCAGACACCCTCTATCACCACACCAACATAGTGATGTTATTTGGATCCCCTTTGAGAACAAAGACTAAAAACCAACCAACTTCACAAAAATCAGAAAAACTTTCTTCATTAGAAATGTATTAATTTAAAAATTAATCAAAAATGAAACATTTGGTTTATGGACTATATAAGCATATAGACACATATAAGCATAAATCTACCTGTACATTAACAAAAGAATTTCTCATGAATGTTTAAAGGAACCATTAAAAACAAAATCATAGTAAGACCCCAAATAGAAAATACCTCTAAAACAGATTCAGGGTGGGGGGAAAAGGGGCAAAAAGATTCTACTTGACAAACTTCCTGCTTCCTCCTTACCCCTCAACCCTTCCTGTTTCATTCTAACTCATTATATGTGCCCAATCCCTTAAAATAGGCCAGAGCAGGTTACACTGGCCTCAAGAGCCACTGAGATGTTGGCCAGAGCTGCGTGCAAATTGCCTCACAGAAGGTGGCGATTGTGTTTATATTGGTTTCAACTCCTTCCATTGCCAGCCCATTATACCGGAATTCCCCCTGGCCAGGGCAGTTGGATTATTCCTTCCTCTAATTGCAGTCCAAGCACTACTTGCCCAAGTGCTCAGTTGCCCCTGTGGGAGCAAACTTCTTAAGCTAAACTGACTCATCCTCATCTTACTTCCACTTGATTAGGCAAGTGTTCTTTTTTAGCCTCTACTAGCTCATACATCTCAGATAGAAATCATAGAGGAGAAAGGGAAAGGAGGCACAAGTCTGTTTATATAATAGGGGAAAGGAATTTGCTAGGGGAAAAAGGCTGGCAAAAGGACTGCCTTATAAAAATGTAAATAACTAAAAAAAAAAAAAAACAATTGGGAGGGACCAAGTGAATCAGAATGTTTCAGGAAGGACAGTGTCAATGTAACAGAAGTTCCCATATGGCTGTCATTGTCAGACATCCATAGCCAAAATCACTTGGCTGTCTCACAACTAACTACTTATCAATGGCCAAGACAGAGTTATGTTATGGTATATTAACAACTTGTTCTTGTAGCATCCTTGCGCTGGAAAAGGATTTAACAATCTCCAAGTTACAGAGAATCAAGAATGGTGATATAGTCTAAGTACCAGCATCTGCAAACCCATAGCAAGTTAGCTCATATGGGTACAGAATAGTAAAGAGGTGCTCTGTGAATCTGACCTCCAGGTAGAAGAGTTACACACACTATAGGAAGAGAAGTGGCATGGTGGAAAAAATAGGATTAACAGCAGTAGAACCTGAGTTCAAGTTCTAGATAGGCGAATGTGATCTTAGGCAAGTCTTTTCTAGGATTATAGGTTGGGGGACCTTAGAGACCATGTAGTTCAACACTCTTAATTTACAAATAAGACACAAAAAAATGAAATGACTTGCCAACAGTGACACAAATAGTAAATCTGAAAGCTAAAATTCAAACCCAAATACTCTGTCTTCAAATCTCATACCATTTCTATGGTACTGAGATGTTTGGGGCTTCAGATTTCTCATCTATAAAATTCCAAGGGAGAGGAGGGACTTAGAGATCTGTCTGTTCTCTGATGACTTTGAATAGCACGCATTACTCCTAATAATATATTTTTTAATTTATTTAATGCTTCACAATTTTCAAAGCTCTTTCTCATGAATAGTCCTATTTTTAAATAGTTAACTATGGTTAAGTAGCACCATGCTTATTTTACAATGAGGAAACCCAGCCTCAGGAAGATCAAGCAACATGCCCACAGTAACTTGATTAGTAAGTCTCAAACTTAGGGCCCATGGCAGAACTGCTGACTTCAAATTTATTGCTTTGTCTATGACAGCACACAGATTCTGCATAAGGTGGCAATTGGGGCCCAAGAAAATTGTCCCGATTTCTTCACCACAGCGGCAGTGTGAGTTGATGGATAGTTTCCTGGAATAGGAGATCTGTACTCTACTTTCTCATTCATCTTGTGGCACTAAAATCATAGAAATGTAAGTGAGAGAGGAGATGGAGGGTATAACCAGAAGACATTTATTGCAAACTCCTTCATTTTATAGATGATGAAACTGACCCAGGGAAGCTATGTGATGTGCCTAAGATCACACAGGGTAGTAAGTATGAGGAGCAACAATTGAATGCAAGATCCACTGAAGCCAACCAGAACCTGTGTCCTTTGTCCTATATACCACCATCATTACTGAGCTTTATTTGCCATTAATTGTCAAATATCAATTAAATGTTGTCCCTGAAGTATTAAGACCTTGAAGGTCCCCAAGTAGAAGCTGACCAAATGGTATTATGATTGTTAAAGCAATTCCATGAGCAGGATGATGTTTTTGGTTTTTGTTACTTTTTTTTAATCATGAGAACAGGTAAACATTATTTTCAAAATATTTTCAAGGGCTTCTTACCAAGACATTTAAAATATGGTTTATGACATACATTAAAGTTATCTACACATAGCATCACAATGTATATAGCACATGCAAGCTAGAAATATATAAAAATACATTAAATTCCAAAATTTTAAACCTGAGGTGCCTCTTAAGCAAACATTGAATGCTGTAACGAGAAATAGAAAAGCAGTAATTTGTCAGTTTTCTGAATGTAGGGACTGGACAGTTTTTACTAAAACAGCTATTGACACAACTGAAATTCATGTATTAACTGCTAAATGCAAGGTTCTTTTATCAATCCTTTTGAACCTCTCTCCAATATTTGACACTGATGATCACCTTGCTTGTAGACACCCTCTCCACTGATTTTTTGTGACAATATCCCCTCATTGGTCTTCTCCTAACCTGTTTGCCTCTCCTCTCTATCTTGGTTTCTGTCTGTTTCTCTTTGTCTCTTTCTTCTGTATGTCTGTTTGTCTCTGTGTGACTGTGTGTCAGTATGTCTGTCTCTGTCTCTGCTTGTTTGACTCTCTCTCTGTCTGTCTCTCTGTCTCTCTCTCTGACTCTCTCTCTCTCTCACTGTCTCTCGATGTCTCTCTCTGTCCCTCTCTCTCAACTTATCTGCATTTCTCTTTGATTTCATTCAATTCCACAAATTCAATTATGATTCCTGTGTAAATGAATCTCAAACTATTCCATTTTTTGTCTATCAGGCATCTTTAACTAGATATCTTTTAAAATGCTCAAGTCCCTATGAAAATTTTAATTATATCACCCTAAACAGTTTTTCTTTATCTTTCCCTAATCCTGTCAGTGGCATCATCATCTTTCCAGTCACCAAGGTTTGCCACATCAGAGTAAACTTACTTTTCATTCTCCCTCACTCATTAAATCCAGTTGCTAAGTTTTATGCATCCTGCTTTCCATACTGTATCTCAAATCTTTCACCTTCTCCACACTCAAATTTCCAACACTCTATTAGACATTTTCTTAATTACTTGGATCAATGAAAACAATTCTAATTGATGTAGTCATTCTGTTTTCCAATTCATCATCTACAGGGCTACCAAAATCCTATTTCTAAAGGATAGATCTAACCATGTCATCTCACTCCCCTTCTTAAGAATTTCCGTTCCTTCTCATTGCCTCTAGGATCAAATATTAATTCTCTTGTCTTTCAACAATCTTTAAATCTTATCCCAGCCTATCCTTCCAGGCTGATTGTATACTGTTACTTATTGTGAACTGCAATTTAGGCAAAATTATTCACTCGCTGTCCCTACCTTGTGGCATTTCATCTCCAACCACAGTATCTTCGTGAAGGCTACTCTCTATGCTTGGAACGGACACCTCCTTCATATTCACTTCATAGAAACTCTAGCTTTCTTATGTACTCAGTTCAAGTATCAACTCCTACCCAGTGCCTATTCACCAGAAACTTGATGCTATACATATATATATACGTATATATATATATATATATATATATATATATATATATATATATATATATATAGTTTTCCTCAATAAGTTCCTTTAGGACAGACCTAATTCTTTGTATTTTGTCTTCCAAATTGTAGATTCTTAATAATGTTAAATAGACTTGATTTAAACATTTTTTCCTTCCTGTAGGCGGTTACCAAGGCTCACTAAATTCTTGGTTTAAAGAGACAATGCTCAGTACTGCAGAACAACAAAAATCACTATCACTTTTTCTTGTAAAAAAAAATCATCTTCACCAATAGTTTACTTTGGAAAGTCTCTGATGAGTGCATCTATCAGTCTCCACAGATGTAGAGTCCATCAGCTCCTTTCAAAAAACTTAACATAACAATGATATTTTATGTGGGACAACATTTATTTCACCATACAAATTTGCAAAAATGAGGAAGTACTGATGGGAGCTTACAAAGAAATACTGAAAACACAAAAAGATAACCACAGTAGCCCATGAAAAAAATCTATGAGCTTATTTTTTTTTTTGTGGTTTTTCTCAAGGCAACTGCCAAGGATATCACTGACCTAGATATCATCCTTCTAAAACTGGAAAGACATGAAGTGATGCAAAGTGAAGTGAGCAGAAATGAGAGAACATTATACATAGTAACAGCAATATTGGAGGAGGAAGAACTGTGTATGATTTAGCTATTCTCAGCAACACAATGATCCAAGAGAATACCAAAGGACTCATGATGAAACATGCTATCCACCTCCAGAGACACCTGATATCTGAATACCGATTAAAGTATGCAATTTTCACCTGTTTTCTTCCTTCCTTCCTTCCTTTTCGAGTTTGATTGTACAAAATGACAAATAAGGAAATGTTTTAAATGATTGCTAATATATATATTGTATTATGCATTATAAAATATATATCATCCTTCTAGTGTTACTTGGCAAGCACAAGTATGTTTCTGCCAAATACCTTCATTGGCAGGTCCTGGGGTATGTGTGTGTGTGTGTGTGTGTGTGTGTCTGTCTGTCTGTCTGTCTGTCTGTCTGTCTGTCCCCATATCCTAATGGCTGCATTCTTAGGATCTCTGAAGAAGTAAATTTTTAAAAAAGTGAAGTATCTTGTTATAGGCCAGTGAAAAGACATGATTCCTCCCACAATAGTAAACTAATCCCTATTGAGTGAAACTCTTGCCAATGAAGTCTGTTCTCTACTTTATTCTAATCTTTTATCTTTAAAACATTCTTAGCCAATGGAATTAGGGAGATATCCTTTGTCTTCTCCAGGTGCCAATAGTCATGGACACATTCTATTGAGATAGTGAATTCAAAGTCTAAACAGGAAATCACTGTCCTATAAGTTCACCAAATTGATTAGGGAAATCCTATCATGCCCTCTTACACAAAATCCCCATTTAGAGGATTATCAACTGGTAAACTCAACAAACAGACCCACGACACATCTCTGATCAGCTACCTCTATTTCAGAAGACACAACAAATACATTTTCTTACTTAAGGAAAAACAGAAAGTTCAAAATAGCAAGGTTTAGAGTATTGGACTTCAAGCCCAGAATAATTGGATTTGAATCTCAAATAAGAAAACAGTTGTGTGATACCAATGAAATCAGTTAATTTTTCTTGGCCTTCAGTTTCCTTATCTGTGAAATAAGGGGTATGACCACAATGACCACTAAAGTATCTTCCATCACTAAATCTAGATTCTATGAAATAATTTTAAAAAAAACATAAAACCTAGGGGTTATTAAAAGTACTTCCCTAGGGAAATATGCATTTAGGTAAAATGATAAATTATTTTATACTTCTATAATCATTAAAGTACGTAAAATAATAACAGCAATGATTTGACTCTGTTTGCATACTTTCCAGAACCTATGAAATAAGAGGTAACACTACTCGTATGTACCTTGAACAAGTTGATTATAGAATACACTAAAAAGTCAAAATACATCCAGAGTTTGGAGAGACACAACACTTGATTCCAAGTAGCAGTAATTCTACTATCTTGTTGGATGCCAAGTCTTTTCTCCTATGTAGGTCTATTCTCATTTTTCATAGGAAAAATGAATGGAACAATTGAACTCAATTGACTCAAGGAATACTAGAATACTCTCCAACTCTTAAAGATCTTCTACAGAATTTAGATTTGCCTTCAGCACTTTGAGCAGGGGAAGAAGAATTTTTGAAGCTAACATAGACAACATCATATATATTTTTCCATATATTTTTTAGTTTAGATAAATAAGAAAACAAATACATAGTAAGAAAAGAAAAAGAAACATTATGAACTTAAATATTAAACTTAAATATACAGTAAAAAAAGAAAAAACATGTCATGTGCACATCACAATATAGGAGAGGATTCAGAATATATAGCAATAACTTGTCATGTCAAGAAAGCCTATATATATTAAATACTGTGCATTATGTTGAAAGCTGTCCATCTTTTCTTTGCTTTCTTGTAGATTTTCTTTTGTTCTCTGCTGTACACTTTTTACTTTGTTCGTTTTTCTCTCCTACCTTTCCCCTACCTACAAATGGCTACAATTGAACATGGAGATATATGTGTGTGTGTGTAAATATGTAAATATGTATGTATGTATGTATGTATACACACACATATGTGTGTATTTATATATACATAGATATATGCATATATACACATACATGCATACATACTTATATATGTGTGTGTGTATATATATATATATATATATTCCCTAAGAGATTCCATTCCTAATTTTGTTTTTATATTTGTGAATATCTCTTTTTTCCTGTCTCTCCTAGATCTCCTACTTTACTTTTACCTACTACCTTGCCCTCTTATTATTTAACCTATTGCCACTTCAGCAAACCGTCCCTTATTCTCCCCTTCCCCTAAATCTAAACATTCTTTTATACACACCTTTGATCTATTCCATGCCCCTCCCCTCCCCTTATCCTCTCATTCCCCTAAATCTAAAAACCATTCTATATTTCCCTTTTAACCTATTCCCCGACCCTCTCTCTAAAGATACATCCTTTATCCTCTTCTTCCTTCTTATCCCCTTGGAGTTTTATGTCTTTCTGAATTTAGACTTTTATACTCTTCCAAATGTGTGTGTGTGTGTGTGTATGTATATATATATTTCTCTCAAACCCATTCCTAGTGACAGTTTCCAGAACTAACAGCCCCACTCCCCCATCTAATTCTTCTGTATCAGTTCTTCCTTTTGCACTTCATTTGTATAACATAATTACTCTTTTAGTTGTTCTTGAACAGTTTACTTTTTGAAGTCAGGTCTATCTCAATCTGTCTTATAAGTTATCTAATTACGAGTAACAATCTTAGACATAGGTTTTACATTTCCCGTATGTAAAATGTAAACATTCTATCCTTTGGTCCTTTATAATTGGTCATTGGTATATACCTTATATTTCTCTTGGCTCTTCTATGTGAAATCTTCTGTTGAGTTCAGGGTTTGTTTGTTCGCTTTTTTAACAGTCCTAAAAGTTTGGCAGTTGATCAAATGTCCATTTTTTTTTCCATTCAGCATTATGCTTAGCTTTGCTGGGTATGTTTTCAGCCAGAGGTCCAGTTCTTTTGTTCTTTGATATATAGTGTTCCAAGATCTGAGATCTTTTAGTGTCACCAATGTTAGGTCTTTTGAAATTCTAATTGTGGTACTGTCATATATAAATGGTTTTTTTCTTGCTGCTTGTGATATTTTGTCTTTGATCTGGGGGGTTTCAGAATTTAACTATAATATTTCTGTGGGTTTTTCTCATAAGATCTCTTTCAGGTGGTGATAGGTAGATTTTTTTTTCTACTTCTCCTTTCCCCTCTTATTCTAATGCTGCAGGACAATTTTCTTTAATTATTTCTTGTATTATTTTATCAATAAATTTTGATCAGAATTTTCAGGTCATGCAATTATTCTTATTTTCTCCTCTTGTTCTATTCTCTAGTTACATTGTTTTTCTTATGAGATGTTCCACATTGTCCTCTATTTTTCCATACTTTATATTTGTTTTATTTCTTCATCTTTTATACCTTCACTGGCTTCCTCTTGCCTAATTCTGATTTTCAAGGACTCATTTTTCTTTCTTAAGATTACAGGGGCGGAGACAAGATGGTGGAGTGAAAGCAACGACTCACCTAAGCTCCTGGAAAAACTCCTCTGGATATCTCTGGGGGGAGAGTCTGACCAGACTTTGGAGGTGTAAAATCCAGTGGGTGACGGACTTTGACGGATTCGGAGCCCAGGCTGG
The DNA here is from genome assembly GCF_028372415.1 of Notamacropus eugenii. Lineage (NCBI taxonomy): Eukaryota > Metazoa > Chordata > Mammalia > Diprotodontia > Macropodidae > Notamacropus > Notamacropus eugenii. The sequence goes on along the minus strand of NC_092873.1, from coordinate 165,520,762 downwards.
ACCGGAGGGTCCACGGAAGGGATCTGTTCCGTGGGGGTAAGACCCCGGCGCACAGCGCAGCGTGGTCGGCGCGGCAGGGCGGAGGGGACCAGAGGAGCCCGAGAGTGGCGGTCGAGACCAGCGGAGCAGGAGATAAGCCAGGCCGAGCCGGTGAGAGCCGCTGAGTGCCAGACATCACCGCAGCAGCCCTTGAAATATTCAGCCTGAAGACGGACTTCGGTGGGTCACTACTTGAACTTCCAGGAACTGGGATGGCAGAGTGATCAGTAAGTGCTCTCTCCTCCCCCCTGATGACCGTGAGAGAACCATAAAATTCTTCCCCAGATTAATCCTGGATCAGGGGGAACACCAGAAGGGGGCGGGTGGTCTCATAACACCAGAGGCTGGAAAAGTGGCAAAGGGGGATTCTTCCTACTGTGGTGGAGGCGATCTGGAGGGACAGACAACCCAGGGCAGAGAAAATACGCACTGAGACCCAGGCAAGCCTCAGAGCCAGGAGACGAGCCCCAGGAGGGGCGGGAACACGCGTTAGCTTCTAGGCGTGCCCCAGCCCTCCAGGGGAAAAGGGAAGACAATAGGGAAGCTGGGATTACCATCCCCTGACCTTGCCTTTGCCTCAAGTCAGCTGAGGAGATAGCCTGAGACCAGACCATACCTCCCACACACCTAACAAGCTAACCCCAGGGTTGATCGGGGAAACAAAAAACAAAAGCCTGCTTTTAGCCCAGACACACATCAGCTCAACTTAAAGATCTGTACCTTCTGACTGAAAGAACCAAAAGCTACAACACTCAGCCAACATCATGAATCGGAAAAAGCAGACGAAAAGTGAAAAAACCATAGAATCTTTCTATGGGGATAAGGACCAAAACACAAACACCAAAGAGGTTAGGGCTGAGACTGTACTTCCATCTGAAACCTCAGATGGGACTATGAATTTCTCACAAGCACAACTAGATTACCTGGAACGTCTGAAGAAGGATATAAAAGAAAAACTGGCCAATGATTTTAAAACTATAAAAAAAGAATTCACTGATGAGAACATCACCCTGAAAAAGAAAATTGAAGAAATGGAAAAGGAAGTTCAAAAATTAACTGGAGAGAATAATTCCCTAAAAGGAAGAGCTAATCAAATGGAAAAGGAAACCCAAAACCTAATTGGGAAAATTGATCAGATGGAAAAGGAAACCCAAAACCTAACTGGGAAAATTGGTCGATTGGAAAAAGAAGTACAAAAATTAAATGGAGAAAATAGCTCCTTAAAGGGAAAAATTGGTCAGATGGAAAAGGAGATGGAAAAGCTAACTGAAGAAAACACTACGATGAAGATTAGAATTGGGCAAGTAGAAACTAATGACTCAATGAGGCAACAAGAATCAGTCAAACAAAATCTAAAGAATGAAAAGATAGAAGAAAATGTAAAATATTTAATTGGAAAAACAACTGACCTGGAAAATAGATCCAGGAGAGAAAATCTAAGAATTATTGGCCTGCCAGAAACCCATGATGAAGAAAAGAGTCTGGACAATATCTTCCAGGAAATCATCAAGGAAAACTGTCCAGAAGTACTAGACTCAGAGGGCAAAATAGTCATCGAAAGAATCCACCGTTCCCCTCCCGAAAGGGATCCCAAACTCAAAACCCCAAGAAATATAGTTGCCAAATTCCAGAGCTATCAAGTGAAGGAGAAAATACTACAAGCAGCCAGAAAGAAACAATTCAAATATCAAGGACACACAGTCAGGATCACACAGGACCTTGCAGCTTCTACATTAAAAGATCGAAAGAATTGGAACCCAATATTCCGTAAGGCAAAGGAGTTGGGACTTCAACCAAGGATCAACTACCCAGCAAAGTTCAGCATAACATTTCAGGCAAGGAGAAAGTCATTCAACGAAATAAGGGATTTCCAGAGCTTCCTGACCAAAACACCAGAACTCAATAGACAATTTGATCTTCAAATGCAGGTCTCAAGAGAATCATAAAAAGGTAAACAGAGGGGAAAAAACAAAAACAAAAACTTGCTACTCAATTAGGGCAAACTGTTTACCTCCCTATAAGGGAAGATGATACCTGTTAATCTTGAGAACTGTGCAGCTATTATGATAAAAGGGATATATGTAGAGGGAATGGGCATAAAGTAAATGATGTCATGTCAAAAATATGATTTAAGTATGAGAAGGGAATGTAATAGGAGGTGTGGAAAGGGGGAAGCAGAAAATGGCAAATTATATCACAGGAAGAAGTACAAAACTATAGTAGAGGGAAGGAGGGGAGGGAGATGAGCATTGTTTGAGAGGTACTCTCATCTGATTTGTTCAAAGGAGGGAACAATAATCTTAAGTAGATAAGCCTAACAAGCTCTATAGGTAGTAGGAGGGGAAGGGGGAAGAAAGGGGAGGGTGGCTAAAAGGGAGGAAAGAAGCAATAAGAGTAAAGGGAACTAAAAGGGAGGGGGGTCAAAAGAAGGAGGGGAAGGCTGCAGGAGGAGGGGGAGAAAAGTGAATACTATTGAGGAGGGGAAGGGAGACGGGAGAGCTAAAAGCACAAATGGTGGGAAAGAGGTTGGAGGGAAATACACAGATTGTAATCATAACTGTGAATGTGAATGGAATGAACTCTCCCATAAAACGGAGACGGATAGCAGAATGGATTAAAAGCCATAATCCAACAATATGCTGCTTACAAGAAACACATTTGAAACAGGGGGATACACATAGGATAAAGGTCAAAGGATGGAGCAGAATATACTGTGCTTCAGCTCATGTAAGAAAGGCAGGAGTAGCAATCCTAATCTCAGACAAAGCGAAAGCAGAAATAGATCTAATCAAAAGGGATAAGGATGGAAACTATATCCTGCTAAAAGGCACCATAGACAATGAAGCAATATCATTACTAAACATGTATGCTCCAAGTGGTATAGCATCCAGATTCTTAGAGGAGAGGTTGGGGGAGTTGAAGGAAGAAATTGACAGCAAAACTATACTAGTGGGGGACCTCAACCTCCCCCTCTCTGAACTCGATAAATCCAACCTCAAAATAAACAAGAAAGAGGTTAAGGAGGTAAATAAAACTCTGGATAAGGTAGATATGATAGATCTTTGGAGAAAATTAAATGGGAATAGAAAGGAATATACTTTTTTCTCAGCGGTACATGGAACATTTACAAAAATTGACCATGTACTAGGACATAAAAATCTCACAATCCAGTGCAGAAAGGTAGAGATAATCAATGCATCCTTTTCAGATCATAATGCATTAAAAATTACATGTAATAAAAGGCCATGGAAAGAGAAATCAAAAATCAATTGGAAACTAAATAATCTAATTCTAAAGAAGGGTTGGGTTAAAGAAGAAATCATAGAAACAATCAACAATTTCATTCGAGAGAATGACAATAGTGAGACAACATACCAAAACTTATGGGATACTGCAAAAGCAGTTATTAGGGGAAGTTTTATATCTCTGAATGCTTACATAAATAAAATAGAGAAAGAGGAGATCAATGACTTAGGCTTGCAGTTGAAAAAGCTAGAAAAAGAACAAATTGAAAATCCCCAAGTAAATACCAAATTAGAAATACTGAAAACCAAAGGAGAGATTAATAAAATTGAAATTAAGAAAACTATTGAATTAATAAATAAAACCAATAGTTGGTTTTAGGAAAAAACTAATAAAATTGATAAACCTTTGGTCAATCTGATTAAAAAAAAGAAAGAAGAAAACCAAATTACTAATATTAAAAATGAAAGGGGTGAACTCACCTCCAATGAGGAGGAAATTAAAACAATAATTAGAAACTACTTTGCCCAACTTCATGCCCACAAATTCGATAATCTAAACGAGATGGATGAATATTTTAAAAAATACAAATTGCCCAGATTAACAGAAGAGGAAGTTGAATACTTAAACAACCCCATCTCAGAAAAAGAAATTGAACAAGCCATCAATGAACTCCCTAGGAAAAAATCTCCAGGGCCAGATGGATTCACAAGTGAATTCTATCAAACATTTAAAGAACAGTTAATTCCAATACTACATACACTATTCTTGAAAATTGGGGAAGAAGGAGTCCTCCCAAATTCTTTCTATGATACAAATATGGTTTTGATACCCAAACCAGGAAGAGACAAAACAGAGAAAGAAAATTATAGACCAATTTCCCTAATGAATATAGATGCAAAAATTTTAAATAAGATTCTAGCAAAACGAATACAGCATCTTATCATGAGATTAATACATTATGATCAGGTAGGATTCATACCAGGACTACAGGGCTGGTTCAATATTAGGAAAACTATTAGCATTATCGATCACATCAACAACAAAGCTAAGAAAAACCACATGATTATCTCAATAGATGCAGAAAAAGCTTTTGACAAAATACAACATCCATTCCTACTAAAAACATTGGAGAATGTAGGAATAAAGGGAACTTTCCATAAAATAATAAGCAGTATCTATCTAAAACCTTCAGCAAGCATTACATGCAATGGGGATAAGCTAGATGCATTCCCAATAAAATCAGGGGTGAAACAAGGTTGTCCATTATCACCACTATTATTTAATATGGTACTAGAAATGTTAGCTGTAGCAATTAGACAAGATAAAGATATCCAAGGAATTAAAATAGCCAAAGAAGAAACTAAGTTATCACTCTTTGCAGATGATATGATGATTTACCTAGAGAATCCCAGAGATTCAAGTAAAAAATTATTAGAATTAATAAACAACTTTGGCAAAGTTGCAGGGTACAAAATAAACCCACACAAATCTTCTGCATTCCTATATATTAGCAACAAAGTCCAACAGCAAGAGATAGAAAGAGAAATCCCATTTAAAGTTAGGGTAGACAGTATAAAATACTTAGGAGTCTACCTGCCAAAACAAACCCAGGGATTATATGAACACAATTACAAGACACTTTTTGCACAAATAAAGTCAGATTTAAGTAAATGGAAAAACATTAGTTGCTCATGGGTAGGCCGGGCTAATATAATAAAAATGACAATTCTACCCAAATTAATATACCTATTTAGTGCCATACCAATTAAACTATCAGACAATTATCTTCTAGAGCTGGATAAAATAATATCAAAATTCATTTGGAAAAACAAAAGGTCCATAATATCAAAGGGACTAATGAAAAGAAATGCTTGGGAAGGTGGCCTAGCGCTACCAGACCTCAAACTGTACTATAAAGCAGCAATTATCAAAACCACTTGGTATTGGCTAAGAAACAAAGAGGTAGACAAGTGGAATAGACTTGGCACTCAAGATGCAGTAGGCAAGGAATATAGCAACCTTCTGTTTGATAAACCCAAGGACCCCAGCTTCTGGGATAAGAACTCATTGTTTGACAAAAATTGCTGGGAAAACTGGATAACAGTGTGGCGGAAATTAGGCATAGACCCATACCTGACACCGTACACAAGAATAAAGTCCAAATGGGTACATGATTTAGGTATAAAGATTGATACCATGAATAAACTGGAGAAGCAAGGAATAGTGTATTTATCAGATCTATGGAGAAGGGAAGAATTCTTTACTAAAGGAGAGATAGAATGCATTATGAAATGCAAAATGGATAACTTTGATTACATTAAACTGAGAAGTTTTTGCACAACCAAACCCAATGCAACCAAAATCCGGAGGGATGTAGTAAATTGGGAAAGAATTTTTACAGCTAAGCTCGGGGATAAAGGCCTCATTTCTAGAATATATAGAGAACTGATCCAAATGTATAATCATACAAGTCATTCCCCAATTGATAAATGGTCAAAGGATATGAACAGGCAATTTTCAGAGGAAGAAATTAAAGCTATCTATAATCATATGAAAAAATGCTCTAAATCACTATTGATTAGAGAGATGCAAATCAAAACAACTCTGAGGTACCACATCACACCTATAAGATTGGCAAACATGACAGAACAAGAAAATGATAAATGCTGGAGAGGATGTGGGAGAGTTGGAACACTAATTCATTGTTGATGGAGCTGCGAGCGCATCCAACCATTCTGGAGAGCAATTTGGAACTATGCCCAAAGGGCTACAAAAATGTGCATACCCTTTGACCCAGCAATATCGCTACTAGGACTATATCCCCAAGAGATCATAAAAATGGGAAAGGGTCCCACATGTACAAAAATATTTATAGCAGCACTCTATGTAGTTGCCAAAAACTGGAAGTCAAGGGGATGTCCATCAATTGGGGAATGGCTGAATAAATTATGGTATATGAATGTAATGGAGTACTATTGTGCCATAAGAAATGATGAACAAGAAGACTTCAGAGAGGCCTGGAAGGACTTATATGACCTGATGCTGAGTGAAAGGAGCAGAACCAGGAGAACTTTATGCACAGCAACAACCACAGTGTGTGAGAGTTTTTTCTGGTAGACTTAGATTTGTGTAATAACACAAGAACTTCTTACCAAAAAAAAAAAAAAATCCCAATGGAGGATCTCAAGGCAAAATGCCTGCCACACTCAGAGAGAGAAATATGGAAGTCACTCACATATTGTAGCAGATCATGTTTGTGTATGTGTATGTGTTTGTGTATCATGTTTTGATTTGTTATACGATTTCTTTCATTTATCTTAGTCTGACTACATAGCATGACTATAGTGAAAATATACTCAGTAGGAAAGTATATGTAGAATCTATACAGAATTGTATGCAGTCGTGGGGAGGGAGGGGGGGAGTGGGGGGTAGGTGGGCGGGATAAAATCACAGTTGTATGGCAGTGATTGTTAAACATTACAAAATAAAAAAAAATAAATAATTAAAAAAAAAAGATTACAGATCTCCTTTTCTAATTGGTTGACTTTATTGTCATATTGTCTTATTTTTCTTATATTATTCTCATTTTCCTTTTTAGTATTTTTCTATTTAGTATTTTATTTAGTGTTTTATGTATTTCCTACATAATTATATTATCTATTTAGTATTCTATTTAGTATTTTATGTATTTCCTACACCTCACTCTTTTGATTTTCAAAGTATTTTCTTAAGTTTTTCATTGAATTCTTTTTGGCAGGTGATCATTTGACATTACTCTTTGGAGTAGAAAAGGGTTTCTTTACTTTTATATCCTCCTCTGAAGATGAACCCCAGTCAGTGTTCTCTATCCCCATAGCACCTCTCCATTCCTTGTGCATTTTTTTTTGTAATAATTTAGTTTTTATAATCACCTCTAGTCCTGGGGGATGGAGGAATGGTGCCTCTGTTCTCTGAACCTCTTCATTTCTCCCTTCTGACCTTAAAGTCAAACCAAGACCTCCTGTAAATGTCCACAGTCAGTGAAGTTCTTGTCTCACTGCTTCTGCACTCAGCACTTGTGCTGGTTCTTTCTCACCCCTGTGCTTGTTGCAGCACAGCTGGGTCTGGAGTACCTTGTCAGCAGAGATTCTCTCAATCTTTCCAGACTCAGACACCCAATTCCTGTCACTGCACAGAGGGTAAAAGTTTCTGTGACTAAGCAGAGGCAGCCTCTCAAACCAACTAACCCCAGGGCTTGTGGCTTGTTGTTAAAGCAGACCCTAGCCTGGAGGTGTTTACTCTTCTCAGGGAGGAAATCTGGTCCTGGGATTTTTCATCAGATCATCTCTGATTGTCCCAAGAAAACCCCAGTTCTGCCCTTCCTCTTATTTGTTTTCAGGGCTCTATGTTCACCCAGAGGCACAATTTTATCTCTTTTGTGAAGAAAAGTCTTCGGAGCTTTAAATTTTCTGGCCCATTCCACCATCTTCCTAGAATCCTCTCCTAGATTTATTTACTAGTAATGAGGAAGAACACAGTATTGAAAATTAATCCACCAGAGTCATTGGTGTTAATGAAATGAAAATCTCTTGTAAAAAGGTGTTAGGGTCCCTTAAATTTGTGAAGTTCAAAGTATCCTGCTGTCACCCTATTTATTTGTTAGAGATACTAAAACTTTGAAAATAATTCTTATATTCTTTCACTTATGACATGGATCAGCCTTGACATACAATGAATAATGAATTCACAAAGTACTCTTTTTTAATAGTCAGGGTAGTATTATAAGAGCCTAAACTGAGAAGATGGAGCATTCCAGGAAAGAAGACATTTTGTGAAAAGGTACAAGAACCATATTGGTGAGTGTAGGAGGAAAACAAGTAGATCAGGTTGGTCTGAATACAGAGTTTGTGAAGAAAAGAGAAAAAGAAAAGAAATCTGTGAAGATATTATACATTCATACTATGAAGAGCTATAAATGTGAAACAAAGAAGATTTCTCTCCACATACATACATCCACACATACACACACACACACACACACACACACACACACACACACACACACACCCCTCCCCCTGCCCCCCTCCCCCACCTTGGAAGCAATCTTGGCCTGTAAACATGCATTTATTAAACCAGACACTATGCTAAGTGATGAGGATACAAAAAAAAAGTGAAAAAGACAGTCCCTTTCTTTTTAAGAATTTATATTCTAATGGGGAGCTTCTATTCTAAAAGGAAGCTGAAAAAGTTGGAAGGGGGGAGAAAGTATTGTGTCATGGCACGATGGAGAAGTCCATAAAAGTATAGCCTGGAAGAAAATGAATCTTGGTGCTAAGAGTAAACCCAGGGGCAAAGAGTGCCTGTAACCCACTGGAAGATTTTGAGAAAAGGTAGTGGCATCATCAGAAACATTAAAGGAATACCAATTTGAGTCATGTGGCCTCTGCTTAAATTATAAACTGCAATATAACAGGACCTTTATTTACATTTTTGAGGGACCTAAAGCATACTTCCATATATGTAGGGTCCTTAAGGAATGTTGCTCTGAGACAGGTCACATTTTCATTTGATTCTATCATTTTAGCACCCGTGTGATGACATTATCTGGTTAATTTCATTTGAAATAATTGTACTCTCTGGAAGAGAATTCAGAATGACAAGAATGTGAAAGGACAGGGGAAACCAGGAGCACAGAGATTTTTGCCAGCAACTGAGATGCCAGGGATAAAGAAAGGTAAAATGCAGTAAGAAATTACAACAAGAGGAAGCATCTTGTGTACATGAAACAGTTTTGTTTTGCTTTTAGTGAATAAGGATTAGTTTCTAAATAAATGAAAAAATAAAAAGATTCCCCATTTCCTCTATTTTATTTTGTGGTATGATGTTTTATACTCATACAATATCTCTACTTTGAGTTTATTATCGTATAGAGTATAAATTCTTGCCTTAAACCTAATTTCTACTAAACTGCTTTCCAGTTTTCTCAATAGACATTGTCAAAAGGCTTGTCCTGCTCTGGGTAATTTATATTATTGTCAAGTTTAACAAACATGGAGCTGCTGTTTGTTTTAGTTTGTTTGTTTTTAATTATTTCTGTATCTGTTCTATTTGGTCTATTACACTGATTTACTTTTCCCTATTTTTAACCAGTACAAAATAGTGTCAGTATTATTATTTTAAATTTAGTTGTAGTTTACTGGAGTTATTCCCCCTTCATTTATACTTTTTTTTTCCTCATTATTTCCCATGACATTCTACATCTTGTGTTCCCCAAATGAATTTTGTCATTATTTTTGGATTATTCAGTAAAATACAGCCTCGGGAATTTGATTAACATAGCACTAAATCTACAGATGAATTTAATTAGTAGTAGTCATATTCATTATTTTTTGTTTCATTGGCATGATTTAACTATGAGCAGCAAATCAATTGCCCTTATTTCTTTAGAGGTTATCTTTTTTTTTAATTGTAGTAATACAAATCTTACATATAGTAGGTAAACTTCCAAATAACTTGTTTTTTTTTTATTCCGAATGGAATTTGTCTTATTATTTCTTTCTGATTCATGTCAGTTCTATGTAGAAATAATGATGACTTTTGTCAAAATACGTTTTATGTCCTGAAGTTATTAATCCTGGAAATAGTTTATTTGCTAGTTCTCTGGGGACTTCTAAGTACACTATCATGTCATCTGTAAAGATAAATTTTATATATGTATGTGCACATGCACATCTATACATTTTTATCACTTTTTAAGCAGTTTTTTTATTCAGGTCATGGGACATTTCATTATGCTACCCAACATTTCTAAAATTATATAAAAATTAGTGATTAAATCGGCCATTCTCCCTTTTCACCTATTTGCACTAAGGAAAACCCCTCAGGTTTCTTCTAACAGTGCTCTAAATCATATTTTTAAAAGGACCATGCCATGGCTATATCTAAATCGTTTCTTTTAATATAAATAAGTGCTGCATTTCTTAAATTACCTTTTGATTCCTCTTCTTAAAACTTTCTGAAAAGTCTTTGAGTTCCACCATTGTCATTTCTGTAGACCTTACAAACTTTACTAATGTTATCCAATGGCCTTTTCTAAATCTGCATTCTTCTTGACCTCTCTGCAACAAATGTTGGTCACTCTCTCTTCCTTGATACTGTCTTCTTTCTAAGATTTTTGGGACATTGCCTTCTCTTGGTTACTCCCCATCTTGACTTGTTTTCACTACTTAATGAATTCGTTGGGCAACTGGGTGGCACAGTAGATAGAGATCTAGACCCAGAGTCAGGAAGAGTCTTTTTCATGAGTTCAAATCTGGCATCAGATACTTAATAGCTGTGTGACTCTGGACAAGTCACCTACCTCAGTTTGCCTCAATACCTCATCTATAAAATAAGCTGAAGAAAGACATAGCAAGCTACTCCAGCATATTTACCAAGAAAACCCCAAATGGGGTTACAAAGAGTCAGACACAATTTAAAAAAATGACTCAACAACGAAATGAATTTGTTTATTCATTCAGTGTTATGTTTATTGAACATTCTGCTACATGCAAGAAACAGTGCAGGAAACAAAAATATTTTGTCTTTGACTTCTAGGAGCTTACTAATTAGATTGTATTTGGATTAGTGAGAGAAAAACTATACTTTCCCTGGCAGGTTCCACTCTAGCAGTGTCAAAAGAATGTCAAGGAGAAGGAAATCAATAAACACTTACCTGGCTGAGCAGTATGGGAGCCAATTTAGAACTTACAAATCACCTGTGGTTTCCCCACAAGTCCATTATAGAAGTCAATGGCATCCTTTGAATGTTAGAGAAATAAGTGCCTGCACACTCATGCTCAGCCTCTCATTCTCACCAAAACGGTTGGATCACCATTGCTGAAGGAAAGAAGCAGGTCAGTGATATCTTTTTATGTCACCTTTAGGAGATTTCTTTTTCAGGTCGATTTTATTAACAAAGGATGATAACTGACAATTGTTTAGTACTCTAAAATTTACAAAGCATATAGTAGTGGAATGATGGACCTGGAGTTAAGATTTGAGTTCCAATCTGTTCTTGTAAGCTCACTGTGTGACCTTGAGAAAATCACTTATGCTCTTTGAACTTCAGTTTCCTGGTCAGTAAAATATGGATGATAATAGCATATATCTCCAAGGACTGCTACAAAGATAAAATGAGATAATATTTGTTAAGCGCAATGTAAACCTCAAAGCACTTATATACATGCAAACTCTTTTGTCATCATCATCATGATCATCAGTGATAGCTTCACATCAACTTTTAAAGGCAGGTAATACAGCTGAATTATTTTTCTTACCTTGAGGTAATAAAACAGATGCTTACAGAAGTAAAGGACTTATCTTTAGTCACATTGATATCAAGATATGATGAGGGGCATCATGAGGTAATGAATCTAGCCCCTGAAATGGATTATAATTTCACCTCCATCACATACTGACTGTATAACTCTAGGTAAGTCATTTAACATGTCGATGACCTAAGTAACACTGTAAAACTCTAAACTGTAGAGAAAATGCTGGCTTTCTGATAAAGGAAGTTCTTTATCATTAAGGAAGTTCTTTCCTGGGAGCTCTCTATACTAAAGGAATGACAGGTACAGTGAAACGCGATGAATGACTTGTCCTTGGGCACACAGGTAGTAAACACTAGGAGCAGGATTTGAACACAGGCCTTTCCAACTCCAAGTACATGTTCTCCACGACATCATTCTGTCTCTTTGAATAAAAATGTGCCTCCGGTCTATAATGTTCCCACCTACACTATAGAATTTCATGCGATTTGAGAGAACCTTCAGCATTGTCACTGATAATAACATTATTTAACTTACAAACTGAAACAGCCTTTCATCCAGAGTTATATGGAAAACCTTCCTTCTATCTGTTCTTCTCCCTATACTGATCAGGGATACAGAAGTGTATGTTTCCCAATACCTTTCCAGTCTATTAGTTTCCCAACAGAAACACCAAGGTCCATGCAGGGAAGCAGAAAGGAGATACTTTATCTGAATATATCTATATTTCTTCTAGATGCTCATTGGTAAAGAGTTATGGGGAGGAACTTGTGAAAGGGAATGGACTGATACTTTATGTCCGTTGCAGGGCACCTCAGTAGCAACAATGGAAGTCACCAATCTGATTCTGGATTGGGGTTTCTTACATAGTTTCCCCAGCAAAAATAGCACCCAATATCATTCATCAACTAGACGGAGAATCACATATTAGTAACGATGCTTAAAAGGTCCGTTATGTTTTCCACATACAAACCTTCCTCAAATCGCCAGTAAAAAAGTTAAGAAAGAATTCTAGTTTTGGAGGGGAGAAGGAGGGGAGGGGAAGAGGAAGTGGAGGGGAGGGGGGAGCGGAACTATAAGTAGAAAGGTCCAATCAGTAACTGGAGTCAGTGTTAATATCAACTCACTTGATGGGGCCCAGCCCTGAACTCAGGAGAAAAACTTTATAGAACCCACTTCAGAAACTCCTGTATGAAATGAAAAAAGTACATAGCAGTTAGTTTGTGCAGAGGATAAAGTTCTAGATATGGAGTCAGGAAGATCTGTGGTCAAAGTCAGCCTCCAATACTTCTTAGCTGTAGGACCATGGAAAAGTCACTTAAACCTTAGTTTTCTCAACTGCCAATGGAGTAATAGCAGCTATCTCACAGGGTCACTGTGAGAATCAAATGAGATGATACTTTTAAATTGCTTAGCACAATGCCATAGTAAGTGCTTAATAAATGCTTTTTTGCTTACACCCCACTCCCATACACATAGCTTTCTAACTAATGAATGACGTTGATGTCTGAATCAAGGACTGCGGAAGTCAAGACAGATTTATAACTGTGCTTGTAAATAACTGGCAAGTCAAATATTTTTTTTTGTTTAATTTCAGTATACATTTGGGTATTGATGGAAGGCAATGTTAATTTCAAAGAAAGCTGAGAACATTAATGATAAGCATTGTGGGTGATACAGTTAGTTTTCTATGACCAGGTGCAGCATTTCAGAAGTCATTACATGACTCTACAGGAGCCTTGTAATGACAAATGTTTGAAAATAATTCTCCCAACCTCACTTTCCTTTTTCTTTTTTGACTTCAAATTCTCAATAGTATGTGGAAGGAAAAAGAGTATGTGACTCTTAATAAAATACAAGCTTCTCAGAGTGAGATTTAAAACTCTTCCCAATCTGGCTACAATTTATTTTGTGAGTTTTATGTCTTATTCCCCTTAGCAACTGGGTAGCAAAGTGGATATGGTGGATATGGCACTAGGCCTGGAATCAGGAAGATCTAAGTTCAAATCTAGACTTAGACTTTTACTAGCACTATGACCTTGAACAAGTCACTTAGCCTCTGTCTGCCTCAGTTTTCTCAACTGTCAAATGGTGATAATAACAGCAACTACATTACAGGGCTGTTGTAAAAATCAAATGAAATATTAGAAAAGTACTTTATGGGAGCAGCTAAGTGGCACAGTGGAGGGAACACTGACCCTGAAAATGCAAGGATCTGAGTTCAAATTTGACTTCAGACACTTATTAATGATGTGACCCTGGGCAAGTCACTTAACTCTGATTACCTCCCCCACAAAAGAAAAGAAAAATAAAGGAAAGCACTTTGAATAGTGCTGGGCACATAGTAGAAGCATAATAAATGTTTATTTTCCTCATCTCTTCCCTTATTCTAAATTCCATTTCACCTATTAATACACTACCCTTTCTGAGATTTTGTATTATTGTTCTTCTTGATTCTTCTCCTTGACCTAAAAGAATTTTTTCAGGACCCTTAGTTGGATTATCATCCTTGTCAAAGTCACTATGATGAGTGCCACCCAATTCTCTGCCCTCCTGGGCCCTTTTCTCTTTTTACTCTACATACTATTTTTGGTGATTTCCTCAACTACCACTGCTTTAGTTTTCAACTCTATAAGATCAGTCGATCTGGCATTAGTCTCTTTCTTAAATTCACTCTTGCATCTCGTGCTTTCTGGATGTTTATAGTTATCTAATAATGACATCAAACTCAATACACATAAAGTAGAACTTATTGTGTTTTCCTCAAAATCTTTCTCTTTTTCAAACATCCTTATTGCTGTCAAGAATAACCATTATCCTCCTAAACCCCTCAGGTTTGCAACCTCATTCTTCTCTGTATTTCTGCAGTCTTATTTAATCCTCACATTATCTAAGCTATTGCCAAATATTGCTGTTCTTTCTTAATAACGCTTTTCATATATATCACCTTCTCTCAACTCAAATAACTCCAACCCCTTATCAGGCCCTTCTCACCTCTTTTCCAAGCCACTTCATTAGCATTCTGCTTGGTCCCCTTGACTCACATTCCTCCCCTCTCCAATCTCGTCTCCATTCATTTGTCAAAGACATTTTGTTCGAGTGTAGGTCTGACCACATCAGTCTGCTTCTCAATAAAATTCACTGATTCCCTATTACTTACACAATCGAATAAAAAATTAATTATCATTGAATGCTCTTTACAAACTACTCCCTACTTAATTTTCCAGTATTCTTACATTTTAGTTCAGAGTCCTTTGAATGAACAAAGCACTATACTAGACATTGAATGAGCTATGAAGACTAAATGTATCATTCTAGCGAAATAATCTCTTGAAGAGATATTTCATAGAAACAAAAAAACATAATACAGAATTTCATAGGTTATGGTGGATAAGAATGATATACGGAAAAGAGCTATCTGAGACTTTATTGGAGGAATGATGGAAGCTTTTGCATGACACTATCTTACATGAAAAAAATATTTTCTGTCCTAATCTGTGCCTTTGATATCTTTGTTTTTTTTTTTTTTAAAGATATTGTTCAAAAAATACTTTCTTCTTGCCCCCTGGACAGTGTGTCTTCCCCTCTGAATTTGTCTTCCTTCTAGTCTATAACTTGTATTATTTATTGTCTCCCCCTTTAGAATGTAAGTTCCTCAAGCAGAGGGACTATTTTTGTATTTTGCTTTCTCTTTGTATCTCTGGCACTTAGTATAGTTCCTAGCACATCGTAGGCACTTTATAAATGCTGTATTCATTGATCTAACGCACAGGATGTGTCTTTTATAGATGAGCTATGGAAGGATATGAAAGGATTCAGGTTACAGAATGTAAGGAAGAGATCTAATAGATCCTGTCTTCCAATACACTTTTGTCAGTGCATGGCAAAATCTAGAAAAATACCTTTATAATCAGATATAATTCTTTCTATATTTTCAGTTCTTACATCGTATGCCAGTTTCAAGAGAGTAGGTAATGTAGTAGCACTTGGTGTCCTAAGTCCTAACTAGAGCTCTGTTGCGAATTACCCATGCATTCTTGAGCAATATACTTAGCCTTACTGGGCCTCAGTCAAAATGAGGTTTTATTTGAAAAAGAGGGTTTTTCTTCATTATGATCTCTAAAGTTCCAGCTAAGTTGGACATTTTCAGAGTCTATCTTTCAGCATCAGCACACAGGTTTTGTTCCCTGACAATAAGTACCAAAAATAACAGAGAGATGCAAATGGCATGCTAGAATCTTTTGGATGCCCTAAAAAGTATATTTACAAAAGACCTTCCTGCCAGAAAGAGCAGTTGGCAAATTATATTTAGAAAGTGCGTTACATGTGGGACTAACTTAGGTGAGACTCACAGCTACCCAAACCTTCACCTGGAATTCGAAACAAATCTCTTCTGAGGTTGAATGCAATTTTAATACCTTTTTTTCATTGTTCTTTCTATTTTCTCACTCCTCTGCACTGCCTATTTCCAGGTGAGATGGGAAATAGAAGGAACAAAATATCATAATAAGAAAGGATTTTCTTGCAGTATCTGCAGTCCTGCTGGAATTGGAGGGAAAAAAATCTCACAAGCAAAGGAAATCTTGGGATCATCCACTTTGGTTGAATTCAGCGGGTTTGGCTAAGAATCTGATGGGTTGTGTATCTAAAGTTTCAGTTGGCTAAAATTAACTCATTTTTTATTTCAATAATAGTAATTTGCTCACACACACCACACACACACACACACACACACACACACACAAACACACCACACACCACACACCACTGGTTTCAGGTTGCCCAATAGGCTGGATAATTAACAAACTCTCTTTGCGCTATTTGGGAACTTGTCTGGAGCTGTGAAGTTCCAGGGTGAGCCCCACCCTCCCTGAAGAACCAAATTTTTAGATGTGCAGACAGTTCAGACAAGGATGGTATGCAAAATCCACATGAAAACTGCAAAGATGAACCAAATTACATTCAGGGTACTTAAGAGCAAATTGAAAATGAGGCCGTTTCTTATTCAAGAAGACTTCCTTCTCAGCTTTCTGGGAACGCAAACACGCGGCTCACAGCAGAGGATCAGGTCACCCACTGCCTGGGGAAAGCAGCTTGAATTTTATTACCTGGGTGATCTCTGGCAAGGCGCACGCTTCAGGAGGTAGAAACCCCAGTCCCCTTTACTTTGTCTCCTGCGCTGATTTTTGGCTCTCATAACATTTTAATTAAATTTGGGCTTGTCTTTCTCTCTCACCTTACTCTGTGCATCAAACAGGGAGCCTTTCACACGTCGCCTGGCTGTGGTCCCTGCAAGCCTTCAGGTCTGCAAGCGGGTTTCTTGCCATACAGAAAGAACTACAGTAAAATCAAAGCCCAGGTAACCTGTGGTCCCACTGCCTGATAGCGGCATATAACTTCAATGTGACTTAGAGAAAAGATAATGAATTCTCTCATGCAAATTTACACACAGGGGTCAACTGCAAAATGCCTTTGTGTTTGATAGTATGCTGGGTATTTGGTATTTGTCATGCAATAAATAATTCATCTTGCATAGCCACTTGCTATGGAAATGATAGTCTATGTATATTAAAGCATTTAGCACTTGGAACAAAATGGACAGCTGGGGCCAAATGAACATCTCTTAGGACATATTACCATGACTGCTCCCCTGTGAATTTTTAGCTTTTCACTTCTGAGAGTCATAATGAGGATCGTAATTTAATAAGGCATGGGGGTTCATTTTGATGCATCCAGGGTTATGCCAAAGTAAATGAATAATTTAGAAATCCTGGGAATTTGATGGTTTCTGAGCTTTTCTTTGGTTATTATTATCGATAATATTCCAGGAGTCAATCTGGTTTGCATCCTGTGCAATTTGGGAAGGTGTCAAAGGCGAAATACATTCACGTGCTAAGGAAGGTGAATGAATGCAAACATGATTTTAAGGTGACATTTTGCTATATTAAATTAGCATCTTACCTAACAACCAAATTCTCAGTCACCTCTACAACATCAGCAGGCTTTTAAAAAGAAAGGAATGTTTTTGCGAGAGACCTAATATTTAACATTCATGCACAGAATAAACTTTTTATTAGCTATTTACATTTTAATTAACATACTTCAAAGCATAAAGAATCATATACTTTGCCAGTCCCTCACAGGAATTGGTGGCTGTCTACTCTCATTTGCTTTTTTCATGTCACCAGAATATACTCCATTCTTTTGGCTTTGCACTCTTTGTTTCGTTTTCCATTATTTCATATGGCAAATACCTTCCTACATTTCTTTTTTGGCCAGATTTCCCTCTTCTTATTGTCAAGTAATTGTTGTTGCTATTGTTGTTCTTCTTATTATTATTATTGTCATGTAATTGTTGTTGTTCTTATTGTCATGCAATTGGTGGTGTTGTTCTTATTATTGTTGTCATGTAATTGGTGTTGTTGTTGTTCTTATTATTATTGTCATGTAATTGGTGTTGTTGTTATTATTATTGTCATGTAATTGATATTGTGGTTGTTATTATTATCATTGTCATGTAATTGGTGTTGTTGTTATTATTATTGTCATGTAATTGTTGTTATTATTGTCATGTAATTGATATTGTGGTTGTTGTTATTATTATTATTGTCATGTAATTGGTGTTGTTATTATTATTGTCGTAATTGGTGTTGTGTTATTATTATTATTGTCATATAATTGGTGTTGTTGTTGTTATTATCATGTAATTGGTGTTGTGGTTGTTGTTCTTTTTATTATTATTATTGTCATGCAATTGGTGTTGTGGATCTTATTATTATTATGGTCATGAAATTGTTGTTGTTGTTATTATTGCCATGTAATTGGTGTTGTTGTTCTTATTATTATTATTGTCATGTAATTGGTGTTGTTATTGTTCTTCTTATTATTGTCATGTAGTTGGTGTTGTTATTATTATTGTCATGTAATTGGTGTTATTATTATTGTCATGTAATTGGTATTGTTATTGTTCTTATTATTATTGTCATGTAATTGGTGTTGTTCTTATTATTATTGTCATGTAATTGGTGTTGTTCTTATTATTATTATTGTCATGTAATTGGTGTTGTTTTTCTTATTATTATTGTCATGTAATTGGTGTTGTTCTTATTATTATTATTGTCATGTAATTGGTATTATTATTGTCATGTAATTGGTGTTGTTGTTGTTTTATTATTATTTTTGTCATATAATTGGTGTTGTTCTTCTTATTATTGTCATGTAATTGTTCTTGCTGCCATTGTGGTTGTTGTTTTCATTCTTTTTCTTCTTCTTCTTCTCCTTCTAACTAGGATTAGTTTAAAAAGTACCCAAATTCAAGAATCTGTTTGATTTTTATTTTAAAAATCCACATCATAATTAAGAACTAAATTAGTTAATATCAACATAGCTGAAGAACTCTGAATTATTTACAACATCTCTACAAGTGGATAGGTGACTTTCTCACAGAGTCCTTCAACATTCATTTAAAGAAAGTATGGAAGAATCAACAGTGATGAAAATAAAAAAAGATGTTTAAGATGGAACTCAGGAAATTCCTTCCAGAAATCACTGACACAACTTGAATGACTTAGGTGGTCAAAGCTAAAAAATGGGTTAATGGTCTTCTGCCCCCCACACACTTAAGTCTATCATACTAAACCCACAACTGTGGCTCATTCCTTTCACCGTTGTTTCCAGAAGTTAGGGAATGCATGATCTTAGAGCTGAAGCACAATGAGAAGAGTAAACGTAGAGCGATCAGTCAACAAACCAAGAAGCATGATTAAGGGTTTACTACATACCAGACGCTGTGCTTAACAATGGGAATTCAAACCCAAGCATAAAAAAATAGCCTCTGACATTAAGCAGCTTACAATCTAATGAGAGAAGATAACACACAGAAAAAAAATTGAAATGGATGAAGGTCAGGGATGGGCAAGGTAGAGAAATAGCTGGAGCATAATAGAGAAATTCTAGAGTACAGCTGGGAGAGAAGAAGACACTGTTGGTTTGGGTGTCCTCCTTAAATAGACTCTTTGAGAGGAGAAATCCAATCAGTCGCAGCATAAAGAACTCTAACGTGTAAATTCCAGGACTGGAGAGAACTTCAAGGATAAAGTATTAAGGCATGGTAGAAGAGGTTCACAGTAAAGTCTGGAGGAGAATGAGAAGCACTAGAAAAAAAGATAGGATCTAGTGAAGCAGTAAGAGAGAGAAAGGGAAAGAAATTTAAGTGGTAAGGAAGAGGACAATGCAAGAAGACATGAGAAGATAATGTAAAATTATCATAGAAGAAAATAAAGATAATGAAGTGATAAGAGAGGATAAAGAAAATCACATTTCAACTGAGAACTATATTCACTTATTGATCCATTAATTCATAAGATGACATGGATAAGCATCCCACCACATGGACAGGTAGGGTGATATGAAATTTGAAGGGCACATCTGGGTGGATGAGAGAGCATATATTTTAAACATCAAAGTTTGAGGGTCATATAAGAGGACAAATAGAGAAAGAAGAAAAAGGAAAGGAAGGAACAAAGGGATGAGTGAAGGAAGGAAGGAAAAATGGAAGGAAGGTGGGAAAGAAGGAAGAAGAAGGGTATGGAGGAAAGGAAGGGAAGAGAAGGAACAAGGAAGGGAGGAAGGACAGAAAAAGGAAGGGAAGGAAGGAAAGGAGAGCAGGATTGAAAGAAGATGATCATCATCCAGGTGTTAAGAAGGCCGTGAAGATGTTTCTCTAGGGACAAGGACAGGAACAGGATAAGGACTGTGCCTGTAGCTTCCTTGACATGGGCAACTCCCAAGTGAGGGCACTTCCCTAGCCATTCGGGTTACACCTCTTTAAATTGGACATTTGCTTAGAGCACTGAAAGGTTAGGTGACTTCCCCAGGGTCACCCTTGACACAATACCATATGTGTGTCAGAGTCAAGATTTTATGCAAATGACATAAAATCTTACTTCTCAGTTTAATTACATACATTAGTCTATGTCCTAAACTAATGTCTAATTAAGAAAAAAATGCCCATGGACTAATAAAAATATCAATAGATCTAACCCAGTACCTTCTTTACAGATGATACATATAAAAAGAAGAGGCCATTGTGTAATTAGGCCACAAAGGAACAGCCAATCAAGAGTTTATGATGGATATAGCTATACACACACACACACAAACACACACACACACACACACACACATACACACACACACATATGTTCCTTTTTACAAATGAATTATTTAACTGAGACACTGATCTCTGAGATTTAAGTTGCCCCCAGTGACACAGATAGGTGATTTCATTAGGTTTGGTTAGAGAATACTATGCCTTTTTGTTCAACCATGGTTTGTAAAACTTGCAACAATTTAATCCTCTTCTCTTGCCCCACTATCCCATTCTAGTCTCTCTAAAGTCTTCTTCTCCTTTTATTCTTAAGATGTCTCAGCTTCCCAGCTAGATCACAGAAGAAATCACCTGCCAAGGTGAAATGCGTTTGGACAAATGAAACTGCTGCTGAGAAAACCAAGGTGCTATCTACCTATGTAACACATACTCATCTTGAAGAAACATCACACCATTTTACCCCATCCTGTCCAAAAATAGTCTTTCAGAATTTTACCTATGACAAAAGTTCAGGATTATATATTTAGAATATAGAGTAATAACAATTGTAAAGCATCCTTTTGCATGTCTCCCCAAATTAGCATTCACAGGTCTGCAGGTGGGAAGACTAGGTGGGTAACTGCTTTCAAGTTCAGAGTATTCCATGAACTTTTTCTTCTAAAACTGGAGCTCACAAGCCCCCACCAGTATGTGTACCTGAAATAGTCAATCAATAGACGCAGTTTCAAGTACAACCATTTATAAAGATGGCATAATAAGATGAATAGCTATGCACAATTTCCTTGTTCATTCCCTCATAACTACAAAAAGTGTGAGAAGGAAGAATAAGCACAAATATGTACTATACTGGCAATTAGACACACAATGCAAAAAAATATGCAACCAAGGCAATTCTTGTCTCCAAGCCTCTGATACTGAAACATTTCAATGTCCTTTCTCATCTCGTGGCATTTCCTTTAATACAATGTCTCTTTGGGTAGGTTGCCCTGCTGGGTCCCTAGTGCTACTTCTCTCTACAATTCAATTCCGGACTATCAAGGCTAATTTTCACACTCCTTGGCTCACTTCCCTAGTTCCAAAGATTAAAAGATATATATATATATATATATATATATATATATATATATATATATACACAGTCTGTCTCTACCCTCTGTCTCTGTGTGTGTGTCTCTGTCTCTGTCTCTCTCTTTTTCTGTCTCTCTCTCTCTCTCTGTCTCATCAGAAGGCAATGTGTTTTTGCCTCCTATGAGTTTCAAAATTCCATGACTGGGAAAGAATATGGAGAAATCCTTCCTCCATCAGTCTACCATTTTATAACAGAGGCTTACTCTACAAAGCTTTTTTCTGTTTTCAAATGACCTAGAGCTAGCAACATTAGCACGGTAAAGTCCACAGGGGATGTGGTCAGTCTTCATTCAATCAATTCTAAGCTGCCCCTTTAATTTCATCAGAGAGAACTTTACACTTCATAAAAAAATCATAGGGCTTAGTCACATATTTGCACTTCATTTATCTTGTTATCGTCTCCTATATTTGTTATCTTCTCACTTAACACAAACTGGGCTGCAGGAGAAATGAACCACCACTCCTACACTGATAATCACATTCTTTTCATCCTCAAATTCATGTTTTATGCTTATCTAAATACCAGTTGCCTCTTCTCAATAGAATATAAATTCCTTGAAAACAGGGAATATACCTGTTCTAAATTAGCATATTCCAAGAGCTGGAACAATGCCCTGTACCTGATTGCTGTTTAATAAAATACTTGTTGAATAGAAATACATCGAGTAAAAGTTTGAATTTGCATTCTAATTTAAATACTAATTTTAAATCTTGACAACAGCCCTATGAGATAAGTAGTATAAACATTATTAAGCAGTGTAAACATTATTCTTCCCATTTTGTAGATGAGGAAAGAGAAATAGAGCGATATTCTCAAGATCAAACAGATAAGAAATATCTAATATAGGACCAAGAGTCAGGTCTTCTATAAGAAGTTCAGTGTTCTTTCCAAAATAACTTTATGGTTCCCATGGAGAATTATCTAGAAACTCCTTCAGAAACTTTCTGAGCTGATGCCTGCTCACGCTGCTCTTGAGAAGAGCTGCTTTTATGCCTACTTAGCTTTGCGAACTCACTGCACATGGGAGAAAATGTAGGCAGTGTTAACCTGCCTCTGATACACTGTTACATGCTCAGCACCTAGGAGGATCTCTGTGTCTCACAGATTCTCAATGCACATAATAACATACATTTTGCTCAGTTGCACCTGCCTTTTCTATGCCTGTTCATCTCTTATGACTGAAAAAACAAACTGACATTTGTACAGCACTTTATAGTTTTCAAAGTTCTCCCATGTGTATTAATCTCTATTTGCCTTCAGGACAACTCTGAGATGGACAGGGTGTATATATTATATATATATATATATATATATATATGCATGTATGTATATGTATATATGTATATATGTGTGTGTATTTATGTATGTATTAGATTTTCTCATTTTCCAGATGAAGAAATCAGTCAAGAATAATATCTATGTGCCATTAGCTGTGCTAGGTGCTGGATTGTACTTACAAGTAGAAAAATGAAATGCCCCTTGCATTCAAAGAGCTCAAATTCTATAGAGGAAAATACATGTTAATAGATTGAAAATGTGTGGAAAGTAAATATTCAGTCAACAGCCTGGAATGGAGAGAGATGCACTAAGGGAATTAGGAAAAGATTCATGCAGGATTTAACCACTGGGTCAAACCTTACAAGATTCTAAGAGGTATAGGGTATGAGGAAGAGCTTGGAGGAATGACGGTTAGCCTGTACAGGCACTGAAGGGGTAGATGAATTGTGCTATTTGGGGAACAGCAAGTAGGCCACTTTGTATCATAGGATACTAAAGGAGAGGAATGTACAAGAAGTCTGGAAACATTAGTAATAACCACATTTTGAAGGGCCTTAAAAAACAAACACAGGAATTTGTATTTGATTGATTCAAGGCAAGAGCAAAATGCTGGAGATCTTTGCACAAGAAGAAAAAAGATAACACCTTTGTTTTTTGAAATAACCATTTGGCAAATACATGGAAGATAGATCAGAGAGAGGAGATACTAGAAAAGAGAAAATTTAGTAGGTTATGACAATATTTTAGAATTGACTTTATTATCAATTTCAAGGGAACTTGAACTAGGGTTATACCTATGTTGTTAGAGAGAAAGATATGATTGCAAAAAAACACAAAACAAAACAAAAACAAAAACTGAAACCCAGGAATAATAGTGATATGGTCAGAACACATCACAAAAACAGTAGAATATCTGAACTAAAATCCAAATCTTTTATTTCTTTTTCTAGTATATTAGCCAGAATATTTTGTCTTTACATAACCAAGTTTGAATTTCAAGTTTACTGATGAAATGTGTAAGGATATTCGGGACTTGTGGTAAATATATACAGCTAGGTGGATTTGCTTAAGTTTCAATCAATTCAACCTTGGTGTGAAAAATAACACAAAACATTAAATATCATTCAAAACAAAAGGAAAAATCAGTCTATTTTGAAAGAAATGAAAACGTAGAGTGATCTACATGTGATTGAAAAGTACAAGAAACAAAATGACATCCATGAAAATGTGTTTATCATGGGAAGACTTTTATGGAAGAATGTATAGTGAAGTAAGCAAAACTGTATGTATGCATATATATACATATACATGTATATATATAGATAGATATTTGTGTGTGCATGTATGTGTATATAGATTGAGATATACATATAGATATAGAAATAGATATACATGATATAGATAGAGATAGAGATAGATATGGAAATAGAAGATATAGAGATAGATATAAATAGAAGTGACAAGGAAATGACATTGTAAATTCCAAAGTGAAGAAAAAAGAATAATAATAACAAGGCAAAATGAAACAATGCTAAATTGTCTTGGACTGGAAATTTGCTTCAGTATGTCATTTTGTGTCTTCTGCTCCCCTAGAATTTGTTTAGTCATTTTCAAAGGCTTTTTTGTGGTTTGGGGGGAAATCTCTAACTGGTTGCTGCTTCTACTCCACCATCTTGGCTCTGCTCAGCTGTCATCTTTTAAAAAGTAATTAGAATGCTAAAAAAAAAAAACCAAATATTATTGAAGAATGAAGTTTGAAAACTGAAAATTGTAAAGTTGGAGAAGCACAAAAGGGAAATTATTTCTCATTTAAGGAAATTTGTCTAAAAACAAGAATTTCCCAAATTTGAATGAATTTCCCAAATTATTTCTTCTAATGGTATCAACACTAATCAATTTCTAAGCCCTGTAAATTCAACAACAGTCAAGTCTCTTGTGGCCTACTGAGTAAGATGTTGAATTTGGAGAAAAGAAGATCTGATTTTAAAGCCCACTTGAGGGCTCTGAGTTTTAGCTTCTTAATCAATAAAATGTTCATTGTAATTATTCCAGTGCTGTGAGGATCAAATAAGGTACTATGACTCCCCTGAAGTTCTATATAAATGTTATTATTATTTAAAAAAACAAAACATTCGTGAAGCATTTTTCCCGTGCGGGGGACTATACTAGTTGATGAAGGAGACATAAAGTTTGTGTAAAACAAAGCCCTTACATCCCATGAGCTTACAGTCCCATAAAGCATTGTCAGAACAGAACTATTATCCACAGAGTAATATGATATACGTGAATTGAAAAGTTGTTAAACAAAGAATTATATAAGATGTTAGTGAAAAATCATTGCTAACCAAAGGACAAATCAGGGAAAGCTTCATAGAAGACATGGAATATGATTTGGGTTTCAAAGGATAGATAGGGATAAAATTGAACAAAAGAGGGAAGAAGGATGTCCTAGGAACACAGTGCGAGGTGTCCAAAAATACAGGGATAAAAAATGGTACCATGTTTCAAGAAGAGAACAGTCCAATTTGAATGTATAATATTATAAATGAAGGGAAATGGCATGTGATAAGACTGAGAAGATTGACTATTTCCAAGAAGTAAAAGGACTTAAATATTGTTAGAGGAATTTGAACTTCACTTAGTAGGTTCTAGGAATGCACTGAAGATTTTTATGAACAGAAGAGCAACAGTGAAGTGGTCAATCTACAGGTTTATATGACTAGGGTGAGAGAATGGAGGTGGGAAGATCTGTTAGAAAGTTATTACAATAATCTAGGCTAGTGGTGATGAGGTTTTCTACTAGGATACTGGCAACAAAAATAAGGAATAAAATTCATAGACTTCCTAAAGTAGGATGGACTCTCCACTAACTATACATTTTCAAACAGAAATTTCATCTATTCCACATCATAACTTAGCTAAATTACCAGATATTCTTCAAAACGTTCATGCCTGTTCTTAGCACTGGGTATTTGTGCCAGCCATCTATATGTTTAGGATAGATTTTCTTCCTAAGTCTACCTGCTGAAGCAATTCTCTTCCTTAAAAAATACTTGGGTGTTGGTTGCTTCATGAAGCCTTTGTGTATCTTCAGTGTTCTATTTGATCCCTTTCTCTGTGATATCTTACACCTTTCCATTTAAGTTCTTCTATGTAAATGATGCTGCCTCTGTTGCCTCAGGGATGTACCTCCTACATTTTAACCCCATCAGTGTTCGGGAGTAATATAAGGGGGTTAGGAAGACCTCACCCATACTGAGTCTGATCATTTTAAAGATATGTGTGGGCTTCTCTCAAGTACATAGTAGGCTAATGTAGAATGTCTGTGTATACTCTAGTTTTTCAGGTTCCTAAAAGCAGTTCTCTAGCTTCCTTCACATGGATTACACAGTTACAGGTGGTTGAGATATGTACCAGGCACCATTACAAATGAACAAAAGTAAAAGAAAAAGAAACCAATGGAGAAAGAAAAAACAAATAAAAATGACAAAAACTGGGAAAGAAGGAAGGAAGGGAGGGAGGAAAGAAGGAATTGTCCTCTTAGCTCATAGTGTTATAATGGAAGTGGTGATTCTAGTGTCCTCTAGGATCAAACTACATCTAGATCATGATGGCAATTTTTGGTTGCCCCACTTTAAGGGAAATATTTACAAACATGAGACAAATGTGTTTTTAGAAGAGGGTGATGTATGGAGAAAGTTCTGGAGATAATGCCGTGTGAGAAGCAGTCAGGGAAATTGAGAATATTTTGCCTAGAGTCAGAAACACGTAGGAAGAGCAAGAGAACATTCTTCAAATTGTGAAGGTTTGTTTCACCAAAGAGAGAGCATACTCGTTCTTTCCTTTCTTGAGAGTATAGACCTCAGACTTTGGGGTGGAATTTAAAGAGAGGCAAGATTTTAACTTTAAATAAAAGTGGGCTTCTTAGCAATTGAAGATATAACAAAGGAGAATGGGTTGCCTTGAGAAGCAACAATACTTTTAGATGGCAGGAAGTGTTTAATCCCAATTTCACAGAGGAAGACGCTGAAGCCTGGAATGTTTAAATGATTTTCCCACTATGCAAATTATCTGAAGGAGTCCAAAGTGTAAGCAAGCTGGTTGTTGATAATTTTCCACAATTCCTCAGTTAAAAAAGTGAGAAAGAAGTGATTTGAAATGTGGAGAATACCTAGTTCTCATAAGTCAGCTTAAAATGTAATTCGAACAACTTTTTCCCTTTTGCTTCTTATAAAGAATAGTTTAAGAATATCAGCAAACTCCCAGTTGGGAGTCTCAATGACAGTTTGGAATGTACCAGGCCATTACAATGTTGAACAACATTTTAGTCCCTGGTTATTGATTTAGAGTTACTTTTAAGAGAGAGATAAAGGTACACGCACATGTGTGCACATACATATATGTATATGTATATTCATGTGTGTATATGCATACATATGTGTATACATGTGTTTGTATACATGTATATGTGTATATTCATGTAAACTTATATGTATATGCATACGTATATACATGTATAACAAACTATAAGTACGCATATATACACTTATACATATTATTATATTTACTTAGAGTTTAGATAATTTAGTTAACTCTAAGCTATTATATACATATATAATGCATACACGCTCATATGCACACTTAAATATTTCTATACATATGTGTATTTACTTACAGTTTAGAGATTTGAGTTATCTCTAAATTATGTGTGCGTATATATACATACATATATCCATCTATCACATTTTAGTGAGTTTTTTTAATTATTCACTTACTGGTTCATTTGTAGTATATTTACTTCATTTACATGTTCTTTTTCACTTTTTATGTCTGAGATTTTTACAGCTTTTTTTTTTACTGTTTTTTTCATCAGTTTAGATGAAATTTATCTTTCTGTGGATTCTACTTCTATTTCATTATTTCTGGTGTGTCTATGTGCATTCCCTAAGCCATCCAATGTCTTTTAAAGACAGCTCTTATCAATACAGCTTCCCTGAACTGTAGTGATAATGTTTTATTAAATGTTACATTGGAGCTGAAATCCCTCACAGCAGGTAGCCCAGAATCATTACCAGTCTGAATATTTTCTGTACTAAGATGATAATGATAAACACAAAGTCCCAGTGGGAGATCTACCACTTATTACTTAATCCACAAACCCCCTACAGGTATGTTTTGGTGTCTTCAAATGCCCACCCAAGGGTTATACAGAAGCTGAAAGTTGAAACGTGGAAATAATTTTTCTAAAGGTTTTCATATACAAAATAAGCTTTTTTGCTGTATAGAATTCATTTTACTAACAAGAATTATTATTATTTTAAACAGCAGTGTTTGGGAAAATCATGCACTACATGCTAAAAATATTTTTCTCCAAAAAAATATACCGAGGCCTTTCCAATAATTCTAATTTTATTTATGTTAAGAACAAATTAATGTTTTTAAATGTAATATAATATTTAGTTATAGCATACAAAAGAGCCCTAAAGGCAGACAGCATCTCTATGCAAAATAAACTCTTCTTGTCTCAAGTACTGAGTTTAATTTATGTCATAGCTTGGAATGGATTTTAGGCACAAAAGGTTAAATAGTTTTATCATCACTGAGAGTAGAGCTATCTAGGAAACAACCAACAGAATGCACTCAAAAGACTACTCACATTGCACTCATAAGATGTGGATTCAAATTCTGGATCAGCAACAAGTCTGACCATGGGTTACGCTAGGTATCATTATTTTTCACTAAAAAAGTTTTGCTTTTGTTCAGTTGAGACTGATTCTTTGTGAGCCCATTTGAGGTGTTCTTGGCAAAGATATTAGAATCATTTGCCATTTCCTCCTCCATTCATTTTATGGATAAGAAAACAGAGGCAAATAGGATTTCTGAGATGGGAAATGAACTCAGGACTTCCTGACTCCCAGGTCCAGCAGTCTATCAATGGGACCACCTAGCTGACACCTATAAAATAATAGTGATAGACTATATGCCAAGTTCCCTTTCAGCTCTAAATATTTTGTTTACATAAGGATCTGACATCTCAAAACTCCAAAATATATGCAAAGTAAGTACAGATGTTAACACTTTTGTTGGCTGTATCTTCAGTTATCAGGCTTATAAGACAGCTAGGATCATCTCAAGTCCCAAATGAGTAGAAAGAACATTGATCATCACACGAGTTTGTAGTGAAGAATCACTGTTCCATTTCCTATTCAAGCCCAACTTTTTCATGCCACCGAAAATTTGCAGAGTACAAAATCAGATAATTGGAAATTTATTAAAAAGTATTGCCAACCTATAATTAAAAAAATACAAATCTTTTGTACTTTTTCAGAGCCTGAAGATTAGATAAATCCACAGCTTTTTCTTCTTGTAGTGAATTTTAGACCACAAATAAAATAAGTCCATTTCTTATGATCCAGATGGAGTTGGATATATCAGTCACCTACTTGTCTACATAACTGCTAGCATATATTTAATCTATAACTATAGTTGTTTCAAAAGCAACTTACTACAAAAAATTTCCACTTCCCAACTAGTTAATAGGGGGAAAAAAAGAAGTCTTCTATCCATTCCTATCTCCTTCCTTAGGGTGCCTCGGGATCCTGTCATACTTGAAATTAAAATTAAAAAAGAAAACAACCAAAAAAAACACCAAACCACATTAGGAGAATCAAAGGTTATATATTCTATGATAAAAAAACCCCATCCGAGCTTCCCTTCCTCTCTGTTAACCACTTTGATTGAAATTAAGGACATATCTGCAAGATAATGTAGAAGAAAACATTTTAGCTAAAGAAATAAAGCTCAACAGCATTACTCAAACCTTGGGAACTTGCTTAAAAGAAAAACAAAAAGCTTGATTTTAAATCCATGTCTGAAAGGATGAAGTTGGGGTTTGAAGGGCAAGAGATTTGGATGTTTTCTCAGCTTTTCTGAGAGAAACAACTCCTTCATCCTCAGAGGTATTTGTCCTAGTAGTGAGCTCCAAGACAGGCGTCTAAGGTCAGCAAGAGTCTATATCCTTCTGATCAACATAGCTCTCTTGCTATCAGCATCTGCAGCCCTGGGGAAGGAAAATGTCAGTTGCTGGTACTGCCCAGCTGTTCAGGCGCTCTATCCCTCTTCTTGCTCCCAGCTGCTGCTGTCTCTTTTCTTTCCCTCTCATAGTTCCATTTCCCAATCCCAAACTTTTCCTGGGCTTGGCTCAAAATCCTGTACAGTTCAAGCCTCATGATCCTTTCTAGACTTTCAGCAAAAACTCCAACTCCCATTATTCTCAGAGAGTACACAGCCCACTCCTCTGCTACATGGCAAGAGCATAAAGAACATAAAGGCTTTTTATCCCCCCAAAAAAAACCGAAAAGGAATTTACAATTTAACTGGATATGAATATTAGAAAGATCATAAGAATGGGCAAGAACAACAGTGAGAGACAGGTTAGCTTTGCAGTATCAGAAAAAATACTCCTCCAAAACAATTAGGTTTGTGATGCTGGGTAAGTTGTTTAACCTATTAGTGTTCCCCCATGATGCTATTTATATGTGCAGAACATGGGCTAATCTGCATTGGTCAAATTTTCCTCATTGGGAGCCCTATACTAATGACTTCAAAGGTCCTGTGGAAAGGAGAGGAGAGGAGAGGGGAGGGGAGGGGAGAGGAGGGGAGGAAAGGAGAGGAGGAGAGAGTGGTGGGGAGGGGAGGAAAGGGGAGACAAGGTAGGAAGGAAGGAAGGAAGGAAGGAAGGAAGGAAGGAAGGAAGGAAGGAAGGAAGGAAGGAAGGAAGGAAGGAAGGAAGGAAGGAAGGAAGGAGAAAAATATGGCACAATAATGTAGGGCATTAGCATTTTGAAGTACTTTTCTTACAGAGACTGCGTGAAAGAACAGTAACAACCAACATTTTGTGCAGCTTTTGAGATTTGTCTTACAATAATCTGGAAATTTAAAAACTATCCGCTGTTTTATTCTTATTTTCTGTACAAAAAGATTCAGAAAGGTTGTGACTATTTAAATGTGAATATGACACAAGGGAAGATAAAGATTTTTTTGGTGCAGAAGACAAAAAGGTATGAGAAGAAGCAAATATTTTCTTGACCTCTAGTAAAGGAAAATCTTTTGAGATAGCCTATTCCACTTTTGGAGCATTCTGACTTTTAGGAGGATAAATTTACCTGCTTGTAGCTCCTACCTATTACCCATTATTCCTAATTGTTTTCCCCCTTGTCCCTTGGGGGAAGCAAAATAAGTAAAATCCCTCCATGAAGATGTACTGGGCTTGGCCTGACTCAGCCAAAGTACTTTGTCAGAACAAAATGAGACATTCATAATTCATTCAACAATTAACAAAAAAAAAAAAAAAAGATTTACTTAACCATAGCAGCAGGATAAACATTGATGACATCTCTAGTAAATTAAGCTGAGCAAAACTGTCCATTGTGATTCTCTAGGTAACTCCAACTTAGAGGACAACTGGATATCCTGTATATTAAAACAGGGCATCCATCTTGTTTAATTCCAGTAATTTATTCCACAAGTTCAGTCAAATAAAGTTTCAGGGGCTAGACATGCCAATAGAAGCAGTATCACAAAAAGAAAAATATGCTCTTGAGTAGACACAATTTGGACTATAACAAAAATTTAGTATCAGTCTTTACAAAGGCTGAGGGATAAATTTGGTTGGATTGGACTAGTTTGAGCTAATATGTACAGGACTCAGCTAGATTGAGCGAAATAAGGCTAGGTTGACCAGAGCTGTAGAATCCCAAAGAAGGTTGATCCTGACAAGACAAGGCTCTTAATGAGTGGACAGTACAGAACTGACACACCAAGACCTTGGATGGGGTTCTGAGGAGTCAGAAGAATTGGGACAAGAGCAGATACATATATGAAAAGAAAAGGTACAAAAATGTAACTAAAGGAGGTTGGTAAAAGAAACTAAGCCTTTCCTTCCTAGCAATTCTGTAATATTTAGCTAGATAGGAAACCTCAAATATCAGTTGGGATATCATTTCTCAATAACACTAGCAAACAAATACTATCTGAAACTGGGAAAGGTATAAAGAATATCTTCCATACAAAGGTGGAAGGGCAGGAAGCAATAAAAATACTATCGGAAAGAAGTTTTATGGAAATTAGATTTAGATCAACATCTTACTCTACATACCTAAATAAGCAGCAGAAGGATTGTTGTTTTTCATTCTTTCCTGACTATTCATGACCCCATGAACTACAGCACACCACACTGTCCATGGGGTTTTCTTGGCAAAGACATTGTAGTGGTTTGCTATTTCTTTCTCCAGTGGATTAAGGTAGAGGTTAAGTGACTTGCCCAGGAACATGCAGCTAGTACATATCTGAGGCTAGATTTGAATTCAGGTCTTCCTGATACTAGACCCAGCACTCTATCCAATAAGCCACTTAGCTGCCACCAACCTTGGCTATATGATATAAAGAAAAGCTCATTATAAACACAAAGAAATTAAATAGGACATTGCTGTCCTTCATGTTCAAAGAGGACCACAACGGCATCACTATATTGGGGGTTAAGGTACAGTGTGTCTGATTGTGGCTGATCAGACCAATATTCAGTATTCTTGTAGCATGGCCAACTCATCAGTATTGTGTTCTTTGCAGCAGAATTGTAATGCTTGACAGCTCAGTTCAAGAAAGGAGCTCAGTGTCTGGTACCTTATCATGCCAAGTAATCTTCAGAATCTTCCCAAGACAATTCAAATGGAAGTTATTCTACCCACAAAACATTGAGCTAGCTCTGGCAATGTGTGCATCAATCTCATCATCTATGTGTACATCCCTGGAAAGTATATTACTAAGGAAAGCAAACTTATCCACATCACTCAAAACTTCTACATTTGCTGTAACTGATGGTTCCAAATATGAATGATATGGTGGAGAATTTCTGTTTTCTTGGTGTTAATTGTCAAGCCAAACTTAGCACAAACAGCAGAGAATCAATCAATACTTTGTTGCATCTCAGCTTCCAGGCTGCATTGAGTGCACAAACATCTGTTTTTAAAAAGTATGTGTACCAACTCTCTCTACTTTCTTCCTGGCTCGTCCTTTTCGTGTTAAATAATTTAGTGTCACTGTGGTAGCTGACCTTGATGTTGTTTTCATGCTGATTGAAAGAGTCTGACAGTATCGCTGAAAACATCATGCTAAAATCATGTGAACAAGCACACATCCTAGCTTCACTCCATTGGTGACTGGGAGATCACAACACCATCATCTGGTATCTAGAAACCATGGAAGCATGCTCTCTTGGAACTGACATGTAATACTGATGAACTTCTCTGGGCAACCAGATTCTGCCATGATCTTCCACAAGCCTTTACAAATGACAATATCAAAGGTTTCAGTCAAATCAATGAACACTGAATACAAGCTTCTTTTCAGCTCCTAACATTTCTCCTGAAGTTGTCAGGCAGCAAACACCACATCTACTGTTCCTTGGCCCTTTCTGAAGCCACATTGGCTCTTGAGTGGATAACCACCTTCCAGGTGAAGGATTAGCTGATGAAGGTGAGCCCTTACAGAATCTTGCTGTCAGTAATTAAGAGACACCCATCCCCTTGATTGTCACAAGACAGCATATTTTCTTTTCCTTTATAGTGACAAGTAATGGAGGCATCATTATATTCCTGGGGAATAACCTCCTCTTGCCTTATAACCCAGAAAAGTTCAGTCAGTTTTTGTATGAGCAGTGAACCCCCTGCCTTGTAAATCTCAGCTGGAGAAAATCAGCACCAAACACTTCACCACATGAGAAGAGTCTGATGGCATTCAAAACTTTTACTTCAGCTGAAAGTTTGGCTAGAGAAGAATTGATTTCAACTTGAGGTATATGGTCAAGGGTCTTCACCATCACTTGATGAAGGTCTGGTGAGAACACTATGGAACTGTTCAGCCCAGCTCTCTAGGATCATATCTTTATAATGATCCACATGGCTCCATCAGTGCTGAGTTGAGATTCATCATAGGTCTTTGGCCCATAAATACCTTTCAGGGCATCATAAGAGCACATTGGATCATTAATATCAGGGTAAAACTGAATTTCATCTGCTTGTTACTGAGCCAAGAATCCTCCATCCCTCTAACATTCTTAAGCACTTTACTTTTGATGGAGTTAAATGCTGTCTTGTTAGAGATTGATAAATTATCCTGCTAGTAAGCACTGTGGAGTTCATACATCATGAGATGTACAAGTTTTCCATAGTAAATGACCATTGTAGTTGATGTTTCTGACTTCATTTCACCTAAGGATTCCCTGCCATGTCTATTATTCTGTGCCTACTCTAGTATTACAGTGACCCAGAATTCCAAGCTTTTCCTTTTTTGCCACATTCATCATGAGGGTCTTTAGGTCTTCATAAAATTTTCTTTTGACCTCATCAGGGTTTATCATGGTGGAAGCATATACACTTTCAATGGTAGCTTAGTATTTTCTTGTAAGTGGTAATCACATTGTCATAAAACTGTTAGTCACCCCTTTCAGGAAACATACAAGTTTGTTGACTACATTAGGTTGTTTGTTTGTTTGTTTGTTTTTTATTGCAGAACTTACACTAGCTTCCTGGCACACTCCGTCACTAAGATCACTCCAGAAAACCATGATTACAGCTCCAGTGTTGGTAACTGGCCCTCATTTGTCAGCCTTGTTTCACTCAGAGCTGCTATTTGGATGTAATACCTGCTGAATTTTCTCAAACAAGAGCCATTCGTCTTTCAGGTCTATTAGATTTCACATTTGCCATGAGCATGTACATATTTCATGTACCAATGGTGAATGGGATCATCTTGCGAAAGTTTTTGCACATTTTTTTTTAGTTTTTAGTTTTAACTGCAGGGTGAAATTTTCACCTGCCATAGCAAGCAGGCTGCTATTGGGTATAAAACAATTTTAGGGCACCTTTTCTAGCCCTTTCCTCATGCCAGGAGGTGAGTAGTATCGTCCTTTAAAAAGGCTCCTTGCTCAGACACTCATAGGACTACTGAATCCCGCTGTTGCATTATTCCAATGAAGAGACAACCCTATGGCCTGGGCCATTTGTATGCAGGGTTTTAATTGTAGCTCCCAAATCATGTTTCTAGTTAGAAAGAAACAATTCAAATTTCTAGGAGCCACAGTCATGATAACAAGATTTAGCAGCTTCTACCTTAAAGGAAAAAAGGGGATTAGAAAATGATATTCTGGATGGGTAAAGGAGATAGGATTACGACAAAGACTTAGCTACCCACCAAATCTAAGTATAATTCATCAATGGAAAAAAATGATGTGAGCCAAACCAGGAGAAAATTGGACACAGTAACAGTAATATTTTATAGTGACTTACCTTTTCTCAACAATGCAATGATCCAATTCTAAAGGACTTATGATGACAACTCCAGAGCAAGACCTGATGGAGTCTGAATGAAGATCAAAGTATATTTTCTATTTATTTATTTTTCTTGTTTTGTTAATTGCCTGTGTTTTTTGCAACATTGCACATTTATAATCTACATCTAATTCCTTGCCTTCTCAAAGAGAGAATTTGGAACTCATTTTTTTTAAAAATGAAGAGCAAAAGCTTTCTTTACATATAACTGATAAAAATAGAATAAAAATAAGAAATGGGAAGGAAACAACTGGGAAAAATTTTACAGGAAGTTTCTCTAATAATACTATCCAAGATATGAGGGAAATTTATTTTTAAAAAAATATAAGAAAAAAATGATTTCCTAACTCATTATTGATCAAAGGATATTAAAAGACTGTTTATAAATAAAAGAGTGTAAAATATCAACAACCATATGTTATAAATAACTAATAAGAAAAATATAAATTGGAACAACTCTGTGATACAGTGATGTTCCACTTCACACCCCATTAGTCTAGCAAAGATCACAGTAGATGAAAATAGCAATTGTTCAAAGAGCTATTCGAAGTCGGAAAAAATGATGTACTTTTGAAAGAGTTAAGAATTGATCCAGTTACTCTGGAAAGTAACTAAAAAGTAACTAAATTTGAAATTGTCCCCACAAAGCCAGGAAGTGTTGGTAAATTCTAATAACTCTCTTTCTCTCTCTCTCTCTTTCTCTCTCTCTCTCTTTCTCCATATATACATACATGCATACATATGGATAACTATGTAAAAGTAGATAGATATCTATATATACACATAAATGCACATACATGTATATAATATGTATGTATACATATATACATGTGAGTATTATATATACATACATGTATATATTCATATATATACACACAACACATTTAAGATTAATCTGCATTATTAACATTTTTCCATCACTTTAATAAGCACTTGTGATTAGCCTGTCAGTTCAGTTCAGTCATTTTTTAGTTGTGTCTGATTCTTCATGACTCTATTTGAGGGTCTTTTAATTTGCCCTTGCTTCCCCAACTCATTTTAGAGATTAGGAAATGAGGCCAACAGGATTAAGAGACTTGCTAACTCACATAACTACTGTCTGAAGATGAAATTGAACTTATAGAGATGAGCCTTCCATATTCCAAGTCCAGTTCTCTAGCCACTGTGTCATCTAGCTGCCTTGATTAGCCTTTATTGTAGTGAGTGTTTTCTATTTTAACTAGCTATTAATTTTTATTGATATCTTAGAAAGCCATGTCTTGGGAGACATGTGCATTTCCTGCTCTGCTAATCACATGATAAAGAATGACCCCTTTTATGAGTTCTTATCAATTAATTAGAGCACAAAAACAAATTATGACATATTAGTGTCAGTTGTGAAGTGCAGTAAAAACAAAAAAGAACAATTTATATGATGACCACAATAATGTAAAGGAAAATAACTGATAAATTTCAGAACTCAATAGAGTGATCGATTATGACTTCAGGAGACTAAGGTTGGGGGGAAAGGGAAGCAAAATGAGACATGTATTTTCTGCTGAAACCAGTGTTTTTCCCTCAGTTTTACATCTTCATTACAAGGCAGGTCTTCCACCAAGGAAGTATCCTTTTGGTAGGTGATTTTAATAATATTCAGACCTTAAATTAATTTTGTCAATGTTATCCTTTTTTTATTTGATATGGCCTATCCTTGAACACTGAAAATTTCTCCAACTATTTAAGTTCTTTATTTCTTTAACGAGCATTTTGTAATTGAATTTATACAAATACTGAATAATTTGATAGGTTTACTTTCAAATATTTTACTAATTCCATAACTCTTTTTGTAGAATTTTCCTTTTTATTCCTGATTTTTTATTTTTGTATTATGTAGAAATTCCCTCTTTTTTTGGCTTTATTTTATGGCCTGTAACTTTGTTGAAGCTGGTCTTTTTATTAATTTTTTTTGATTCCCTAAAATCTTTTAAGTAAAACATATCATTATCAAATAGAAATATTGTATCATTTCTTTCTCTTTCTTTAATATCTATCATTTGTATTGTTCCTCAAATTTCTAGAACTCTTTTAAATAACAGTGGGGAGATCAGGCATCTTTGTTTTTCTCCTGTATTTATTAGGAATGTTTGTAATATATCCCCATTCCACATTATGCTTTCTTTTGGTTTTAGATAAAATTTTTAATGCTAAAAAATGACACCAATAATTTTACATTTTATAAGACATTTAACATTTATGAGAATTATACTTTACCATAAGTTTTTTCTGCATAAGTTGACTAAAACTTTGAATGTTTTAGTGATTTAATGATTATTTTATCAATTATTTTTTGAATGTTGAGCTATCCTTGTAGTCCTTGTATAACTGTAAGGATCATAATGAATGATTTCTTGGATAATTACTATAGCTGATTTGAAATTATTTTATTTAAAAATTTAAATACATGTTTATTAATGATTTTGGTCTATATTTCTTTGTCAAGGGTAAAAAGGATTTCGAGGGATGGTAAAGAGACAATGAGAAGCAAGGCCTAGTTCATAGTTTCATGGATTTTGAGCTTAAAGAGACCTTAGAGGATTATAAGCCCTTACCTTCAATTTTCAGATGAGAAAACTGAGGATTAGTGGGATTAAGTCACTTGTCCAAGTTCATACATGTAAGTGGGAGAGCCAGGATTTGAACTCTTATCTTACATTCTTATTCTTTTTGACTTTCCTACTTTGGTTCATTGTTCTTGCGTGTTTATCAGAGGATACAATAGAAAAGATGGGGGATAAACCTAACTTTTGGTTGACTATTATTTTTTATAGCTTCAGAAAAATAACTTGATTGTGAAACAGTGTTGGTAGAGGCAACTTAACATGGGATTGCCCTGCATTTTTTTTAATATGTGGGCTCTTTTTTTCTGAATTTTATTTACCAGAACTTTGCAGGCAATGGAAAGAGCACTGGCTCTAATGTCAAAGAATTTGGGCTCAGATCATATTTCTGATACTTAGTAAATAATGCCACCTTAGTCCAATTACTGACCCTCTCTGTAGTCAGGTCTTGGAAGTTGAAATATAGGGTTTAGTCTAAATGACCTCTGAGGTTTCTTCCCTGGCCATCTTTTCACCAGCTACCTTACCACTAGAACTAGAGTCGTTGCCCTGTGGCACTTAACTCTTTCAGTCTGGGAATTCCCATCCTTTGACTCCTGATGTCTAGAATGAGAAGTGCCTCACGTGGTCCACAATTTCTAGATCAATGACAGTCATTCTTCACTTTGCTCCCCAGCTGTCCTTTTACCAGTAGATTTTTTGCTATGTGAGTAACTTTGTTTCAAGTATCCCTTAATCAATACTACTAGATAGACTGTGTCAAATTATTCCTTTCTGACTCTATTTACCATCCATGTAATTTTCCAAACTAAATACTCCTCCCTGGCCACTACACCCATTATTGGTTTTATACCCTTAAATGCGTGCTCTTTTAGAATAGAGACAGTCTTCACTTTTATCTTTATATGCTAGCACTTAGCACAGTGCTTAAAAGATAAAATAAATGCTCAGTAAACACATTTTTCCCTCATTCATTCATTTGTGGAAATCGATAGATGATCTTGGCAACAGCATAAGTTTGGCGTATTACAGTCTTGTTAACTGTAACAGCAGTTTTGAGTACCTGGGTCAGAAAAGTGGTCAGATAAAGAAGGAATATTTTTCACTTTTTTTAACATAACATATTTCTGTGATTATCACTATGTAATTGATTCCACTTGTAGTTCTTTTTCAGGCTAAATTTCACATTTCCTTGATGTGGTCAGTCTCTAGCAATTCAGATCAATAGCATTTAAACAGGCTTATGTCTCATCTAAATAATTTACTTTTAAAAATGGATGTTTGGAAGCAGGTGGTTTAGATTCGGACCACACTGGATACAAGGATCTGCTCTTGGCTTCCAGTAGGAAGAAGGAAATTGTGCAATAAATCAATTTTTATGGATGCTATTGACTTGCAACATTTGCTGCTTTTAAAAATTAATAGCTGAAATAATGAACATTCAAAAACCTCTCTGAACAGTCAGCTTGATTAATTCCTTGAAATGAAGTGCAGTTGACAGATGCAATATTCGGTACTGAATATTTCTGCAGTCTGATAGAGGAAGCAAATTCATATAGAGCCCTCAGTACTTGAGGCTGTCTTTTCTGCTTTTTTCTTTTTAATTTGAGCAAAAGAGCCAGAGAACCTTTTACATAGACACAGTCCTTCCAATAAAATGAAAGTTTAATTTTTTGTGTAAATATTATTGTGAGTGCATAATAGTACCTTCACAGTCCAAGTGTCATCATTTTATATTAATATTGCATTACAGTAAAACTGGTAATAAAGTTCTGCACTGAAGAAAATGTGCACAGGATTTTTACCATGGTATTCAGACAGGAGATGAGTTTATTAAAGTTACTGAATTATGCAGGGGTAAAAAATGGAGTTAGTTAAATCCTACCCATGGAATCTGCAACAAAACTGAGACAATGGAAAGAGGTTAGGAGCAGAACTCCTTAATTTTTACACCAATTTGAAACTCATGAAAAATTTAAACTTTCCGAAAATGCATATTCATCAAAATTAGATTCAAGACTCTTCCATGAGTCCACGAAAACAAACAATAACCACGTGAAAGGAAGATATGTATCTGCACAGAGACCAGCACCATGACTGTGAAAAAAAAAATAAAGAGATAAAGAACTCATTGACTTATATGAGTCTATTATATAACTTGGTGAGTAGTTTAGAGGAGGAAGAAAAAGTATGCACTTCAAATTCAGGTTTAATCAAAGGAAAACATTTCATTCATCTACAATCACATATGCTTGAACAACTTACACATTATTTACTACACTCCTGAGATAGAGAAGATTTTTATTCCAAGATGATAAGACTTTTTAAAAAAATCTCTCACTTATGACTAGCTTTAAGATAGAGTTGTATATACTCTTTGTGCATATTTTCTTTTAATTTCTACTGTTTCTACAAATTTCCAAAATGGTTCATTTGCTTAAAAAACAAACCATTTGAACTTATCACTTTATGTCGTGTGAGCATCAGGTAGCTGATTAAAATCTTCACTTTTCATAGAAACAGAATATTTCCAAGTAGAAGGTACTTTTGATCCAGTCTAATCTCTCTCCCCATTCAATATAGTAATCTGTAAGAATCCTTGCAGTCAGTCATCCAGGTTGTTTTAATGCCTAAGTGACAGGGATCTCACTATCTGTAGCCCATTCTGATTTTAACTAGCTACATTTACTACAAAATCCCTCCTTATTCTGAACTGAATTCTATTTATCTATAACTTCAGCTCTGTAGCAGCACTTTTATGATCTAGACTAATACAGAGTAGCTCCCTCCATCTTGCAGTTGACATCCAATCAAATAAGTAAAAAAAAAATGATATTGTCTTTCCAAACTACTCTCTTTTTCAAGGTGAAAGGGCCACAGTTCTTTCAGTCACTCTAGGTATTACAGTTTCCAGAACTAACCCAGTGTTACATATAAACTCTAGTTGCTCCATGTTCCTCTTAAATTATGGTGCCTAAGAATTGAGCAATATATTTAATATGTGGTTAGACCAGTGGAGAGTAAAGTAGGAACAAGGGAGACTAGTCTTTCTGATTTTAAATCTGATCTCACACACATACTAGCTCTGTGACCCTGCACAAGTCACTTAACATTGTGTGCCTCAGTTTCCGTATCTGTAAAATAAGCTGGAGAAAGAAATGACAAGCCTCTCCTCAAGTGGGGTCACAAAAAGTCAGGTATAACTCAGCAACAAAACTTTGTTGCAAATCATTTAACTTTTCTCAGTCTTAATTTTCCCATTTCTGAAATGGAGATAATGACAGATGTTACCCAACTTAAACAGCTGTTGAATGAATCAAATGAAAGGTTGTATAGAAAGCAGCTTATAAACAAAAAAGCATTTAAATCATGCAAGATACCATTATTATTGCTTATAGTAATTATTCAGGATAATACCATATCAAATTTAAATCATTTATGTAATTGTTCATAATATATACTAAAATATCCTAATGTATCTTTGATCTCATTGATATGGATATTTCCTCCAGTGACTCAAATTATAAGTCATCTATACCTGGCCTTCTTGTGCAACTGTTGTCAATAACCTCCCATAAATTTTCACATCATTATTCTATTACTAATGATAACAACTACAGTAATAATTATAGTAACCACAATCCAAGAATGCTTATCTTTTTTTATATCATACATGTCATTATGATATCTGATTTTGCAGTTTAATCTGAGCATTCTCATCCCTCTCAAATTCAGGCAAAAGTGTTTTTTGATCGATCGATTTATCTGCTAAGTATGTTCTTCCTTTTCATTGTGATTCTCCTTTACCAGGAGACCATTATTCTTGTTTTTCAACTCTTGGTCATTTCTTTTGCACCATCTACATAGCCATAGCCTTCATCTTCTTGCAAAGTCAAGCCTTTAAGTGGAAAAAGAAATTAAGATGCTGCATGCCCCCCAAACCCTAAATCCTTTAGCTTCCTGTCTAAGACTTCAAGTTATTAAAAAAGGCAATTTGATTTTTTTTGATGGAATTATTCTCTTTCAGAAGTAAGTATAGATTGTGGGTGTGATAAATCTTGGTAGGATCTTTGTTATATCTTGGATACATACTCCATCTAAAAATTAATTGATATATACCTTATGTCTTCCTTATCCTTATCAGATTATAAGGTGGGGTTCAAACCATTTGCCATTGACAGAGACTGATTTATTTTTGTGCTTGTATAGGGAGGAGAGTTAGTAAAAATTTTGGAAAACAGAGATCCTTGGCCTTCTGGCTTCTAACTTGGTAAGAAAATGTGCTTCTAGATCTTACTCAGAGAGAAGTCCCTGAAGATAGGGAAAGTCTCTGGAAAGGTTAGCACATAGAGGCACTCTATCCTGGTGGAATAGGGAATTCAGGAAATTTCCTCTTAGTTGAGCTCACATTTCCACTCCTAGTGAGAGACCTCCATAATTTTGTGGATAATGATATATTCTCATGTATAAATTCTTGTTTTCTATTTTTGATCGACTTAAATAAATGGATGTATTTGCTATTCTCTAAATGTAATCTTTATATAACTGACATTTAGTAAGGAGGCAAGTCTTGAATATATAGCTTGGGCACTCTTTCCCTGTTAAGACATATCAATCAGGAGTACAGCTTGAACCAAAAATTTATTTCCCCAACTTCAAATATTTATAGTCACAAATAAATTTTTCAAGCCCAAGACCCTTTATCTAAGGAGAGTAGAGTAGCCAGACTATTAACCTCAATCTCCTACTTCTCTCTTGGCAAGAATTGAATTCTCCCTTGGAAGAGGGTAAGTAGAGTAAACTCTAGAAATATCTATTAATCCCTGTCTTTGAGACATATCCTAGACAGACATAGGTGGACAGACATCTCCTATTTAAAAAAAAATAAATCATTTCAATGCACATCTTCCTTTTGTGACTATTGTCAAAAATTATTTGCAGCTACTACTAGGGTTCCTTTATATATTTCTATGGTATGGAGCATGGCACTATTTCTTAATAAGG
The DNA here is from genome assembly GCF_028372415.1 of Notamacropus eugenii. Classification (NCBI taxonomy): domain Eukaryota; kingdom Metazoa; phylum Chordata; class Mammalia; order Diprotodontia; family Macropodidae; genus Notamacropus; species Notamacropus eugenii. The sequence continues at coordinate 165,477,683 of NC_092873.1, read as the reverse complement.
GTCACTTCATCTTCTATAAGAAAAGCCTCCAGTTCTACATCACAGCAGGTACTGGAAGTCTTGGACTCCTCCTCTGGGAAACATTCTTTGGCTTTCTAACCTTTTGACTATGAATTTGATTTTTTTCTACTTTCCTAGAATCTTTTCACTCTGAAATCCTTTTTGAATTATTTCTTTTGTACTCTATAAGAATTCTTCATCCTATCTAATAAACTAGAGCATGAAGGGAGATTTTGCAAGGCTTTCTCTCCTTTTATTCCCTTGAGAAGACCAGCTTGCATATATAATGCACAAAACTAGTGAGTACCTCAGGTAGGAAGACAAATATAGCACATACCCTACAGATCACTGTAGCATTTCCCTTAGTATCAATACCTCTTGGGTTTTAAAATGACCTAGAACCCTTGATTGCTTTCTGTAGGTGCACATCTTGGAAACTGCTTAAGAAAATTACCTATTTACCTTCCTTATTACTTTCACTTACCAAGTGTATCGAGAGAATGTTAATTTGAAATCAGCTGATGGGCACCTCAATCCTTTCCTTTTAACTTCTGCACTAATTTAAATAAAAGAAAATACACAAGGAACTTTGACCAAACAAGTCTTGAAATTTATTCACCTCTTTTCACTATTTCAGTTGTCCCTGTTCACCAATGGGATTTTGGTCTTTCCAAGAACATTTTAACTAGCTTGATGTCATGTATACACAACCTTAGGCAACAGAACTTTCTTACGGGTTTTCAGTTATTAGAGTCATTTGAGTTTTCTTCAAAGAAAAATAATTTTAATTTGTTAACAGTAATTACTTGAAATTCCTTTAAATCCAATATATTATCACAATAATAAATTAATATCTAGAATAATTATCAAGAATGTTTTCAAACTATAATTTTGATTAGATACTTTTTTAGTCACAAATAATTTAATCCTAAAAATATAAAGCAAACAATGTATTGAATAAAACTATCCTTGAACAGGTGGGCCAAGTCCAGTCACATTTTGCAGTGGAAAAAGGATTTGGTATCAGAAAAGCTGGATTCTAATTTTAATTCTTCTATTTACTATTTTTGTGACCTTGTGATTTCATCTCTCCTGGTTTTGGATCTCTTTTCTGTAAAATAAGAAAATTAGATTAGATGACATGTAAGGTATCTCTCAATTTCAAATCTGTTATCCTATGCATTAGCCATATTTCTTGGTGGTTAGGGCCTGTTTTATTTTGGCACATGCATTGTTTTGTCATCTTGAAACTTCAAGTTATGTCTAAAGATCAATAGACATTTAGACATCCTGTTGAAGATTTTTATCCTGGTGGAATACTTTTAGCTTTACCTTCCTTATATTTGTGGCCTTAGGAAAGACACTCAGCCTCTCAGAGTCTAATTTTCTTTTTATATAATCTACGAATATTAATACCCATCTGCCTATCTTATAATATCATTTCAAGGATCAAGTAAGATAACAGATGAGAAAACATTTTGAAAATGATAAAGTGACTGGTATGTTGATAAAACCTATAATCTCAGCTACCAGGGAAACTGAAACTTAGGTGTTCTTGACTATACCAATCAGGTGTCCTCATTAAGTTGGCATTAATATAGTAAGCCCACTGAAGCAACAGGGCCCACCAGGAAGACCTTAGGAGGGACAAACTGGCCCAGGCAGAAACAAAGCAGGTCAAAAATCCTGTGCTAATAAGAATGGGGCTTGGTCTGTGAGTAGCCTTCTTTATTTCCAACCTGAGAGAGAGGGAGAGACCCAGATTTAAAAAGCCATTAAGTATCAATTATAATAACCATTTTAATTCATACAAACTATGATTAGAAAATAAGATAAATTAAAAATGGAAGCACACGTTATGCAAGTTGTACTTTTAACAAAACCTATTTCTTTCTTTTCTCATTGCCATGTTATATAGAACCTTATGTTGCTGTAGACCTTAACTACTTTACACTATTTAAAGATAATTTTATTAGTTCATCCTGAGACCATCTGCCGCTGAAAGGTCAGGTGTATTATTCTGAATTTTACGATAAGGAAACAGAAATTAGTGTAGTCAGGAAGGTCATGCAGTGAGCTGGGAGTAAGATTGAAAGCAGAACTGTCAAATTATTCCCTGACCCCTTAGACTAAACTACTACCTTTCATATCGTAGCTCATTTTTTAGGCAAAGACCTTCAGTCTTCACCTGCCCATCTAGAATCTTCTGCTAGAAGTTCATTTAGAAGACATAAGGCATTTCTTTTTAAAGTGTACACAGTTTGGGGTTTATTGTTGCCATGCCAGTTATATATTCTACTTATGATTTTTGAAGCTAAAGTAAGTGTTCCTTGAGTGATTATAAAACTATTTCCCATAGACCATTTTCATGCTGCAGTTGCTTCATTGATAGTTTTCCTTATTCAGATATCAGGGTAGAATATAATCCTGCCCACATTTTTTGTTTCCTATTGTATTTGTTTCTTTTTCAAGCAGACAGCTATCTCTGTCTTCTTTGCTAAATAGTACATATCCAGCTAATGGTTTTTTCCTACCACATATCCTACTGTTCAATTAATCACTTTGAATTGAATTGATTTATATTCACTCCTACCACTCACTATTTATGACTGTCCAGAGGCTATTTTTCACAGAGTGGCAATGATGTGGTGGAAAGAGGTTTGGACTTGGAACAGGAGTATGCTAGCAAATGTTTAACAACTGCTCCTCGCCCCTCAAAAAAAAAAAAAAAATGTTCACCAAACATGGTTTTAAGTTTAATCTTCATTTGTTAACATTTTTTCTTCATACTTTCTTAAGTCGAGAAGCAACAAAACAATAAACCAAGCCCTGATTTGTAGCGTTTCTCAATTTTTGAAGTTAAAATGCTCACAGTGAAAATATCACAATCAGTTAATCAGTTCTTCCTAGAAGGTTAAAGCTGGCTCCAGCATATTCCTGAACTGGAGTCAAAAGACTCAAGGTCAAGTGTCTGCTCCACCAATTGGTAATTGCATAATCTTGGGCATATCTTTCCCTCTGCAGACCTCAACTGATTTGTGTGTAGCATTAGGGAGTTAAGACTGTGCCACTGTTAAGGTCTCTTTCAATTTTAATGACCAAGGACCTGCGTGCATTTTCAGGTTAGTTATAACTAACCTGCGTTCTAGTTTATGTATTAGTCCAAGTAACCAAATGGCCCTCTTTCCACTGTATTTATTTTCTTTCAACAAATTTAGTCCTAAATGATATATGTATGACGAATATATGTCAAAGTTCTAGATTCTAATTCATTAGCCCAAGTTTCCCTGTGATTAAAACTCAAGGAATGTTCTGAAGACAACCAGCTTCTTCAGACCTTTAATTCAGTTTTCCAGATTATTACTGCTGCCTCAAACAGTGGGCATAAAGTTGCACACAGGGGTAGGAGAGAGATATACAGTTGTATTTTATGAATCTGGCAATTTTTATTTTAAAAAGATCAATAAACATCTAGAAAATTTTGCCACTGATGATTAATCCAAACAATTTCTTTGAGGTGTCAGAGAAGTGAAAGGTAACTCTCTGTAAGAATAAAGACCACATTAATTATTTTAGAAATTAGAAATTAGAAATAAATCAAAATCGTCAACTGGGCAATTGAGACTGAATTAATTTAACTGGGATACTGGAAGGAGCAGTGCAGTGTGCCCATTGAGGTATTAAGTTTCATGGGCACTTATTTAACCAGATAAGCTTGAAGAGAATTTACACTATGCTTCTTACAATGTTGTAAAATGCTTACTTTCATGTGGATGAAACCTATGGTGATGCAATAAGGGCAACTTACAAATATGCTCATTATTTATAGTACTTTATTCTGTGTTGTGGTTAGTTTTCAATTTGCAATCAGGACCAGTTGCCTCAATAAGCAAGTATATCAGCCATATTGTTGGCCTCAGACCATGTCAAAGTAATGAAAGATAATGTGATGTAGAGGACAGAAGATAGGCCTTAGAGTCAAAACAAATCTTGGAGTTAGGAAGATGGAAGATAAAGTCCCATCTCAGACATATAATATCTATATGACTCTGGGCAACTAGAAGGCAAAATGGATAGAATGCCAGACCTGGAGTTCAAATCTGGCCTCAGACACCTACAAGTTCTGCAACCCTGGACAAGTCACTTAACCTTGTGTGCCTCAGCTTCCTCAAATGTTACATGAGCTGGAGATGGAAATGGCAAATCACTGTAGTATCCTTCCCAAGAAAAATTCAAATTGGGTCACAAAGAGTCAGACATGTCTGAAACAAGTGAGCAACAATAGGAGCACAACTATGGGGACATCCCCATCCCCTCCCCAGCCCCAGAAACTCTCTTAGGAAGCTGAGCTAAAGAACAATGGTGATCCCCATTAGTTGAAGTGATTTTCTCATTGGAAATTCCCTATGCAAATGAAATTGTGAGCCTGGAGAAAATCCAACCAATTAATGACCAAATTTAAGCCACTTAAAAAAGTGATGCTGTCAAGAAAACATTTTCAAAACCTATTTGGAAATTATGATATCAATAGCTTATAATATATTTGAAAAAACAGTCTTGCCATTTGATCATGAAATAACTTGAAAGATTCTAACACACTTAGCAAAGCACTTAGCACAGTAGGGACCATATATATGCTACCTATTATTATTATTGTTACCATTTTATTAAAATCTTCTATTGGAATTCTGAAGTTCATGTATTGTATACTCCAATATGCCAAAAAGATACGTGATTTCATCAATATAAATGTGTTCTCCAATAATGTAGATTGCTACATGTCCTTTCGGTTCAGGGTGTTCACTCAGTATACTGGTGGTTTCCTCAGATTCTCTTGCCCTTATATGGATAATAGAGGAACAATCAGGTTGTGCATAGTTTGGTCCTTATTTTCACTATGTCACTGGCTCTTCTTCTTATTCAGCGTACCTTCTTTTCTGGTGGCATCTTTTACAATTCTTCTGCTTAATTCTTTGTTGGTATAATGTTGCAACATGTACCTGCCCACCCAGTTACCTTTTCATTGCCTTTTTGTTCATCTTTAAATTTGATTCTTTGGGGATAATATTAATCTGTGAATAGAAGTTGGGGAAGAGATGAATAAGTTGTTACATAAAAAAAGTTACAGGATGCTGTTGTGCTCTAACAAATTAAGGGGATAGTTTCAGAAAAATCTGGGAAAATTTGTATAAATTAGGTAAACATGTATGCAATAGAAATAATATTTAATGGTAACTTTCAAAGAAATAGGAACTATGATCAACATAAGGATTAATCACAGTTCCAAGATGAAATAAGCTGCCTACCGCCAGATAAGAAAGTAATGAACTCAGAGTACAGATTGAGGTCTATGTTTTCTTTTGTTTAATTTTGTAGACTTTGCCAATATGAATTTATATATTATAAATTTATTACACATTACGTTAATATTATATATGATAGTGTATATAACTGATTGTGTTTTTCTTCTTTCCTCAGTGAAGGGCAGGGAAGGAGAAGTGAAAGAGACAGAATTTGAATCTGAAAATAAAATTGAATTAAAAAATATTCTAGGCTCCTTGATAATACATAGCATAATTAGCAACCAGTTACTCAGTCAAAATAGTCTACAAAACTGTACTTAAAGATACTTGGAATATGTCTGTTCCTTCTGTGATTTCAGAGACATCAAGAACTCCAGGTGAGTAAACTCCATCAAAGCAAATTGGTGATTCCTCTGCAACTTAGACTGTCACAGTTGTCTATGGCACTGAGAGGTTAAATAATTTACTGAAGGCCATGTAGCAATTTTCATGAGGGACAGGATTTGACTTCATTTCCTCTAGATTCAAAAGCTGTTAGTTGCAGCCCCTGATGGGTTGATATACTCTCCTGTAATCTTAACATTTCTGTCACTTGTTTTTTCCAATCTCCTTATAATAAACTTGGTTTCAGAAAAGGCTCTAATATATGTTATGGATATGAATCAAAGTCATTGCGTTGACTCTTCTGTGGTATCTGTATTTTAAGCATAATGGTTCCTTGTGATATTATTTTACTCTGCATAAAAGTATTTCTAATGTCATCTAGTAAGTCTGAAGACAGCTGTTAGAAGGTAAGATTCTCTTTCCAAATTATCTTATATCAAACTATTTTTTAAGTATTTTATTCTGTACATATGTTTTATATGTATATTTTACATGTCAAAATATACCTATGTTCTTTGTTCGTTTATTTATTTAGCACTTTAAAATTTTCAAAGTATTGTAGAAGTACTATCCCATTTGATTTTCACAACAACCCTGGGAGGTAGATACTTCATAATATCACCATTTTATGGATGAAAAAACTAAGGTAAACAGAAGAAAAATGAATTGTTCAGGGTCACATAAATGCCTGGGGCCAGATTTGAACTGACTTCTTCTGTTTACAGTCATAGGAATTCTGTGTTAAATGATACCGATATTTTAGTCATTTTATTTGCATAACTTCAAATTGCTTTCCAAAATGGCTGTACTAATTGACAGCTTTACCAAAAATGCATTAGTATGTCTCTTTCCTCACTGCTCCAACATTGACTATTCTATCTTTTGTACTTTTGTCAATTTGTTGGATGCAAGGTAAAAATCTCAATACTTCGCTAGCGTTTATCTTATTTTCTTTAGTAATTTGAGGCTTATTTTCATTGGTTTTTAACAGTTTGTGAATCTTTTCTAACTTTTGTACATATCCTTTGAGAATTATTATTATTAAGAACATTCAGAATGATTTTTGTTCATGTATGTTTTGGTTAGTCAAAGGCAGTCGTCAAACTGTCTTAAATATCAATCCTTTACCAAAGAAATTTGATGAAAAATCGTTTCCCCTTTTAGTTCATTCCTTTCTTATCCTAAATTAATTTGTTTCCACAAATTTTAGTTATTTCTTGAATGATTTTGTGTTACCCTATTCTTTATAATTGATAGCCTCCTATTTTTTCTTAAGAAATTAACAAAAAAATAGGTATTTCTTCAAGGATCTTACATTCTAGTGGGGTGGGGGCAGGAGGAAGCCACATACACTTATGAAAGTTAAATAAAAAGTCAGTCAAATACTAAGCATGTATTTTGTTCAAAGTAATGTGCTAAACTCTCAAGATGCAAATAATGGCAAAAGGTAGCTTCTGCTTTCAAGGAGCTCAAATGGGAATGACAAAATGCAAATAACTTTGTACAAATAAGCTCTATATTTAGAAAAATAGGGAACAATCAGAGAGAAAGCACTACAACTGAGGTATCAGAAAGGCTTCTAATAGAAGGTGGGATTTAAACTGAGACTTGAAGGAATCTAGAGAAGCAAGGCTGTGTATATGAGGAAGAGAACATTCCATAGAGGATAGCTAGTAAATAAATGTGAGTGTGTATGTGTATGTGTATGTGTGTGTGTGTGTGTGTGTGTGTGTGTAATAGGTAATATATATGTGTGTGTGTGTGTGTGTGTGTGTGTGTATGTGTGTAGGCAAGGGAGGACAAGTCTAATGTAACAGGTAGGCTTGTTTTGTTTATAATAGAAGAGATTTCCTTCCAGAGCACATAATGGAAGTGGACAGTTGAGTAGAAGAAAGATAACAGGAAGAATAGATGCAGAAATGGACTGGGGCTAGTGGAAACCTGCTTAAGAAAACCAATTGTTAAATTTTCAGGGTTGTTATTAACAATTCAGAAATCAGAAAACACAAGTCAGGGCTTGACTTGTACTTTGTTATGGGGAAATGTTAATACTGCTGATTAAATTTAAAAGTGTGATGTGCATATTTTTTGTTTTGCTTTGTTTTTTAGATAGCTGGTTTATAAAGCTTTATCAGCATACTACCACATGGAGCTGACATAGATGAATTGAAGGATACAGGAAGTGATATTTAGGGAAGAGAGGTTTGGTCTAGACCACCTGTCACTTTGAAGCTTAGAGATTTGAGTGGAGTCATAATGCAGTAGAAAGGCAAATCCTACATAGATACATATACAATGGGATACAGAAAATGGTTTGACCTCACTGCTAATTATATAGAAACTCTTTTAAATTATATCTCTTTTCAGAAGAATGCCAGAATGAATTATCCTATGCTTATCATTTTCCAATTTAATAAAATAATTCCACTTTTGAATTACAGTATGAGTTGAATTATTTTAGGGGTACATACAGCATGTATGGATACATGCATATATCCATACACAATGCATGTGCATATATACATACATAATATGTTTATAAGTATTAAATAGTCAACTTATTTTTTTCATTAATGCAGGGAACTCACAGTAAGAAAACTGTCTCCATTGAAACAGCAGATGAGCAGCTATAGTAACTGTAGTTACTATAGTAAATCTTAGAAAGACAGTGAGAGGTCAAATGACTTTTCCAAGATCACACAGCCAGCATGGGTTTGAGTTAGGGCTTTAATCTAAGTTTCCCTAACTATCTATTTGGTTTTCTATACATTATACTAAGTTGATATGTTTTTATATGTGTATAGACTCACATTGCATGCAGATATGTGCACATGTCCCCTCATCCTATCCTTTGCAGTCACAGCACAACTATATATGTATATATATATATATATATATGTATATATATGTGTAATACATACATATTTCTATTACATCATATACACATACTTCTACAATGGGTTCATTGACTCAGTGAAGAAGAATGAATTACTGTACAAAATGAGCAGTGCTCTCAGAGGTATGGTCAACAGTAAACTACCTCATTTTATAACTCACATAATCCTGATTTTTTTATTATTTTTGAAAGAGAAAAATGCTATGCACAACACAACTTATTCTATCATTCTTGTAGAAAAATACAGTTGTAATGAGTTGATAGCTACTTAGTTTCAATGTCAAACCATTGTCCAAATGAGGGCAAGACCATATGTTTTAATGATGTGTTCAAGTATTTGTCATGAAAAAAGGATTGCACGTTTTCAAAAATGCAATCATGACAGTAGCAGCCACTTGTGAAAGGTCTGGTGCTAACTTATTCCCATATGGATTTTATTTAGATCCAATAATCAGTCCTAGTATCAAAAAAATGCTTATAGCTTTCCAAACTGTTTTTCCCTTTATACAAACTGTATTCCATGAATGTCTTGCTGTCCAAGGACAAAGTTATTCAAGTATGTAACCGTCACCTTTTCCTCCTATTCAGCTTTTGAATGTGATTAAAAGTATATAAAATCTTGTGTTTAAAAAAAAAATAGAAACCATTTTTTTCTATTTGCTCATCTTGACTTTCACTTACTTCCTATTACATTTTCCTCATCCACTATTCAGAATCTTCCCAGTCCCTTCCAGCCTGCTATCTCCACCCCAAGACCTCATACTTTCACAGATGACCTTGAATTCTACTTACTAAGATCTAGGTCATCAGGCATAAGTATTCTCAACTCTCTTTTTTCTCATCTAAACTTCTGTGGTGGGGAAGATGGCTCTGGGAGCCAAGATGGCAGAGTGATCGGTAATTGCTATCTCCCTGCTATGGTTAACCTTGAAGAGCCCAGATAATATATCCCCTGGAAAAATCCTTAAACAGTGGGAGCAGCAGAGGGGTTAAAAAGTCTCTTAGTCCATGAGTCTAGAAAAATTACAAAGGAGGGTCCCTCTTGCTGTGCCTGAAGGGGACCAGTGCAGGACCAGAGCTGTCCCAGACAGCCCTACTTCAGCAAACTGGGAGAAGATCCTGAACCCCACGAGAGTCAAGCCTGCAACTGCCAAAAACAGAACCCCATACGTGCTTCAGAACCCCAGGAGAATCAGGAAGACACTGGTGCAGATGGGATCACCAACTGCTGAGCTTGCCTATACTCTAGCTCAGCAGAGGAGACCTCCTGTGGCCAGACCACCCCTCCCCCACACTTAATGCAGCTAGCTCAAGGGTAACTCCAGGGAAACCCAAAAAGATTTCACCTGGCTCTGCTGTCCAACATCAGCCAGCTCAGCACCAGGTAAACTGTAGCATTTTAGCTTATTATTATGAAGTAAGAGAGTAGGGTATAAAGTGGAAATGCATTTTGAGTCAGAATACTGTGGTTTAAATATTGGATCTTCCACTTACTATTTTTGTGGCTCTAGGAAAGTCAGTTCATATCTCTCAGCTTCAGTTTCTTCCTGTTAAATGAAGAAGGTTGGATGAGTTGATGTCTAAGTTCCATTCTAGCTTTAAATGCCACGCTTCCAGCAATTCTCTAATAATCACATTTCAAAAAAATAGATGTTAATCCCCCAAGTCTTTATTTATATCTTAATGAGAGGTGTTTCTTTTTTTTTTTTTTTTGAAAGTTGTTGCTTGATGCTAAATACAGGACATAAAATTCAAACCTATTTTGGATATGCAAACCCAGTTTCATTTATTAATGGCCACTAATGGCCCATAATCAAGTCACAGCTTGTTAGGTTAGGAAAGAAACAATTATCTTGTTAGTTTGAGGTTTAAACAGGGGATAATTCATTGCTTTGCTAATTGTTCTTCCTGTTACCAGTAGTTGGACTTGTTTTTAATTGCTCTAATTATATGCATGTGTCTTTTATGTGTATGTGCAAGTGTGTACTTATGTGTATAAGATCTGAAATAGAGTCTGAGATTAGGAGCTTGTCATTGTTGCTTAGTCCATACACAATAATTTTTTTGAAATTGATGACCCAGGAAGGCAACAAGAGAATATACCACTATTATAGAGCAAATCTGATAATTTCTCAATTATAGTCACAAAAAATATTCATCACATAGTGAAGAAATGACTAGAATTTGATCTTTTTTTTCTTTTGAGATCATCTTTAATTCTCATTCAGAGCACTACTATTAACCTCAGTATAGCAAACATAATCAGTAATACAATATAACACTTTTGTTTATGGAAAAACTTTGCATATCGAGCCATAAAAATTATATCATATATGGAAACTATAACTGATGCAATAAAGTAGCTGGATGGTTTATATATTAAATATAAAGGTAGACAACATTTAACTTAAAATCTATATGTATATGTAATATCTATGTATCTGCATAGTTATCTACCTTTATATTAGATACATAAACTTCTGGGTACTTTACTGCATCAATTATAGGTTCCATATAAAAAACAAATTTTATAGTTTGATATGTGAAGTTTTTATAGTAAGAAAATATATGGTATACTGAGTTACTGATAAAGTTGACTATAAAGAGGTTAATAGTAACATCAGTGAGAATCAGAATTAAGGTCAAAAAAAGGAAAGTGACAACATATGTATTTATATACACTATACATATACATACATGTATACATACATACATATGTGTGTGTATACATGAGAGAGAGCCCATTCATCAAGGGAAAGGATGACCATCATGACCTCTTTATCTCAACCTCTCCATTTAAGAAATTAAAGATATTTTAACTACCTTAAGTATAGAAATTTATATTATCCTCTCAAAGTGTTCTATTAATGTAATGGGCATTGACATTGATAAGAAGATCAACTCCTTGGTACTGGCTAGGTAATTCTTTATTATCTCTTATTAGTTGCAGAAATGATTCTATTTGGGGGCATTTATAATACCTTACAGGCAACAACAGGAAAAGAGGGAGATATTCATCCCCCAAAAACCTTGAAAACTAAAGAGAGAATAGGCTCACTAAAATTTAATGACTGGAAAAACAAGCAGACTGAATCCAATCTTTTCATTAAATTGCTTTACTTTAATTATCCTAATTTGATTTGAAGTGCCCTGAATATTTCTAAATAGTACCTCTCACAATCCACAGAATGATGTGGCCACAGAAATCCATGCCAAGCTACTCTGTGTGAATTGTCAGATTCGACAGAATACACTCACCTCAAAGAATTTCAAAGCTGTAGTATAGTAGTATACTTCCCTTTCCTTTTATAGATGAGGAAACTGAGACCAGAAGCATTAAATCCAAGATCATGCATAGTTAGTGGCAGAGATGAAGACAGACATAGTCATCCTTCAGTTTTCTTCAAATTGTTGTAATTTCAATGAGTTCAGGAAGAGATGATTATTACCTCAATTTAAGAGGACATTATTCAGAAAAATGATATTAAGAGGCATGTAAGCTAGGCATCATTCCTAAGTATTATGCATTTATATGATTTTTTTCAGGGAATATGTTGCCTTTAAGTTTAGACAACGTAACCACCAGTACAAACTGTGGTATAGGTCTATTTATGGAGGGAAGTGCTCCCTATTTCCTCAGCAAATGGTGGCACACTCATGAAAAACGATTTGTATTTTTTTATGTCAAATAAGGCCACTTTTCCCCCATATAAACTTGATTCACATGAGGGTTTTTTTATGGGCCTGAATGTTCATAGTCAAAGAGCAAAGCCCATTTGGGTGGGAGGCAGTGACATTTTGATAGTAGAAGGAAAGAAATGGTCATAATTTCTCAGAAGCTGGACAGATTGTAAAACAGATATGGAAAATACGACCCAAGCTGAGCTTGTAGCACCTCTAAAACACAGACAGTTGGCAACACTCTGATAATATGTTCCCCCCACTGAATAAAAATAAACTGTTTGAATAAATCAAGCTCACACTATTCACTGAACCAGCAAGAGTATGGAACCATCCCCAATCTCTATTGACCCCCACCATAACTCTTTGTTCTTTACAGACACAAATTACATGACCTTACACAACATTGAGTAACTGTGTGTGATAAAGTCAACCTCTGCCTCCCACCCAAAATCCCCTAACCTTTTCCATTTCAGTAAGGTACTTTTTTGATAACAGCTCTCCAGTTAGATATATACAAATTGCCTGCAGCACTAAATAATTGTTCTGACCAGCTGCCTGCATGCTCAATTCTCACCACACAGGCACTTTTTTATGGAACCTCACATAGTAGCCATCACTACTATTAAATATCTGAAGCCACAAGCATGAAAGAAGTCATCAAAAATGTCTTTAGCAAAGTATGAAAATGGCAGACGTGTGGATCGCTTCTTTAAAAATGGCCTGAGAAGGGTGGAGAGGTCTTAAAAATATCTCTTTAATAAATATTGATTAGGGTCCATCCAGAACATTGGGAGAAAGATTCTTTTAAATCTTTCATATGAGAGCAGAAAATTGCCTGCCCTGATAGATAGTTTTCAAATGCATTTGTATTTATAAATATTTATTCCCCCAAAGTGACTTGGACACCACTGATTTTTAAAAAGTGGCCTGTTTATCTATTTTATGTTTTCTTTCATTATTAATTATAAAATTTGAAGTACTAAGAACTTTATCAATAAGGTCTTACTCAGAGCATCTAAAGTCTGGATTGGTATAGTTAACTCTGGCTGTTAGTCTTGAAAAGGCACTTTACCATTTGTAAGATGACACCATTCAGAAATCTTATAATGACAAAAGGGAAAGAGGGCTTTAGAGCCATAGTTTTAACCTTGTGTCAAAATATTATTTCTTTCTAAAGTAAAGATCAAGATTCTACCATTACAAGCCAGGAAGCTCACAAACTTATGACATCTTTGTTATTCAATTATTTGGAATCAGGACAAACATGCTGTAATTATTTTATTGAATTTTCCATTGAAGGCATTTTCTGAAGGCAAGAAAAAGCAGACTTTTTTATGTCAACATATGAAACAGCTACACACTTTGTTAATGCTGTCAGATTTTCTTGGGTGATTCCTTCAAATCAATATCACTTCAATTTTCCATTTATTGATATTTAATTCAAGCAACTCAAACACAAAAACTGCAACCTTTGTTATAAGGAGGATATATTATGGTCTAAAGAAATTTCTTCTGTATGAATTGAGTTCTAATGCTTTCCTTATACATAGTGACCTACTGACAAAGTAACACCCAGAATGTGGTGATATTGTAGGTGCTTTAACAAATGCTTCTTAAGGCTAGCTAAATGAACTCAGGTTCCTCTACAGCAAACCTTCCACATTGTGGAATTCCATTGTATATCACTAAACTACTTGGTCACATTTAATAAATATCTTTCTTGTATATTCAATGGTAACCTGAGTTCAAATCTGGTTTCAGAAATGTACTAGCTGTGTGACCCTGGGCAAGTCACTTAACCCTGTTTGCCTTGGTTTTTCATCCGCAAAATGAGCTGGAGAAGGAAATGGCAAAACTCTCTAGTATTCTTGTCAAGAAAACCCCAATGGGATCACAAAGAGTCAAATGTGACTGAAATGACCAACAAAAAAGATATACCCCCAAAACTTAGTGCAATTTCTTTTGGATCTAAGCTCAAGTATGCAAAGTCATTAATGCAGGTTAGTGAGAAAATAAAGGTAATAGATAAACATTGTGCTGGAAATATCTGCAGCTGCTGTCTGGGAGAACCTTAAGGATGTCAGAACAGCTGACAAAGCAGACATCACTGATGCATTATTTCAAGCTGCTATGTCCTTCACAATCTCTAATGCTATCCACCAGTCACGAAGGATGGAATGTCAGAGGTGATCTCAAAACTTTACCAGTCTCTGTATCTTCCAACAGCAGTGACTACGGTCAGAGCAACTTTTGCCTTGATTTTCAGAGAGCAGTCAAGGTAGAGAGGTTTATAGTGGTCTAAGATATGGTACAACATCCTCTCATTGCCATCTGACACAGTGAAAGATAAGATTCAGGTTAAAAAATGCTTTAGTTTTGAGAATTTTATTTTCTGTTCAGCATTTAATAGTACTATAGATTTCACATTTTATGAAAAGTTAATATTGTCTGAAATAAATGTGCTGCATTTTTTTTAATTGAGATGTTAGCTTAAAAAGTCACAGAATTCTAAGGAATTACTAGCAAGGAAAAATATTTTATATGTTACTAATTTTATTTTGTGTATCACATTACATGAGTTATTTCATGGTTACTGTTAAGAAAAGTGGGAATTATCAGAATTAATGCTTTCTCATAAAAAAAAAATGTATGCAGAAAGGTGTATGTTCAACACCCTCTAGCAAAAGATTACTGTTTTTAGTGGTTATGGGTACCTAACCTCCTATTTTACATAGGTTCAATGTATCAGCATTTGAATTTTTAACTTTCCTGCTGTTTTATAGAAATGTTACCACCACAAAAGTCTAGTATTGACTGGAATATTCCCCTAAAATCATGTGATTCTCTATCTCTCTTTGGTCATGTGGAGTTTATTTTGGATAAAAATTATGCAAAATTATAATTAAATTATAAAAATTTGCAAAATTAAGCAAATGTACTCTGAGCCTCATTAAGAAAACTCCTAACATTTAGGTAGAGGTTGGACTATCTGCATAACATTTAGATCTATATTGATCTTTAGTTACCACTTGGCCTCTTTTTGGTTGAGATAAAATTCAGTTGATTGGAAACATCTGAGTAACAAAACAATGGATTATATTATAGTGTGTGGATAGACAGGTATGGTAGTTAAAGAGTCAGCCTTTTTGAGGGGACTTTCCTGAGCCTGCATCTTCTACTTTGAGATGCTTGGAGAGTCAGAGATTATCTGTGTTATCTTCCTTCTCTATTAAAGATCAATTTTCTCTTTGCTCATCAAAGTGACCCTAGAAATGGCAGTCATGCTCCAGCCTCTGGAATCTCAACCTTTAGAATTTCTTCCTTAGTTCTGAGGTAGCTTATTAAATTTATACATATTGCTGAGGGCATGATCCTGTCTCTAATACATTGGCTCTGATTGATTCAATGAGGTATTTAAGACTAGGTCATTCTCAGTTTTGACAGTCTGATACAAACAAATAATTGCCCAATTAGATGTATGCTTAAATATATCTTTCAGCCCTACCGTTACATAACAATGAATGACTAAAATAAGAAAAGGTGGTTTTTGACTTAAAGTAATTTGCAACTTACCACAAAACCTATAGAATTCTCTGAAATTAAGAAATCAGATGGTAAAATTTAAAATTAGCTTCTTTATTGAAAGGGAATCCTTTCTGGCTTGAATATTTTTCTTCCTAAAGAACATGCAGATTCTCTGAATACCAAAGAAGGAGAGTAATTTGAATGAATGAATGAATAAATGAATGCATGATCATTTATTAAGTACTTGCTATGTGTTAAGCATTTGTGAATGGTTTGGGATGCAGTAAGAAAATGTAGATTCATATAATTCCTACTCTCCTATAGCTTACATTCTAATTGGGAAATCAAAATATATAAATGAGAGTTAAGCTAGAATGCAATTTTTAAAAAAGAAAGCATTTGTCATTAAGATTTGTGGAGTATTTTAGTTCATTTGGCAAAGTCTTGACAACTGGAGGATTTTGAGGCACTCAGGTAATAAAGCCAGCTGTTCTCTGTCTTAGTAAAAGATTTTTAGCTGGAAGGGAAAGGAAAAAGATGCCATTAGCAAGAAAATTTGGAGGAATAAGTCCTTATGGAAGCCTGATATTGCTGAGGTCTCCACTGAAGCACTCACTAGATTGGCAGTCAGAAAAACCTCTACTTCTCACCATGTGACCAAGGGCTAATTTAACTTCTTTGATCATCAGTTTCCTCAGTTCTATAAAGGGAGCAATAATATACATAATACCTATATAACAGGAGAATTATAGGGTTCACTGAGATGTCACATAAGTACATCACTTGGCAGCCACTATTCTCTGCCAATCTTTACATGAATTATTTAGCAATTAATTATTTGCAATACAATGCTGAAATTTCTGTTCCTCAGCAATCCTTTATGCCACTGGAAAGTCTAGAAAATCTTCCTCACTGGACCTCCTTGTGTGTTTGTTTCATCATGCACTGACCGTTACATTTTCCCAACCTGCTTCACAAAAGCAGTCCATAATAAAGGAAGTGTTCTTTTTTTTCTATGTTACCACTGTCAGTCAGCTGCTGAAATATCATTGTTGTGCTAGAGAAAAACAAAAAATAAAGCAAAATCACTCCACAGACTGTATAGATATCATTACACTTTTTAGAGAAAATCTGAGAAACTCCTATTACTGACTTGCCAGGTGTTATTTTAATGTAAACTTAATCCAAGAGCCTTCAATGTAAGATGCATTTGTCTAGCATCTACTAAGAGCCAAGCACTGAGTTTGGGACATTTGGAAGAAAAAAAAACTTTTTTTAACATTTAAAAAATGGTGAAGTTGAGGGAGTCTGTTTCAATGTCCTTATGAGCAAAGCACCCACTTAAATCAAATTGGAACAAAAAATCAGAAAGTGCAGAATTCAGAAAAGTAAAGAACTGAAAACAAAATAATATGAAATTAATGAAAATGGTCATTTCTTTAGGCAGAAACCTCCATTATCTTTCAAGCTCTGTTTAGGAGATGTTCCTATTTCTTCATCTCTAAATACTAATACATGCTTTATGAGAAGATGTTTTGTGAGACCAACAGCATGTTAACATTGTCAGATGATACTTGGCATATAAAGATGTTAGCAAAGTCCTTTTCATTTCTCAGGGAAATGAAAATAGCAGATGTTTCAGTTTCCGACAAAGAGAAGACTAGATATGATACCCAGGATGGCTCTGTGAATTAAGGACTTATTTATATTATGTGACTCAGTCACAATTTAAGAGACCTTCTACTCAGAAATATGTCCCAATCACCTCATAAGGTACCTGTAATTCTAGTATTAATATGTCATTTCATTGTATTGCAAAAGTAATCTTTTTATGTACAACAAAATTAAGAATTTGTATTATAATCATATCTTGCCCTGAAATCTTCAGGCTTCTTCAAATCTTAATTCTAATCAGTCTCTCTTAAATATAGTATTTAATCATAAATAAGGAGTATAATTATTTCCCTAAAGAAGGCTGAAAGGATAGTTAAAGCATAAGATGAAGTTCATAATGGCCAACAGAATGGAAGTGCCTTGTATGGTGTATTATTTCTGTTAATTAAATCAAGAGAGGTATATACTTTGCTTACCAAGATCAGCATTTAAAGTAAGTAGTTACTTTCAAGAATACAATGTCTATAAGATATCAATATTAATGTCATTATGTAAAAATTTCAAAAAACCCTAACCAAAATCATGTACTTTTTTTAAACTTTGTTCTGGAATGTCAACTTATCTTTTGTAATTGATATAAAAGATGAGTTTGGAATTGTTTGATGAAAAAAGATCTTTTCTGAGCAAGCAGGAGTAAGTCCTCTAGTCAGAACTTTTCTCCAAGTTGAATAAGAATGCATCTTTCATGTCTTTGATTAAACATGCAAGAATTGTTTTTCTTCCACAGTTTCTCAGAGTGTTTTATTTCCACCTATAAGAATTCAATGTTGACAGAGTTAAAATATCCAGGACAGGGTAATGCTGGAAAGCGTAATTACCAAAGAGTGCATAGGATACATTGACTGAGTATTCTTATTTTTCAAAACTTTTGAAAGAATAGCTTATTTTACCCATTTCTGATCATCATAGCCACAGTACATTGATACCAAAATGGATTGCAGGTTTGGTGCTTGGTGGGGGGGAGGGGGAGAAATCAAGGAATTATGAGGGAAAATTGGAAAACAGAAAAGAGGATGGGTATGTCACCAAAGACTCATGTCATTAACCTTTAGTTTTTACATAGGTTGGTCCTGATCATTCTATTATTTCACAAGTAATATACGATCAAATATAAGGTCAATTCATAGTCAGCATGCTCTACTGGTTACCACTGAAATAACAGGAGAAAGCAAGGAAGGTTCTCAGTATTTTGGATGAAAGTCTCATGGCAAATGCATGACAACTATATGGACAAGAGTTTCATAGAATGATCAGACATTGCTGGAGATACAATTTCACATCTATCAGATCATAGATGTCATCACAGGCAGTATAGACAGGATCAGTGAATAAAACAATTCAGCCCAGAAGGAATAAGAATCATTTAAGAATGAAACTGAAGACACAAAAAGGAAAAGAATTCAAAAAAGGAGGAAAAATTTAATTGTCCAAAAACACCAATATAGACACACAAGGAATTCATCAACTAACATATTCTTTAAAAAAGACTTTTACAGAAGATTGAATTAAGGTCATACAACAGAAGATAAATAGAAGAATATGAAATCATCTTGTTAAACCCATATCTCAAGTGCTAAATAGTAGAATAAGCTAATTCTGATAAAAGAAAGAAAGGACAAGAAAAGAAGTTTGGGGATTGTGTATATTTTCTTTTTTAGCTATATTGGAACAAAGATGAGGAGCAAATAAGGGATAGTGCTGCTTTGGGGGATGGGAAGAATGCTGATACCTGGCAATGAAAAAAAGGAAAGAAAGGAAGGAAGGAAGGAAGGAAGGAAGGAAGGAAGGAAGGAAGGAAGGAAGGAAGGAAGGAAGGAAGGAAGAAAAGAAGGAAGAAAGGAAGAAGGAAAGAAAAAAATAAGGGAAGAAAGAGAAGAAGGGAAGAAGGAAAGAAAGGAAGAAAGAAAGAAGGGCTATTGAATCTATTTTGTTTCTGTTTTCTCTGTCAAATAGAATTATCCCTACCTTGGAAATGAGAGAGCAAAAATGGCCAAGAAGGAGTTAACATCCACAGAAAGTAAGTAGTAAGAGATCATCTAATTGTCCTTCATTAATTCAAATCCAGATGAACTACATAGGCTCTTTTGCTGAAAGAACTGGTAAATTTGAATGAGGAGCTATGGTCACTAACACAGTGTTTTAAAGATAGTCAAAAACCAGTTATTATAGGACTGAAGAAGAGCAAATGATAGGATTTAAAATAAAAATAGAAAAGGAGTATGAAAACTAGACTAAAGCCAGATGAATTTTTAATTCCTTGAAAAATTTTAGAACAAGTCATTAAGATAATGGAACCTGAAAAATAAAATGATAGTACAAACAGCTCTGCTACAGTATGTTTCAAAAAGGTGAATTTGTTCCAACCTGATTGATATATTGAGGACATTTTGAGCATAACTGAAGTTTCACATTTGCTTCCTCAAGATTCTTCCTTGAAAAACGAGAGAACTCAGAAAACTGTACCACTTCCCAATAACTCACATGCTGTAACCCTTCCTTCTAATGCTCCTTCCCAAAGCAAACTTTAGAGCATGGTCAAGGGAAAATGCCATATTTAATGTTTATTTTTGGTGCAATAGAAACTGTGGATAGAGGTCAGATTCAAGAAGTAATACAATCATTAAGCTCCCAGTTACTACTTTTTTCTTAGGTCTTTCTTCTATAATAGTAATATATAATGTATCGTAAAATAGTGGGGAGAGGGGTAATAGATAACAAGAAATAGTGAGATAAGGTAATATATGCTTTATTACATCATTCCAAACCCTTGAGTTTCTATTTCCTTTGCCCATAAAGAGATGTTCTCTAGTGAGTTTAGGGGAGCAAGAGAGGGGAAGAAAGATTCTGGAACTCTATACCTTGTTGGACATACCAGCTACAGGGAACAATTGGTGTTCAGCCTAACATTTTAGGAAGCAGTGGTTGATGCAGGCAGAACCCAAGCATCTACCTGCTGTGTTTGGTGTAGAAAAGAAAAACAAAGAAATAAAAGAAAAAACTAGGACCATAACTGAAAAACTGAAGCATGAAGAGAAAAAACACAAATTCAGACCTATAGTAGATAGGAACAGGAAGTTCTGAGGGGAAAACCGAACAGACTAGTAGAGTGATGAAACATCCCAGGCACTGTGACATTGAGCAGAAGACAATGCTAACTCTATTGCCTTTCTACCTCTGTTTCCTGAATGCTTTCTGATGTAATCACTGTGAATTTCATGAACCTTCAGTTCTGTCTGGTATTCTTCCCCTCCCCCATCACCTAGCTTAGGGTGTAGGGTAGCAATAGAAGGAGTCAGTCATGCACAGTACTTATTTTCTGTAATTGTTTTGCAGATTAGCATTGAAAGCTACTCTATTCCAAGACAGAGAAGAAGGGGATTATGAGAGATAAACAGAGACAGAGAGAAACTCTAGATTCCATAGTACTGAAATACATTTTTGCAAACACAATTTATACAAATAATAATGGAAATGGTCAATCTGAAAAATTTTCATCAAATACCTCTGATAAGCATCCGATATCCAAGATATATAGACAACTAGTAATAAAGTATGAGGTCAAGTTCCATTATCCAATAGATAAATTGGCTAAAGTATATGAACAAACAGTTCACAAAAGAATTGCCAACTATTTTTTGTAAATAATATTTTATTTTTCCAATTACATGTAAAATAGTTTTTATTTTTATAAGATTTTGAGTTCCAAAATTTGTTCTCCCTCCCTCTCTAAGGTGACAAGCAATCTGCTATAGTTCATACATGTGCAATCATGTAAACATATTTCCACATTAGTCATGTTGTGAAAGAAAAAAGAGCAAAAGGGAAAAAACACCCAAAAAAGTGAAAATAGTATGCTTCAATCTACGTTCAGACTCTGTAGTTCTTTCTCTGGATGTGGTTATCATTTTCTATCATGAGTCTTTAGAAATTGTCTTGCATGACTATGTTGCTGAGAAGAGCTAAATCTACCATAGCTGGCCATCATCCAATGTTGCTATTACCATGCAGAATGATGATCTTTCAACTCTTAACAATCATAAGAAAGAATGGTCCAAATCATTGATAATAAAAGAAGTGCTAATCAAAATACTCCTGAGCTTTCACTGCAAAGTGAAAAACTTACCAACAAATTGGGAAAAATGAAAAAAAAAGATGGGAATAAACAGTACTGGAGGATGAGTAGAAAAATGGTACCCTAATGCATTGTTGTTGGAACTATAAATTACTCGAAAAATTCTGGAAACTAATTTAATAAAATGTCCAAATCCTTTGACTCAAAGATTCTCCAGTTAGTTATATAAACAGACAAAATCAATGTAAAAAATACAGACTTCATAAATGACAAATATTTATAGCAACATTTTTTGTGGTTGCAAATAACTGGAAACAATGTAGCTGTTCATTGATTGGAAAAGGAGTAAAGGAATTGTAGAACATAAATGGAATGGAATATTATGCTGTAAGAAACAAAGATTATAGGGTATCACAAAAGTTTTAATGAATTTTTAAGTTACTAAAGCTTAAAAATGCACTAAGATTTTATGCAGGGAAACTAGAGTGAATACGGAAAACTAGAATGAATACAGGAAAGTATGAAAAGACTTATGTGAACTGATGCAAAATGAAACAGAGCTAAGAAAACAATAAACAAAATTAAAAGGAAATAAAAACAAGGAAAACAACAAAACAAATGAAGCAATGCTGCAAAATTATAAGGACCAACTTTGGTCCCAAAGAATCTGTATAAAGATGGCAACTCTTCTTAACTTATTCATAGAAGTTAAGGCGATGGGTAACACTGCGTAGAACTGAGAAAGTTGTGGATCTGTGAGACTTGTGTATCATCAGAGCCCCCTCTATTTGTACTATACTAATTCACTGCACAACTAATTAATTCCTTGTGACAGCCATCTCTTTCTTTAGAGGGCAGAAAGTGAAAGAGGTATGGGTGATAAAGAAAAAAATGGAGATTAAATTTCTTATTTCATTGGAATGAGAAATTCCTGCTACTAAGTCAAGTTGGCATCCTCTTCGAAACTTCTAGTCTTAGAGAGCTGCTGAGAGCTTTGAGTAGATGACTTCTCACAGTTTTACAAAGCAGAGTGTGTCAGAAAAGGAATATGTACATCTAGCACCTACTCCATAAAACTTACCATGCTTGGATCTGGAAATTATATTTATATCCTCTAGAACAATGTATCAGCATTTGATAGGTTTTTATGAATTGTCAGTTTCTTAACCTTATCCCATTCTATTTCTTAAAATCTCAAATAAAGGATTCTTTCCTTGTATTCCAATGTATTTTGATCAGGATTTCTACATTAATAGGAAAAATATATACATTTTAATTTTTCTGTTAAATTTGTGTCTTATCTTCCCATCATAGAATTAACAGTATTCTACCAGCGTGTTGATTTAAAGAGAAAATTGCTTAAAGTAAAGCATATTTAATACTTAATGGAAGTATTTCATTTTCCCTCTTTTCCTTTCCACACTAAAATAACAATAACTTGCATTGGAATTTCACTTCTTCTTTACTCTCATGTTTCCCCTTACAGTACACATCTGTGCAATAGGAATAGAAAATGTTTCAGTCCTCTTTTGGCAGAGAAAGATAAGGAGAATCAAGAGGGGTAAAGTGATTGTTCAAGCATAACTCTGATACCTAACTCCTGACCCAATCATATTCATATAATCAAACATTTTGTGTGGTAATGGACCTTAGAAATTATGCAATCCAATCCCCTTATGTTACAGGTGAGAAAATTTAGGCCCAAAGAGCTATAATAACTCGTGGTTCCCTCACCCTAGCAGCTTACATTAAGAGTAATAACAATAATGCTATTTACATAGCACTTACCATGTGCCAGATGTTCTGCTAAGCATTTTACAATTATCTCATTTGATCCTCACAACAATCCTTGGAAGTAACTGCTATCATTGTCCCCATTCTGAAGATGAGAAAACTGAAGCAAACAGGCATTAAAAGAGTTGCTCGGGTCATACAAATAGATGTCTTTAGCTACATTTGAACTGACATCTTCCTGATTTCAAGCCCATTAGCATTTTGTTCATTTCTAAACAATGAGACAAAATTCTTGTTTTTTTGTATGGGATCAAAATGTACTTATAATTCCTTTAAACAATGCATTGCAACATTTAAAGAAAAGCATACTGCAAAGGAAATTATCATTTTATCAAATCAAAATCCTTCAAGCCCATTTTATCTGGTCTCATTCTCAGTGGAGATTCAGAGTAGTGAGCCATTTCCCTCTGTCTAGTATTACCTTTCCCTGACTTAAAGCCTTTCCAGCTTTTATTCAGTGACCTCAATAAGCTCAGTCCCTGTCACTGATCCTTTTAGGTCCTGATTTCCAACTTTTTAATAATCTTTGGAATCCTCTTTGACCTCAGCAGGACCTCAGTTTGAATCCTGGCTGTCTCACTTACTACCTGTGTTACCAATGGCAAGTAATTTAATTTCTCTGGGAACCTCAGTTTCTTCAACTATTAAATGAGGAGGTTCAATTTGCTCATCTCTAAGGTCACTTCCAGCTACAGTTCCAAGTTTCCACAAGTCTGTGAATTTAATTAGATTAATTTTGGTTTCACAACTATTACTCAGCCATTTACAGGAATTTAATATATCAGATATCAGCATATCAGTCTTTCAATGTCACTAAAATGACCTGTGGATAAAAACAAACAAAAAAAATGTTTCAGATGGTTCACTATACAGATTCACTATTCACTATAGAATCTGTAACAAAATGAAAGTAAAATGTCAGATTTTTTTTAAAGACAAAATTACTATTAGCCTGTCTTCAGGACTGACTATACTGTGATATGCACTTAAGATCTCAGGAAAAGACCAGGGGAAAGGTGAGATTTTCAAGGAGAGAAGAGTTTCCATGAAGGGAATAATGAGTTAATTTGCAAAATTATTAAGAAATATATGTACTTCATTACCCAGCCTAAAGAGGCACAGTATGATCAATAACATGTTTGGATTGGATTCAAGAATATCTGAGTTCAAATTTATACCCTGATTCTATTTTGGTGCTAGGTTTTATATGCCAAGTAATTGATGGGTCTCATGGTGCATGAATGGATGGAGCTCCCACACTGACAAAATCATGGATCTATCATGTATCACACTCAGAATGCCTTAGCAATAGTTCAGCTACATAAAAGTATTGATAGGATCAATCAATTACATGTTTGACTTGATGAAAAAGTTTTAGGTTTTGTTTTCCTTTGTTTTGTGAACAAGATGTTATCATGTTCAAAGAAATGAGGAAGTTCATGTGGAGCATATTGGCACATGTGTGCAGTCAAACTTATGAGCTGACACAAAGCAGTGACAAGTTTTTGGTTGTTACTTGACTGCTTTTTCATACTGATAGATGCTTTGCCCTTGGGGTCCACTGCTTTGCACATGAAAAATGGCTTTGCTTTTTTTCCATTAGTTTGAGAGACAAGAGAGTGACACTGCTGAACAGAGTCTAGACCGTACAGTGTATCGAAAACAAACCCACATTCCAAAAGCCTTTTGCCCACTCCAATAATAAAGAAACACATTTCTTTTTTTTCCCTTTGTTGTTTGAATGTGTGTTCCCCAGCAGTATAAGGAAAAAGACTTCCAGTGTGCCCCTGGAATGAAAATGAAGTATTGGAAAGCAATGACATTCTAATCACTGCTTCAAATGTCAGTGAAAGGAACTGTTGGGTAGCAGGCCCCCAGTGCCCAAGTTAACAGCTTTGCCATAAAAATCACAAGGGAGCAATTAATGGGAAACTGTTGCTAACCTTCATGCATTCTATTGCTCAAGTTTCTAGAGAAAAGGTCTAATTATAGTCCTAACCTCTCCCAACGGGCCATGAATGACTCTCCAAATACAGGATATTATGTAAGAAAAGCTACTCTGGAGTTACACAGTTAGCACACAGGGGCAACAGGCTTGTTACGTAAAGAACAGTAGATGGATTGGGAGTCAGAGGTCTTAGGTTGTCATTTCCATTCTAACAGTGTTTTGTGCTCTTAGGAGTACTACTTTACCATCTGTGGCCTTAGTTTTCTTATCTTAAAAGTGGGAATTTAGAACTCCATGAACTTTCAGAATGATTCTAGTTACGGGTATTATCTCTGAAATATCCAATATAGTAACCCAAAATAGAGCGACACTTGTTGTTGTTGCTGCTGGCCAACAACAAACATTGCAAAAGCTAGATGGTGCAGTGGATAGAGTGCCTGACTTGGATGCAGAAGACCTGAGTTCAAATTTGATCTCAAACACTTACTAACTGTTTGATCATAGCAAGTCACTTAACCCTGTTTGCTTCACTTTCCTCACTGTGAAGTAAGCTGGAGAAGGAAATGGCAGCCCACTGTAGTATCTCTGCTAAGAAAATCCTAAATGGGATCAAATAGAGTCAGACATGACAAAAATTAACATTACATGATTCTGTCAAAATTTTAATTAAAATAAAAATGCAATGCATTTGGAGGGGGAGGAAAAGCAAAGGTAGAAATTAAAAATACAGATAATTTTAAGGAATAAGTACATAAGTACATAAATAACTATTATACTCCTCAAAAAAAGCAATGATTAAATTTGAATATCTGATATTAATCTGGGCAGTGGCAAATAATTGTATGTTACAACAGTTGACAGGAGAGTTGTGGGGAATTTCCTCTCTTGTAACTAGGAACTCTATCATGTTAAAAGTTTCTACTCTCCTTTCTCCCTCCTTCCTTCTTTCCTTCCCCCCTTTCTTCCCTCCTTCTTTTCTTCCTTCTTTCCCTCTTTTTCCTCTTTCCCTTTTTTCCTTCTTTCCCTCCTTATGTCCATTCATTCTTTCTTTTCCTCTCTTTTTTCCTTCTTTTCTTCCTTTCTCCCTCCAGTTCTTCCTGTTTTTCTTTCCTTTCAGCAAAGGAGTATAATGCCATCTCTCGCACTGTCCATACCCAATCTGTTGCCAAGTTCTTTCAGTTCTGGCTTTATAACATCTCGTATATATGTCTTCTTTCCTTCATACTGCCTGGTGAAGGCCCTCACTTCCTCATACCTGAACTAGACTCCCTAACTCAAATGTCTCCTCATTCTAATCCATCCTCCACTCAGCTATTAAACTGATTTAAAAAAAAAAAAAAACAGATCTGATCATATAACCCTCCTCCTACCTGAACTCTAACTCATTAAACGCAAATTTAATTCCTCTAAAATTTAATTTAATTCCTCTATTTCCTCTAGAATCAACTATAAAATCTTCTATTTGGCATTAAAATCCCTCCATAACCTTTCCCTTTCATATTGCTAGTCTTCTTAAACCATATTCCTCACCACTCATTTTTCCATCCAGTAACATTGACCTCCTTGCTCTTCGTCACACAAGAACCTTCATCTCCTAACTGGACATTTTCACTGGCTGTCACCTATGCCTGGAATTTTTTTTCCTCCTCATCTCCATCTCCTGGTTTCCTTCATTCTCAGCTCTGTAAGACCACCCTCTGCAAGAATCCTTTTCCAATCATTGTTAATACTAGTGCCTTCCATTCTTTGATTATCCTTAATTTTTCCCAGTACAACTTGCTTATACAAAGTTATCCACATGTTATTCCTCCATTAGACTGTCTGCTCCATTGAAACAAGACTGTCTTTTTACATTTTTGCTTCTATGTCCCCAACACTTATCATGGTGGTTTATACACAATAGACATTTAATAAGTTCTTGTTGGCTTGCAAAGAGTCTTTGGAGTCAGAAGATGAAGAAGGGTTTGAATCTTAACTCTGACAACTAGTAGTGGTTGTATGTCCAAAGACCAGTCATTTAACTCCTTCAGTTAATTCATTTTTAAAATGCTTATGAAATTATTAGTAGCATTTATGTAAAGAGTTATTATGAGAATATGTAATAAATCTTAAAGTAGTATATGTGTGGACTATTATCATTTGTTCATTCACTTAATCATTTGTTTATTTCTTCAGAGTAACCCTGGGACTAGACTAATGTCTCTTTTGAAAACTGGAGACAATAACTTCTATTAAGAATTATAAGAACTTGAAAGCTGTAAGAAAGATAAGTTTTGCTTCCAGAGGTTGATGATCTCTCACTCTAGTATTTCCAGAGCCTTCCAAAAGGCTATAAATTACTAAGTGTTATGATGAAAATTAAAAACACAAAGAAAAATGTATTGAATATACTCAAAAAGGTGCAAAAAAAGGTAATAAGAGTGTGGGGATCACTCTGCCTACACTCTGAGATAGGAAGATAGTGAAGGGAATTCATTCACCCTAGTTCAACTACGTAAAAGACATGAGGACATTCTACTGAGAAGGGACAATTGAAATTGCATAGTTTCTGAGCATCTCCTTTTATGTCTTCTAGTTAGAATGATAAAAGTTATTAAAGATAGAACCAGAAACAAGTTGAATACCACAGAAGATAGTGCAGGCTATCTCACTGTAAGATCAAAAAACATTGCTCTGGGGCAGGAATAGAAGTGTAAGGTCAGGATTTGTTGAAACTGAGTCAAGGCACTTAGGAAAAACTAACAGAAAAGCAAGCAAACACTCTTTACTAAGTAATAACAACATCAAGGATTCAAACAGTTTTTTTGTTGTTTGATCATTTCTGTCATGTCCAACACTTTGTGACCTCATTTGCAGTTTTCTTGGCAAAGATACTGGAGTATTTTGCCATCTCCTTCTCTAGTTCATTTTATGAATGAGGAACTGAGGCAAACAGGGTTCAGTGACTTGCCCAGTGTCACTGGGCAAGTAGATGTGGGAGGCTGGATTTGAACTCATGAAGATGATTCTTCCTGATTTTAAGCCCAGTGTTCTATCCACTGTGCCACCTATCTGCCCATTCAAACGCTTAAAATGGATATATTTTGACAGACTCTCTCCAGGTTCTCCAATTCATGAGTTCATGTGTATTTTAATAGCAATAGTAGCCTGCAGGGAAATGAGAAGTGCAGGTCTAATGAACTTCTCCCCCACTCCCACCCCACTCTCAACTCTTTATGACACTGAGTTATATGGGATTTGCCAACCCTTGATGCACTTAACAAATTAAGAATAAGACACTAATATGGCACTATCTATATCCTTCTTTTAAATCT
This sequence comes from Notamacropus eugenii, assembly GCF_028372415.1. Lineage (NCBI taxonomy): Eukaryota > Metazoa > Chordata > Mammalia > Diprotodontia > Macropodidae > Notamacropus > Notamacropus eugenii. The sequence goes on along the minus strand of NC_092873.1, from coordinate 165,449,089 downwards.
CCATTACCAAGGAATACTTATGAGCCTTTAATTAAAACACTCATGCATGGGTTCCAGTCACCCCATCAGGAACCGATGTTTAGCAAGAATACGTGGAACCTACCATAGACAGAGTCCACAGTGAGAGACAGAACAGCAAGAGGTGGAGAAATGTCTATCAGAACCAATATGCAGATGAGAAATAGAAAATGGTAGCTTCAAAAGCAGGAGCAGAAAGTGGAGACTTAGTAAAGGACATTGCAGTGGTGACATGTCAACACAGTGGTAAGGCAACTTCAGGACCCTGTCAAGAAAGAGTAGAATACAAAACCCATAGTGGTGGCAAGACACACCTGCTTTCTAGGAGATGGAATCATGAAGTCTCAGGGACAAGAGGTTTTGATAACTTGACAAGAAGACGCTGATGCCCAAACATATCCAAACCTAAGGGAATGAATTTTCTTTTCTTTTTCATTTTAGACTCAAAGGCCAGAACGCAAAGAAACAAAAACATATCATAAGCTTAACTATTAGAACTCAAACACAAAGAAAGAAAAAAGAAAGCTTGCCATATGCATAGCAGAACATAAGAGAGGATTCAAAATAACATAAGAATAAATTTTCATTTCAAGGAAGGCTTATGATAAATAATACACATTGTGTTGAGAAGTCCATTTTTTCTTTGCTTTCTTGTAAGTTTTCTTTTGTTCTCTGCCTTGTGCTTTTTTCACTTTGTTCTTTTTTCCCCTCCTCACCCTCCTCCCAGAAGGCTATAATTCAGTTTGGATATGTCTCTCTATAGCTATATATATATTTATGTACACATATACATATATACATAGACATATACTTTCCCAAACAAATTCTACTCCTGGTCTTTGTTTTTATGTTTGTGCTCTCTGTTTTCCTATCCCTCCTGCCTTCTCTACTTTACTTCATCCTGTTACTTTGCTCTCCTATTATTTGGCTATCCCTCTCCAAGGATCCCTCTCCTATCCTCCCATTCACGTAAATCTAAACACCCTTTTATACCTTCCTTTTACCTATTTCCTCATCCTCCTCTCTAAAGATCCCTTCCTTGTCCTCTCATCCTTCCCTACACCCTTACCATTTTATATCTTTTGAATTTCAAAGGCTTTGGTACTCCTCTAAATATATATGTATTTTTCCCTCTTAAATCTATTCCTAATGAAAGTGGGTTGCCAGAAATACTAGCCCTCCTCCCTCATATAATTTCTCTGTATCAGTTCTACCATTTGTACCTCATTTGTATAAAATAAGTACTCTTTTTAAGTGTTCCTAAGTGGTTTTACTTTTTAAATTCATATCATACTCAAGTTTACCCCAATCTTTCTTACGAACTACCCAATTATTAAGAAGAATCTTAAACATACATTTTACATATATAAAAAGTAAACAATCTGTCCTTATGAATCCTTTATAATCAATCTCTGGCATGTACGTCATATTTTTCTTGGCTCTTATATGTCAGATCTTCTATAAAGTTCAGTTTTTTTAACAAAGTCTTGAAAGTCTGAGAGTTCTTCAGATATCCATTTCTTTTTTCATTCAGGATAATGCTTAACTTTGCAGGGCATGATATTTTCAGCCAGAGTACCAGTTCTTTTGCTATTTGATATATAGTGCTATAAGTCCTACAGTACTTTAATGTCTCTGCTGCTAGGTCTTGTGTGATTCTAATTGCGGCACCATCATATTTAAATTGCTTTAATCTTGATGCTTTTAATATTTTATTCTTGATGTAGGGGGTTTGGAATTTGAGTATGATATTCCTATGAGTTTTCCTCATAGGATCTCTTTTAAATGGTGATCAATGGGTTTTTTTCTATTTCTAAATTCCTCCTTGTTCTAATGCTTCAAGACAATTTTCTTTAATTATTTCTTGTATTTTTGGATTGAGTATTTTTTTTATCATAACTTTCAGTTATTCTGATTATTTTTATGTTTTCTCTTCTTGATCTATTCTCCAAATCTGTTGTTTTCCATATAAGATGCTTCACATTCTCTTCTATTTTTTCAATATTCACATTTTGTTAAATTATCTCTTCATCTCTTATAACTTCACTGACTTTACTTTGCCCAATTCTAATTTTCAAGATGCCATTTTCTTCCTTAGGATTCTGCATCTCCTTTTCTAATAGGTTGACTTTCCTCTTATAATCTTCTTGTTTTTCTTGGTCTATTCCTATTTATTTTAGTTTTTCCTCCATCTCTATCATTTGATTTTTTAAGCCTTTTTAAAGATCTTCTAGGAATTCTTTTTGGGCAGATGACCATTTGATGCTCCTCTTTGGGGGTTTCTTTACTTCAATTTCCTCCTCTGAAGATAAACCCCAGTCTTCTCTATTCCTATAATAACTTTCTATTGTTAGATACTTTCTCTCTTGCGTGTACATTTCTTGTGGTAATAGCTTAATTTTTGTAATCACCTCTAGCCCTGGGGTATGGGAACTGATAGTTCTTGCCCTAGGTCTTCAGCTCTTCCCTCTAGCCTAGAACTAAAGCCAAACCTCCAGCTACCACTGCCCACAGTCAAGGGCTTTCTGTCTCACTGCTTCTGCCATCACCTGGTGTGTGATGATTCCTTCTCACCCCCACAATTCTTTGCAGCAAACTCTGTCTGGTATTCCTTGTCAACAGAGGTTCCCTTGATCTTCTGGGTTCAGACACCCAACTTCCGTTACTATCCCAGGGGTAAAGGTTCCTGTGAACCTCTCAATTCAACTAACCCCAGGGCTTGCAGCTTGTTGTTAAAATGGAACTTAACCTGGAGGTGTTTACTCTTCACAGGGACCAAATCTTGTCCTGGAATTTTTCTTCGAATCTTCTCAAATTGTCCCATGAAGACCCAGGTTGTGTCCCTATTCTTATCTATTTTTGTGAACACTTTGTTCACCCTAAGGTGCTATTTTAACTCTTTTGTTGAGGAAAATCTTAGGAGCTTGGAATTTTCTGACCTACTCCACTATCTTCTCATAATCCTCTCCTCAAAGAAAATGAATTTTCACTCTTCTTTTTCTAATTGGACCATGAATCTGTCGGAGATTATTTTTCATTTATGCATGAGAGTGGAGAATAACCCTTCTCAATATTTTCCCCCACCCATCTTCTATTATCTATTTAGCAATCTGTATCCAATTACTTTAAGGTCTGATTACTTCCCAGCATGTTAAAAGAGTAGGCTCTGGATTAGGATTCAAACAGTTCTCTCTCAAACATTGAACTTAGGTAATCTCTGATTCCAGAGTTAAATGATATGTTCGTTTCATATTTCCACAGATTTTTTTTATTTTTCCCTTCTTTCACCTTCATAGTTCAAGGTAAGGGTATGCTGGTAAATGATTAAGAAATAGCTCTTCAAAAAATGGACTCAGACACATTTAAGTTTAATCTGTATTATTAACACTTTAAGTCTAGACAATCAAGACCACAATAAATCAAACCTTAATGTGTTTTTGCTGATTTGGGAGATAGAAATGCTTACACTAAAAATTTAATAATCTAGCATACCCTTGGTCTGAGCCCTCATCACTGCTTATAAGGACTATTTCAATGACCTCTTAATTGGTCTCATCATTAGTCACTCCCCTTCACAGCACTATCCTTAAAAAAAGCTGTTCAAATCATCTTCCTTTGTCAGTCTAAGTACATTACTACCCTTCTCAAAAACCTTCAGTGGTTCATTACTGACAAGATGATAAAATACAAGTATGGTCTTCAGGCTGGCAAGTATAATCCTCCACAATATCACTCTAATATATATATATATATATATATATATATATATATATATATATATATATATATATATATATATATATATATATATATATATATATATATATATATATATATATATATATATACCTTTCTAGCCTGATTTCATATTATTCTTCTACATGAAAGAAATGTGAAATATGATTTTTCCCCAAATTCAACGTATCCTCTCATAGCTCTATGCATTCTCAAAAATAGTTCAACATACCTAGAAAGCACTTACTCCTTAACTCTGCTTCTCCAATTCTTTCATCTTTCTTTAAGGCTATTCTAAGGTGCTTCCTTCTCCATGAAACCTTCCTTGTTCTAGAGAATTATAGAACACTTACCTTCCTTAAATTATGGTGTGTGTATCTATATTCTTGTTGGATGTCCAGAGTAAAATATCAGCTCCTTGAGGACAGATATTGCTTCTTTAATTTCATTTTTTTATATCTTTAGGAGGTAGCATAATACTGTAAACATAATAAGAGCTTAATAGATATTTATTGAATGAATGAATTCTTACTATAATCATAGACTTGTGCTAGGTATTACTAGGAATGCAAGATTAACTCAAGAAATTATATGCTTTCTTAAATACTAATAATAGGTCAAGAAATTAAATCATGATAAAATAATTTTATTATAATAACATCAAAACCACCATATATTTGCAAATTATTCAACATGCAGGATCACATTTTTTTTAAGTATCTTAATAAATAGATGGTATAAAGGATAAGTGTGCCACTAATCCCTTGTTAGTTCAGATTTGATGTTGGGACAAAATGAAGCACTTAGCTTGAACAATGAATAGGATGAGATTTATTTAGCCCTAATATAGCTGTAGTATGCCACAAGGATACAATGGCACTTAGACTCTATAGATTCGGTCCCTCTCATCTCCATATGGAAACTCATTTCTTCAGGAAATAAGGGTATAGTGACTCTCTTGGTCTTCAAAAATCTAATTCAGAAAAATTAAGTGGAAAAGGCCCTGAAGCCAAATGAGAATGACTTCTTAAGCCTCTAGGTGGCCAAGAAATCAGATGAACATATCGAAGGCCACCAGAAAACTGTGTAGGGAGGCATAATACAAGCCTTTTCTTACCCTCTGGAGAAAGAAGTCCTGACCTTTTATACTTTCCCTAAACTATGTTGTGGGTAGAGTTGGGAGGAAAAGAGAGAAACTTGGTAGATATTAGTCCTACAGTAGGTAGGTTGGATTGATATGATAAAAATGCCAGTGGTTCCCCAAGTATGTAAGTATACACACACACATACACATATGCATATATGCATAAACATGTATATATGTCTGTGCATGCCTGCATATATGTGTATACTGACATATATAAAGTATACATTAATGCTGCTATGGTTCAGTTGTTTCAGATACTTTGTGACCCCATTTGGGTTTTTCTTGGTAAACATACTAGAGTGGTTTGTCATTTCCTTCTCCAGCTGATTTTACAGATGAGGAAACTGAGACAAACAGGGTTCAGTGACTTGCCTAGGGTCACACAGCTAGTAGGTTTCTGAGGCCATAATTGAAATTCCAAAAACTCTGGGTGCAGTACTTTACCCACTGCACACCTAGCTGCCCCACACATATACATACACACATCAAAATCACTCAGGACTCATGGGAAGAGTTAACAAGAGAAATTACCCTAATCAATGACTCTCTGATAATAAAGCTTAAGCAAGGCATAAGATAATGAGAATGTACTTATTAAAAGTATTCACCACTATGATGGAAGAGATCCAACAGAGTCCAGTGATTCCCTGTGGATGGTGAAATCCCCTCCAGATGCTCATTTTCACAGGTGAAGTGCCAAGATACTACATAATCTCCTGGAGGACACGTGTAATCACTCAATAGAGTTTGGCTTATCCATCAACACAGGAAAAAACATATGAATTAGGAATGCCTATTGCCAAGATTTCAAAATTCATTTAAATAGATATTCTACAGTTTATATAACATTACCTATATTTGAGCCAAGCAGTTCAAATGGAAAATGAGCCAAGCTCAAGGATGAAAAGAAAGTAAAAAGGAAATAAAATGTGGACTGGATGGGTTTGAGAAATTGCAAGGTTCTTTGATGGATCCCAACCTTAAAATGAAAGCTATATTTCCACTACAAATGTTTTTGCTAGTATGGCTCTAAGGTAGTAAGATCTGAAACATCTTAAAAACTAAAGATGGATGTCACTCACACAGATGGAAACAAAAAAGGCTCAGTGATGTTATAATATAAGCATGTTGTATAAGATGAACAAGCATGAATGGGTTATGATTTTTATCTTAAATACAGCACATATGTACACACAGTATACACACGGTATAATATATGTGTATGTAAATTTGTATATATGTATCTGTATGTGATGTATATACATATTTCCTAGTCAAAATACCAAGGGTCTCTTTATTAAATGAGATAAGATAATATTAAAAGATAGGCATAGAAATAATCAAGCAGATCATACTATTATGGGAAACACAATAGAAAAAGTAGCCTAGTTGGTCTTATACTGCTACTTTAAACCATATTATAAAGCAGATATTGTCAAATCTCTCAGGTGCTGGGCAAAACAAATAATAGGGAAACTGATCATCCAACCAAATACATACAGCAATCTTTCCAACTAACTATATGCAGAAAAATTTGTTTAACAAGTGTTTGACAGAACTTAAGATAACAAAAATTGGAAAAGGACCCCTTATTTACCTAATTAATATATTTGTGAAAACAACTTGCCAATTTGGTGGGAAAAGTATTTGGACCTATATTTTATATCATATACTCCTGTGAGTTCCAGTGGTTTTTAAATATTTTTAAATGGAAGAAAATAGAAATATTTCTGTTAACTCTGAAGGTAGGAATTTTTTTTAATTTGACTTTTTTTATTTTTTAAATTTTTAATTCAATTATTTTTTTAATTCAATGAATGGAAGAAATTAGTTGGGGGTAATACAAGTATGCTTCATTGCAAAAGAATTTTTTAAACAAATTTCTTCCCAATAGAGGAAACATAATTAAAATAAAATGATATATGATAGAGTGAACAAGTACTCATGGAAAATGCAATAGATAAAAACTTCACCTTAAAAATGGGTAATAGAAAAAATACAAGGAAATAACTGTCAAAAGAAGATATGCAAATTTTCTTAATTGAAAGATTCCAAATAATCAGATATGTAAATTAGAATTACGTTGAAGTACCTCCTCCTATGAGTCAAACGTACAAATATAATTAAAATTAATAAAATTCAATATTTTTGGTGTCATATATGGTCAGCTAGTAGGTGTAGTTGATAGTGTATAGGACCTGAAGTCAGGAAGGTGTGAGTCCAACTCAAGATTCAGACATTTATGAGCAGTGAGACATTGGCCAAGTTGCTTAGTCTTTGTCTCAATTTTCTAACCTGTAAAATCAGAATAATGCTACCTCTCTCATAGTGTTATTATGATGAAAAGATGAAATAACATCTGTATAATATACTGCATAAGTGCTAGTTATTATTAATAGATACACTCATTCATTAATGGCAGAATTGCAGACTTGCAGGATTTTTTTTAGAAAGCAATATGAAGCAAAAGTTGCAAAAGGAATCATAACATTTAATACAAAATTCCACTCTTTGGAGAATACACTTAAACTTTTGTTATTGTCGTTTGTCTTAATAGTTTTATCTGCTCCAAGTTTTTCATATGCAATTGAAAATAAAAAGGGGGAAGCAATCTAAATGTTTAATAGCAGAGGAATGAAAAAGTAAATCAAGGAATGCTAAAATAATGAATACCGTAATTCAATTTAATCTGAAAATAGGGGGAATCCAAAGCAATTTTGAAAAATCTTCATGAAATAATGCAAAGAGAAAAAACAAGAATGAATTTACAAACCAACTGCAATTTATATGAGGAAAACTGAATAGATTCACAGAATAAATGAATCAATCAACAAAATTTATTAAAAATTTATTATGTACCAAGCCATTCTAGTTCCCGGAGAGACATGTAAATACATAGAATGAAACTCTCTACTCTCAAATTCTAACTAGCAAGACAAGTTCATAGAGAAGCTACATATTAAATACAAAAAGTAAATACAAGGTAGTTGAAAAAAGGTGAAGGCACTAATATTTGAGGAGATTAGAAAAGACTTCCTATAAAAGGGGCTGCTTGAGCTGCACCTTAAGGAATATAGAGATTCTTTGAGATAGAGGAGAGGTGGGAATGCATTCCAGGTAGAGAAAATTGCCATTGCAAAGATGGAGACAGACAATGAATTGCTACATGTGTAGAACAAAGAGGCCAATCTGACTGCATCACAGATTATGAAATGAGGTTATGGGCAGTGAGTTGAGGTCAGATTATTTGATGGTCTTAAAAAGCAAGCAGAGGAACGAGATCTATCCTATGGGAATATTATCTTGTCTCTAGGATAAATTATAAACGCCTAAGAAATGCTTAAAATGATTAACAAAGCCTTCCCTTCTACCTTCTTTCCTTTCTAGAAGAGTCAGAATCTAGATACACAATGGAATGATTACAACAGGTCAGCCTGAGAACCTGCTTAAACACTGAAGCCAAAATCCAAAAGCAAACAAATCTATTGTAGTTAAGCTTTTAGCAGCAGTGATTTTGGGAACTTATGTACAGGACTGGTTTTCTGACCTGCAAAACATCACGTTGAACCAAGATGTTAAGGTTTATACACAGCTTCTGAGAATGCACAATGGGATGCACTCTCTCACAGACTATCAGTGAGTGACAAGGATATATATATATATTTGGAGTGTGTTCATCGTTCATTGCAGAAAGGTTTATATAGAGAAGTGAAGGGAAGTAAACCTGAACAGGTACACTGGAGCCAGAATTCATCAGATCTTAAATGCCAAGATAAAGCTTTATAATTTATTCTGAAATCAAAGGACTCTTCAATGATATTAAACACATTTTTCTGCTGTTTATGGTTTGTTTGGTTTGTTTGGGGTTTTTTGGGGGGTGGGGTATGGCTTTTGTTGTTTTTTTAGACCAGGTCTCCTTATCTTGTCTGATTCTGGAATTGTAGCAGATACTCATGGGTCAATTCTACTAATGATCCAATTAGAGAACTTTGACTGGTTCCATTTCTGACCTATACCGGATCACCCTTGAAACCTAGTGGTCATCCCACTCTCAAGGCCTCATTAGGTGAATGTCAAATTTAGTTCATATGTGTGATAAGCATAGTTCGCTACTGCTCAAAACTCCCTGGCTCAAGAGATATACCAGCTCCAGGCTTCCCAGTAGATTATATTACAGGCATATGCCACCAATTTGACTAAAATAAGTCTTAATTAAATTGCTTTTTCTGTATGAGTCTCTCTTGCAAGATTTAGCATTAATATTTTGCATTTGTGTATTTTTCTTACTTAATGTAACAATTTTGTTCACACACATCTAAAATAAATTACCTCTCCACCAATATGACTTAAAAGCACATTTTCCCTGGGGGTCAATATTAGGTACTAGTTGATATTTAGATGAACAAGCAACAGCATATTCTTGGATAAGTGACTGGGCAGATGCCAGAAACTAGCACAGGTCTTTTGATTTTGTTCCAGTCTTCTCATGTCATAGACTAAGAGAACTCCCAGTGAGGAAATAGACTCCATCAAGGAAGATGAGCAATTATCTTGTACCATATAACCAAGATTATGCTGGTAAATGTTTAACAACTGACTCTCTGAGGAAAAATAAAAAGTAGACATAACACATTTTTAAGTGTAGTCTGCCCTATTATTTTCTCCACTGCTTTCTTAAGGCTAGACAATCAATAAAACAATAAATCAAGTCTTGATTTACATAAACAAACTGTTCAGCATGCTAGTTCTAAGACTCCCCTTCCATAACAGTTTTAGAGAGTTGGGACACTGGGACTCATTAGGACACTAAAGGTTAAATTATTTGGGACACAGAATCATTATACATCAGAGAAAAGACTCAAGAGAGGACCTGGTTTTCCTGAAATTAAGTCTAGCACTCAGTGTTTGGCTTTTTACAAAGATTAAAAAAAATTTTAGATGATGCAGAATCCCTACCCAGTAGGGAATGGTGGAAAGATAACTGAATCTGGAGCCAGAAAATACACTGAAGTTCTGGTTCTGCTCTTTACACAGAGTGTGGCTTGGCAGAAAATATGGTGATATCTCCATGTCTCAGTTCCATCATCTATAAAATCAAAATTTGTTTTAGATGCCGTATGATGCCACTTTGAAGAATAAATAATATCTTACATTAAACCACTGACTACAATCCATGGCAAAAAAATACATTTACAAGTCATCTGGGTGACCACAGAAAATTCACTATACCACTCTGAGATGCAGGTTCCTCATCTGCAAAATGGAGATGATACACATATTGCCTATCTCACTAATTTATAATAGAGATAGATTGAAATCTTAAAATGCTAAGGATATGTGCTATCAATATTATTACTTCTCATAATTATTATTGTGTAAGAAAAGTACATTGGAATATTACAAAAGAAAACTTGATATGGTATCTGAAGGGAATAATTGTTACAGAGAGAAAAACGTCAGGAAGACTAGGCAATCATAAGATCAATTATCTAGAGCTCAAAGAGCCCTTAGAAGTCAACAAGCGTGACCCTTCAATTTAAAGTTGAGAAAACTGAACAACAGAAGGGAGGTCCAATGTCACAAAAGTAGTGTAAGAGTTATACCTACAAAGAGTGTCATAGGCAAATAATCTAAATAAGGAATTGAAGCCAAGAGTGGATAAGTGACTTGCCCAAGAGTGTACAGGTAAGCATCTGAGCTGGGACTTGAAAAAAATCTTCCTGAAATAATATCCAATATACTAATTACTATATAACACTTTTTTTTACTTTTAAAAAATCACAATCTCCTAAAGGGAGGAACTGAGTCCTATTTCTCTTTGTATCTCATCCAAGGTCAAGCGGAGTACATTACACAAGTTAGGTATTTAATACAAATTTATCTGATGAATGAAATGACTAGTGTATATCCTCACTGGGCACTTTATTCTTATATCAAAAAACAAATAAATGAGGAGAGCCACAAACATTGCTTCCAAAAGAGTGGGCATTGAGTTATGTCTTATGCTAGGATTGTAATCTATTTCTGGGAATGAGGTAGAGCCAATCTCAAATGATTTCAGATAAAATTTAAGAGAAAAACATAAATAAATAATACAAATCTGTGGGAAAAGCTCTCTGCTACACATACTAACTTAATTCTAGATCCACATAAACTTCCTTGGGAATCCAACAATTGAATTTTAGTCCCAAGCATTGGCCTTAAGCTAAAAACTGATAAATGGAGTATTTTTGTTCTTTAGAAAATATTTTCCATATGTAATATTGTGTACATGTGCAGAAATGTATACATATATGTATATACATATTGCTACCGGTATATAAAAACTATATAAGCATATTTATGTTTATAATTATAATAATATTTTGTAAAAGGTGTCACACTTTAGGTATATTTATCTTTTTAATTATTGCTACGTTGAATTGCTTTTATTTATGTTTTAATATATTCCTTAGCCAATGACTTTAAGAAATGTAAGATGATCAAGTAATTTGCAAATACATTGTTTGGTTCAGTTTGGAGTCTCTAAGATATCTTTATAGAAGAAAAAAATAAAACCTCACTAATCATGTTTGGAATAAGTCTCTGGTTTCTCCAGTTGCCAAAAATCATTATATGTTAATTTAGAAAATATGACTAAACACATATCAAGTCCTCCAGTATCTGATAAAGATACAATTACAGTCATAAGGGCATTATTCGATGGATAGTGTTCTTGTAGATACAGCCAATGTTATATTTGTGTTTCCAAAATAATACAAAAGTTTGTAAATGCCTCATATTTACTTGGTATATATCTATATGTGGACATGTTGCCTCTCTTGGTTAGATTGTAAACTCTTTGAGTGAAGAAACTGTTTTCCTTTATTCTTTGTATTTCCAGTTCCTGACCCATAGTGGATGCCTAGTGAATATTTGTTGATTAATTGATTGAGTAATAAACAGGTAGTATTTGATTTTGGTTTTAAATGCATTGTCTCATTTTTAGTCTACTTTTGGCTTGTGGCGATTTCCCTCTAGAAATGAAAAAGAAGAAAAAGGAAGAGAAGAGGGGGGAGGAGATAAAGGAGGAGGAGGAGGACAAGGAGGAGAAGGAGTAGAAGGAGAAAGAGGAGAAGGAGAATGAGGAAAAGAGAGAGCAGGGAGAAAAAAAGTAGTAGAAGGGAGGAGAAAAAGGACAGGGAGGAAGAAAAGGATAAGCACAAGAAGAAGATGGAAGAAGAGAAAAAAGAAGAATGAGTAGCATAGCAACAGGTCAAAAACCTACTGAAATCCTTTCGGAATAAGAAAGATATCAATTCACCAAGCAAGAATTAAAGATAAGAGGTATATGCCATTGGATTAGCTTAACACTGAGAGAACCTATAAAACAACTAAGATTTAAGAGTGTAATAAAAAGGCCCTGTACAGGCAACATCCCCATCTATGGAACCAATAATATGTTGTCAAAAATGGCAAACAAATTACTGAGTTTGGCAGATTTGTTTCTGGAAAGAAAAAAAAAGGTCATGGTGGTACTTCAGGACTGCGCCATTGCTAGTAGAACCTACAGAAAAATTATCCTGAAGGAGTTCATACTTAGAGATGAATGACTATTATGCAAGGAAGTAGTTTAGACAGTGTAATCAGGAATTAGTACTACAGTGTTAAGCACATAGATACAAAGAAAAACCTCCAAAAACTTTCCTTGCTCTCAAAAACCTCACAGTCTAATGAGGGAGACAGTAGGTAAACAATTATGCAGAAGGAAGATAATATATCTATATATCTATACCTAAATGTGTTCCCTATATCTACATATGCATAACTACATCTTAATGCATTTCTATATATAAAGGCTTACCCTTTATATATAGAAATATAGGCAAATTGGAGATAATCAATAGAAGGAATGCATTACAATTAAAAACTGAGAAATGGTTCTTACAGAATGTAAAAGGGAGCCAGTATAGGAAGGGCTTTAAAAACCAAAGAGATGGTTTTATATTTAAATTGAAAATAATCAAATGTCACTGGAGTTTATTACATATGAGGTGGATGACATGATCAGTCCCTACACTATAGAACATTAATTTGATAGCTGAATAGAGGCTAAACTGGAGAGTGAAGAGACAAGTCAGGGAGATCAATTAGTTGATGACTGAATTAAAGCAGGTGTAAGGTGAAAATGGTTTATGCTAGGGTGGTGTCAGTGTCAGAAGAGATGAGACCCTATATGAGAGATATTGGATACACAGAAAAGACAGGATTTGGCAATTGATCGGATGAAGAATAAGAGGTAGGAAGGAGTTAAGCATGAAACCTATGTCGTAAGTCTAGGTTATTGGGAAGATGGTGGTGCCCTCAACAACAGGAAAGTTTAAAAGACCAGAGAGCTACAAATGAAGGAAGGAATGAAAGAAAAAGGAAGGAAGGAAGGAAGGAAGGAAGGAAGGAAGGAAGGAAGGAAGGAAGGAAGGAAGGAAGGAAGGAAGGAAGGAAGGAAGGGAGGGAGGGAGGGAGGAGGGGAGGGAGGGAAGCAGGGAGGGGGGAATGAAGGGAGGAAGGAAGGTTGAGAGTAGGGGAGGAGGAATTACAGTAGAAAATGACCCAATAGCAATATACTAGGATACTTACCATGGATAGAATATTGACTGAGTTCATCACAGTTTCCCTGCCTCCATATTTACCATGGTGGGGTAATAGATGAGTTTATCAAACCTGAGAGAGGAGCCCCAGACTTTATGTGCTGGCATTTGTACTGAAGAGATCAGGAAACTGTGTCAAAGTTTTGAGTCTTAGTTCCTTGAACCAATTAAATCTTGAAAATGGTTTTACCTTATGCAGAAAAAGTCATCAAGCCTTTGCATAGTCAGATATCACTCCTATGACATACCAAAAGGAAATCAAAGTCAACTACAAGGCATTTCATCATCTCCTTGATGTCATGCTCCTCTTCAAGAGTGAAGGAAAAACACAATATGTTAGTAATCCAAGCTGCCTGAGTGAGGACCCAGCCAATTGGGTAACTCAGCTCATACTCCCCTCTCCCTCTTCCTTTCCCTCTCTCTCTCCCTTTCCTTCTCCCTAAGAAGGTAAATTGTGATGGCCAACAGCTTCCTAGTTAATTTGGGTTTACTAGATTTTACCAGATTTCTTTCTCAATGACCAAGCCTTAAACTCAATTTACTCTGCAACTCAAAGAGTGAACAATAGTAGGTCCCTGTCCAAGTACTACCGAAAGGTTATTTTGGGGCCCTCCTGGCTCAGAGTGAATGTAAATAGTAACTGTTTCTCTTTTGGCCAGCAACCCTGAGGGTCTTCCCTTCCCAGTATGATTTTTGTTATTAAAGGGGCCATTCCTTCACTCACTTCTTAAAGAGGTCTATTCACTGAATGGGAATTATCTCACTCAAAAGTGAGAACCTGAAAAGACACTTAAAAGGGCCAGGGTCTTCCAATGCATGCTGGGCCATCTCCAGTCATCCTGATGAATATTTGGCACTGGATCCAGATAGTCCAAGAGGAGAAAGTGAGACTGTTGTCCTTATATATCTCTTCCTCATTCAAATCAAAGTCAACTTCAAGTCATGTCACAATCTCCCTGATGGTCCTCTTGGAGAATGAAGGACAAAAACAACAATACAAAAAGAATGCTCCCATATCCACCAAAATATTTATAGCTGCTTTTTTTGTAATAGTGAAAGACTGGAAATTAAGTTGATACCCGTCAACTAAAAGATGACTAAAGAAGTTGTGACACATGAACGTAATAGAATGCTGATGTGCTATAAGAAAGAGCAACTTGGATGAATTTGAATAAGCATGAATAAACATTAATGTAAAGAGATGTAAGCAGAATAGGGGTGGGGGAATGAACACAGTGACTACAATATAGTAAGTGGAAAAACAGAAACAAAACAGTTGATTCTACTATGAATCATTAATAACCAAATTTGACTCTAACGAAGAGTTATAAGAAACTCATCACACCATCATTTAATTGAAGATGTTGGAGAATATGTGTGTAAAATATTGCACATAATTTCAAAACTTTTGTATACATTGATTAATATTCTAGACCAACCCCCATTCCTTTTTGAATTCTATAAGAGATTTCCTTTGCACAATGAGAAATGGAAGAATGCATTGGAAAATCAGATGATATAAAAACAAAATATATGAGTCAAATTTTTATTTTTTAAAAAAAAATATGGGTCTTTGTTTCTGTGAGAACTTGGAGGTCATAAAATCAGCTTTGCAACTTCCACAAAAGAAAATCTGGCTCTCTCTATTCCTTTATAACATTCTTCTGTCTCTCTAATTGGATGTACAAGCTCTATACATTATCAGTCCTACTGCCCATATTAATTTGGACAATAGACATTCTTCATTCTGTTGTTGCTGCTATCCCCATGTGGATGATTATAGCAATCTCTTTTGAGTGGTTATAAGTCTCTTCTAGGAGGTGTAACCATCCATAGGAAAAGCATCTTCAACTTGGTCCTACACTGGTTCTCCTCCATGACAGGACTGAATATGTTGATGAATATGTATCTTGAGTATCCATCTTCCTGATTTATTCTTTACTTGGTATTAATGATCAGACAGCTCATCAAATGAAGTTATCTCAGTTGTCTCTTTCAAGGAATCCTTAATAATTCTTATGTAAGAACAGAAGCAACTTATTGAAAGGTGACTGTTAAGGCAACATTTTGTTCCAAAGGATAATGTGCTTTAAAAAAATTACCAGCAAAGAAGCACAAGAGGAATTTTTAGTCTGCACATATTTCAGGCAGTTATGTGATGGTAATAATGTGGTCTGCTACGGAATATCACTTATGAAATTCTGCCCTTTTTCCTTCTAATATCCTTAAAGATAATTTCACTGATGGCTTAAATTTCAACCTAAAAGAGTAAATTGAGCCTTAAAAGACTCTTCTTTGGAGGAAGCTTATAAAGTTTGTGAAATACAAGTGAGGATGATTTCTCTAGTTTAATTGTGGAATCACTAACGTGTTCAGGCAAAATTGTCATGTTGCTTCAGTTGCAGCTAATAGCTGTCCATTACCCATTTCTACTTGAAAAAGTGTTTGATGCCATCATCAGATGAGAGACCCAACGTTTATAATATGCACTTTTATTACATCAATCCTTGATAAAAGGTAGGCCTCCCAGCTATTTGAAACCTCACAGTGATTTGACTGGGAGGAATGAGAGAGGAAAAACTCTACTTAAACAAACTATACCATTGGGTAATGACTAGACCATGCAGCATCTTTACAGATACACAGACACTTAAATTAGGGGAGCACCCTATGGAAAAGTAATGTTTTGACTGAATAAGCTCCTTGTTTTAGCCAGGGTGTGTAATTCTTAACTAAACTGATGACAAGAACTACAATGGTAGATCCTGTCTTTTTTTTCCTGTTCCCTCCATGTTCTGTCAAATCAAAAGACTGTATAGTACCACCTGATGATTATATAGATATGTTTTTATTCCTGTGATCTCATCAGTGTTGTAATCTCTCCCACAGAGAGATTACAACCCATCCACAACTTCTTGTCCTGCTCAATTTTTATCCATGTCTCACTGTAAATCCTCCATAGCAGGCCAACAAGACCTATAACTAAATCAGTGTGGCCAACATGCTGAGGAATTTTCCTTAAATGTCCAAACATTGAAAGTACAAATAGAACCCATGAGCTGTTCATCAGTTATCTCTCCCTTTTCCAATATGACTTCCTCACCTCCTTTCCCAATCACACATCTATTTTACTATATAATTCTAGCTGCTTCTCCAGAATAATTCTGTATTGATAATATATTATACCTTATTTTTTTCCCATTGTGTGCTTCTTAATTGCCTTTTGGGTGATCTACAACTTTAATTTTTTCAAAGTCTCTGATATCACATGACTCATAGTCATCACTAGAAGAATATTGATATTCAAAAGATGGTATTTTGTTCCAGAGACATTCTCAAGGTTGTAAAAAAAAATCATTGAAGAATTTCCCAGAGGCCATGTGGCCCAGCATTCTTCCTCCTATCCTATTCATTCTGGTGCCACATTCATTTTTAACATCTATTTAGAATATTATACTGATCATAACCTTTTAATGGGGATATTATAGAAAAAACATTATTTTTCTAAGCATTTAAAACAAAATAATTATACTAGAGATTAAAATGTTCCGGAAGTAACAAAGTTAAAGTGTATACACACACGCTTTAAAATTAATTCACATTCTAAACTGATGTTTTGACTCCCATATATCTTTTTGGCAAAGAGGTCAGGTATTGTATTCAAGAATCACATGACCCTCATGCTGCACATGTATCCCCAGGGTCATTTCTTTAGATCACATTTCATCCTGGAGAGGATTTGGTGATGGAAATAATGTCATTTTGTACATATTTTTTTCCAGATAAGGTCAGTAATATGCTCTCCTTTTATATCCATAAGGTCACAATATATTATTATGTTCTGCTTAGCTCATTTTAGAAAAGACATTTGTTAATAGCTTGAGAGTATCCAGAAGAGAATATTTAGGATACTGAAAAGCATTGAGCTCATGGAAGGATAGATTGGAGGAATTAGAGATGTTTAGCCTAAAGAAGAGAAATCTCAGGGGAGAAGTGACAGTTGTCTTAATGTGTGTGAAGGACTATCTTAAAGAAAAGGGATTAGACTTGTTTTGCTTGAACCCAGAGGGTGGCCAGGAGTAAAGTCAGGATGCACAAAGAGACAAAATTAGGCTTCGTATAAAGAAGGGAAGAAAAACATTTTCTTAGCAATTAGAGGCATCCAAAAGCAGAAAGGACTGACTACAAAAGTAGTAGGTTCCCCTACTAATAGTTCTTTAAGCAGAGCCAGAATGATCTCTCATCAGGTAGGTCCTAGCAGGGAATCTTTTACTGAGCAAGGGTTGGATTATATGATCCCGAGGTTCCTTGAAACTCTGAAATTCTGTGACTCTGTTAATATGCTCACTTAATCAATAGGTTTCCTACCTGGCTAAGATTTGACAGAATCATGAAATTTTATTTTGAGTTCTCTTTGCCTTTGTATTACTTCTTTCACTTACAGAAATAACTAAAAAGAACAAGATGTGGGTGGAATAAAGGGGGGCAGTAGGGAACAGAGGCACCAAGAAGAAATAGATGAATTATTGTATGCATAGAAAATGTGTTTTTAACTATGGTTTTCATTCAGGGGCCAGGAAAATGCAATTTATAGGTTTCCTCATGAAAACAATGGCTGTATGCATATGTGGTTATCAGATAATGTACATAAAGGGGGAGGTGATTATATAGAAATATAAAATCACATGACTGAATAGATTTTAAAGACCTCATCCTGCTGAATCAAGCCAGAATGGCATTTTAGATTTCCTCAAATAGTTTTCCATCCTTTAAAAAAGTGGTGAAAGTTTATGTAAAAAGAATTTCTTAAGGGGTTGTAATTTTCTGGGGGGAAAATATTCAGGGATATAAATGAAAATCAGTTTGCCACCTATTCTTGTGGGGGGTTTTCCTTCTCAGTTATGCAGAGTTCTGGAGTTGAGTTATTTTGAATAAGCATATGTACTTTTAAGTGTTTGTTCAAACTGAACTGCCTAGATCTCTTTCATTCAACTTTCACTAAACAGTTTATGGTTTGGGGCTGGAATGGGGAGGTAGGGGTGCAGATGGATATTAAAATTGCAGCACCACACCGAATTATTAACATTTTATTCAACTGTGAGCCAGAAAAGAGTGTCAAGTATATTTATGCAAGGCAAGGTGGTACTTTAAAATATATAACTCATCCATATGCCTGAGGTATGCTCAGAGAAATATTGAAAAATACTTTTAGTTTCTATTGACATATCATGGAATGGAAGATTAAAAATAAAGTTAACTAATAGTCCTAAACTAACTCTCCATTAAAAAGGGACCCAAATCCAGTCCTAATGTCTCTATCCTCTGTGTCTACAATTCGTTGTTGTTGTTCTCGTTAAAAACTTCCAAGAAACTGGGTGTCTATGGCAGGGTGAGGAATAGCCTTCAGAAACATCCAGAACTCAATTTTCACATTGATACAATGTGTCGACATGTGGAATTTTGTCCCCAAAGGATTTATTTCTTTTAAATAAAAAAGTGAGAGGACAAAAATGGAATATTACTAAATGGAAGGACTCTTTCAACCTTTTTAAACTATTGTGACCACATAATATATCATGAACCACATCTCTTCCATGACCTACTTTTCCCTCACTATTATAATCATTTTCAATATTTTAGTAAAATTGTATTTATGTGGTAATTTCTGGCCTATTGTTGAATCCTAGATCAAACTGTGGCATACAACGGTAATGATATCACTGAAATGATCTAACTTAATCATTCAAAGCAAGTGTGAATGGAGGTAGATAAATGTATCTTCATATACAGCTGCTAATCATGTTTTCTTTGGATTTCCTTTTATTTCATCATACACATACATGCACACATGCATATGTGTATATGTGTGTGTAATGCTCCATATATATGGTTATACCTGGTAAATCAGTGTAAACCATTGGAGGAGGTACGGTTGATATGAATTTTCATTGGATATGGGCAGTTGGCCTACTACCATTCAACCAAAGGAAATATTAGGGAACTGTCTGTGATACTGATCACTGAATGGTTTAGAACTTCTCTGAAGGCCCCTAGGGCAATGCCCTTATGACTTCTTGCTTGCTTGCTTGTTCCTTCAATGCCATATAACACATAAAGCACATCCAACAAGTAAAGGTTAAGAAGCTATCTATGGGCATTAACAGAATTCTCTGGGCAGATCCTAAGGCCACTATGATCGTGTCCATCATAGGAACTTGTCTCAAATGAGACATTCATAACTCTTAAGGCTCTTCAAGGCTTCATATTGTAAGCTAGTTGAATTACTCTTGGGGCTTTTATAGGATCAGATGAAATCCAACCATATATCAGAAACTAGGAGACAGGAGGTAAAGGAAGCAGAGTAAGGAATAATTAGAAGTTTTTTAAAGAGAACAGAAAAATTAGATAGAAAATCAAAAATAGAGAGATAAAGGAAGAGAAGTTGAAGAAGTCAGAAAATTGGGGAAAGGGCATCAATAGAAAAGAGGTAAACTAGTATAGAAAAGTCATTAAAGCGATAGAGAATATAATTAGCAAGCTCAATTCACTTTGGCAAATGTATATATATAGATATATAGATAGAGATATATAGATATATACATTATGTGGCAGTAGGTAGAACAATGGATAAAGTACCCCACTCAACTTCAGAAAGATATGAGTTTAGATTCTGCCTCAGACACTTACTAGGTTTGTGACCCTGGACAAGTCATTGGTTGCCTTGGTTTTCTCATCTGCAAAATGGAGATAATAACAGCTTGAACCTCCCAGGGCCATTATAAAGAAAATATGAGATAATAATTACGAAGTATTTTCTAAATTTTAAAGTACAGTATAAATGTTGCCTATTACTATAACCTTGGCTTTAAGGGTCCACTATTCAGAGTAAGAGATGGACTTTTTTACATGATAAATTTGTCATTAAAATTTTTAAATGTTAAAGGTTTCATTTATATAATGATCTTGTCTTTATAAAAGTCATAGAGCTAGTGTTTGAAGAGTCCTCAGAGACCATATAATCCCTTTATTTCTTGTCTCTTTTACAAAGCTGTTGACTCACTTTTTCATGATTTTTTTGTATCATTCTCATTTCTCTTCCCAATTTTTCCTTTACCTCTCTTACTTGATTTTCAAAATCCTTTCTTCCATGGCCTAAGACCAATTCATATTTTTCTTGGAGGCTTTGGATGTAGGGGCTCTGACTTTACTGTCTTCTGAGAACGTTTTGATCTTTCCTGTCACTATAGTAACTTTCCCTAGTCAGTTTCCCACCCTCAATTTTTTGCTCATTTTTCCCAGCCTATTAGTTGGCTTTTAACTCTTTGTTAAAGTAAGGTTCTGCTTCCAGAGGGGGAGGGAGCACTATCTCAAACTTTAATCTGTGTAGCTGTTTTCAAAGAGACTTTTGGGGACCTGTAAGTTTTCAGTTCTTCCAAGGTGGTATGATCTAAGGAGAGATGCTTGTTGCTTTCCTAGCCTGTGCTCTGGTCTGTTGATTGACCACAAGCATTCTTTTCTGCCCTAGAAGTATGAGGAGAGTCCCTCTTCCACAGCTGCCACAACCTCTGTTATGCTAGTGATGTTCTTTTTCATCCTGGGACTGCTATCCAGGACTGGATTTGGATCTGAGTATGGGCAAAGCAATAGAGTCTTGCCTCAGTGCTAGTAAAAAGACCCCTATAATCTCCTTCTGACCAGTTGTTCAACCCCCTTACCGTCTGTGGGTCGAGAGCTCCAGAAGCAGCCGCTGCTGCTGCCACTGCTGATTCTGTCACCGTGAGGTCTGGTCCTGGTTTGCTGTGGCTGGGACTGTGCTCCACTCTCACCCAGGTGCAACAGACCTTTCCTGCTGACCTTTTAAATTGTCTTTGATGTCTATGGGCTGAGAGGTCTGAAAGCCATCACTGCTGCCAGTGATTCAGTTGCCCCAGTGTCTGTTCCTGGTTTGCTGGGGCCCCTGTCTCTACTGGCACTGGACTGAGCATCTCGTGCCTCTCACTGTAACAGACCTTTCCTGCCAATCTTCCAAGTTATCTTCAGCTAGGAATTTGTTTCACTCTGTCTTTTTGTGGGTTCTGTTGCTCTAAAATTTGTTTGAAGTCATTTTAACAGGTATTTGGAGGGGTTTAGGGAAGAGCTTAGGTGAGTCCCTCGTTACTGTGCCATCTTGGCTTCACCTCTTAATCCCTTTAATTCACAGATGAAGCAAATGAGGGCCAGGTAAGGTTGGTGACTTGGCCTAAGGTGGCATGCCTAAGGTGGCATAAGTAACAACAATAAGACATATGAGAGTTGCTGTGGCCGAGTAATTCATGACAACTTGCTAAAGGTGTAGGTGAAGGGCATCTCTGCACTTACATGCACTGGTCCTCACAATCATGATAGTGATAGGTCATACTAAAAGTCTTTCCTCATCAATGTTTTTAATCTTTTGACCGAGCTCTCAAAAGCCGAGTCACCTCCACACTGTGATAAATTATCAGAATAGGACTTTTTGGAGGCTATGCACATATTATCTTCTTTTATCCTAACGAAAGCCCTGTAGAATAAGGAATAAAAATATATTCATTTATTTTACAGATGAGGAAAATGAGGTTTAGGCAGATTTAGTTACTTCCTTAAAGTGCAATCAGTAAAGTTAGCAGAATCCAGACTTGAATTCAAATCTTTTGGCTTTAAGATCAGTGCCTTTTCCACAACACTGTAGCACAGATCATTTTTATTTTACACTATCTGCAGGTTAGGCTATATAACAAAACAGGTGAAACAGGAAGGCTTTCAATCTATTATGCTGATTCTCCAGGTTCTATATAACAAATTTTGGTTGTTTATTTATATTTGCATGAGTATATTTATTTTATACATATAAGAACAATACATAAGGTAATCCCAGAAACAGCAGAGAAGTTCAGAACAGAGAAGGACCATGGAGGTCACATAACTCAACCCTCTTATTTTACATCTATGGAAACATGAGGTGCAAAGAGAAAAAAATAACTTACTTAAGGTTGCACAACCCTTTCTATGACAGAAAATCTTTTTTCTTAATTTCATTTTGTTTTTTATAATAATTAAAATAAGCACAAATTCAAATAAATGTGGTTGTATCTGAGTTTGTTTATTTAGAACTAAAAAGTAAGAGACTGCATGGTCTAATCTACAGGAAATAAACAAAGACATAGGGATCCTCAAAACCGGTTCTGGAACCAGCTTTGTCACTATTTTAATTATGACCTTAGTTTCATTACTTAACTGTTCTGTTCCTCAGTTTCCTTGTCAAATAGGGAATATAATATCTGCCACACATATCTCCCAAGTTTATTGTAAGAATAAAAGGAAATCACAGACATGAAAGGACTTAGAAAAATGAAAAGTGCTATACAAATAGATAATGATCATAATCACACAACCAAACATTATTTTGAAGCAGTAAGTCATACATGCCCTTTCATTACCCAGTTACGTGTCTTGGCATTCAGTGAACATAGTGATGCAAGATAAAGAGACACTATGTTTGGGGACAAGGATAAACTCATTTCCATACTCCCGAGTTTCTAGGCAAAGCATCCAAGGGTAATAAGTCAAGGTTTCCTCCTTTCATTCCGAAATGTACAAACAAGATAAGTTACACCAGAAGCCCCTGAGTAAAAGATTGCCTCTGGGAGTATTCCAAATGCGATGCAAAAATATTCATTTAGAATTCAACTCAATCCAATTCAAATGATAAACATACAAACACATGTGTCTATGCATACATACATACATATATGTTTATATATATGTGTGTGCATGAATGTGAATATATTCAGACACTTATCTATGTGATCGTGACTAAGTCATTTAACCTCTAAGTTTCCTTGCTTATAAATGGGGATCAAAATAGCACCTACTCCACAGAATTCTTTTGAGAATTAAATGAGCTAAAATATGCAAAATATTTTGTAGATCTTAAAATATTACACAAATGGTATTTTATACAAATATATGTACTTATGAGAGAGAACAGGAGATATGGTTTCCTTTCTTCCTTAGTTTTTTCATTTCTTGCAAGTTTGAGTTGCCTCTTTCCTCTTTCTTTTCTTCAATTCTCTGTACTTTTCTTTAAAGAAGTAACAGCTTCTTCACCCCAACAATACT
Source organism: Notamacropus eugenii (assembly GCF_028372415.1). Classification (NCBI taxonomy): domain Eukaryota; kingdom Metazoa; phylum Chordata; class Mammalia; order Diprotodontia; family Macropodidae; genus Notamacropus; species Notamacropus eugenii. Next base: position 165,425,425 of record NC_092873.1, on the reverse strand, counting down.
CCATCTCCTTTTCCCTGGACAGCATTCACAGCAGGCAGCTTTACCATCAAGTGAGGTAGAAATTTTATATGTCAAACAGACTGGTAGGAAAGGCCCCTGGAGTCAAAAGAAGATGAACAATGTCTCTCTGTCTACATTTTCTTGTTTCACAGCAGCTAGCCAAGCAAGCATGCCTTTCTTCAGGGGCATTGCTACAAAGTGCGCTCAAATAACATTCTGAAGTCTTCAAGTAAAACCTTAGTCCTTCTGCAAGTCTCTCTTGTGAGCTTAGAGAAGACTTTAGGCCACAATGAGCAGAAAAATGGTCTTTGAAATATTTCTTATGTTCCTTCCTACTACTTGTTTGTCTTTGGGGAGGAAAAATAAAAAGTGAGTAGCAGTGTTCCTGAAGATTATAGGAGCATTGCAAAGTAAGAAGCACATCAAGGAAAAAAAAATCTGGTCCTTTTGCTAAAGTAGGAAGCCCTTTGGTATGAGATCTTAGACACATGGACTCTGTTACTTCCCACGATTATCTTACCCCCTGACCTTGATCAAAATACACAATCTAGCAGCATAATTTATACTTTCTAAAAAATTCATTTTACCATCTACACAGTAGACTTGTTAAAATAATTGTTGAAATCATTACCAATAGAGTGATCGATAGATAGATGGATGATAGATTGATTAATAGATATAGCTAGATGATAGATAGATAGATAGATAGATAGATAGATAGATAGATAGATAGATAGATAGATAGATAATTATGAGAGGCCGTATAACATGATAGCTAGCATAGATGCTTATATGTTCTTTGAGCAAGGAAGATCTGAATTCAAATCCCTAACCTATACTGGTTATGAGACTTTGGGCAAGTCATGTAAACTCCCATTGTTCTAGATTGCAGAAAAAGTGCTATTTGGAAATTCCTTCTACCACAAAAAGTCATAGTTCTAGGTCTTAACCTTGTCCATATATACCTGTGGTCTCCCTCTGATAGCCTCTGAGGTCAGGAATTGTTTTTGCTTTTGTCTTTGTATGCTTAGTGGCTAGCACTTTGAGGCACTTAATAGATGCTAGTTATTGTTTGGTGAATTCTTTAGAAAAGAAATTTTAAAATGAATTTAACAAAAAAACTCTACCTGCTTCCTTAGTAAAGGCACAGAGACACAAATGAGATCAAACACAAGTGTCTTATGAATTCCACATATGGTTTTTAAAGGTTGATAACACTGATTGTAATTAGGACAGAGATGATCTATGAATGGCTTTTAAGGCATAGCCATTTTCTTTTAATGTTTGACATAGATTTCAGTTTTACTGCCCTTTAGACTCTGTACAAACAAGTTCAGTGATCATAAGTTCTAATATTAGAATATATTGCTTAGAGGGGTGAATGGAGGGCTCCAGAGGACTACCATCTCTTAGCCCTACCTAAGGCTGTTTTTTCCACCATTGGTGTCCATCTTCACTGTACTCTCAACCTGTGGCTCCAAGGAGATATAGCATGCACAGAGGTCTCACTCCAGCAAACAGGCAGATGAGAACAATGTGTTCCAAAGTCATGAAGTCAGATGGAGTGCTTAAAAACTGGTCAGACATGGAACATGCCAATGTCATCCACTGCATCCCAGGCTATCACCAGTCATCCTGAATTTTGTCTTGCCACTGGACTTTGATGACTCTGGAAAAGAGGGTGAGGTTGATGACATTGTGCAATTCTGCCTCACTTAAATTCAATTCACACATAATTCAATACATCACTTATATATCATGTGTCCTTTTTGAAAATGAAGGACACACAACAACATTGGACACAATATAGGAATGTAATGTACCAAATTCTAATAAATTTCATTTTAAATGTCATTTTGAATAATTTTTACAATACCCATCATTTAAATTCAAGTATATGAGTACTTTTTTGAAGATCTTTCAAGGCACATGAATTTACTTCTTAAAAGGAAATACATTTCATAAAATTAAAATTGATATTTGCATTAGCCTATTAGCTCCTTGAGAGTAGAGATTACTATTTCTTTGTATTTGTATCCCGTCACAGAGCACAATTCCTGAAACATCCCACGTATACTATGTACTTCATAAAAATATTCACTAAGTACGTTGATCACTAGATGAGCTCATCATTGTGAGTACTCCCTCCAATAGTGCCAATTGCAATCAATCCACTCCTTCTAAACATGTGTGACTCCCCTCTATATCATAACATGAATCTCTCATAGGAAGACTATCAAGTATGAAGGGAAAGGGGAATCTTGTAGATCTAGATATTTTTACACTAGCACTAGCAAATTCAAGTAGAATTTGGACCACATAAAGATCTCTACAGGCTACACGTTGTCTTAGAAAACAATATATTAATATAATCTATGTTCTATTATATTTTTATTTATTTTGCTAACTATTTCCCAAATAAATTTTAATCTGATTGGGTGAATACTCAGGAGTGTGGTGGCCACATTTAGGTGATATATTTCACACCTCTGATTTACACTGTCCAGATACCTTTTGTGCAAGCATTCCATCCCTCTATCCTCTGCTCTTGTTACATACATGATCGCTCTCTTATCTTCTTCTGGTCATACATTGTGTTCTGAGAGTGCTATTAATGTTATTTGTGATGATGCCAATGACTATGTTGATTATAATGAAGATGATATTGAAGACCACTAAAATATGAATACTTCTATTATGAACTATTGTTATATTCTCTATAAAGTTACCTGTAAATTGGCAATAGACCTAACAAGTTAGATCCAAGTAAATCCTTCTGCACTTTTTGTAGAAGATAGCCTAAGTTCAAAATTAAAAAGCAATTATTGCCAAACAATACAGGGTAGTCATAAACATTATTCTTATATCAGAAGAGATGAATGAGGGAATAAAACTAAAGTTTGCTTAAATCTTGAGAGAAATGCTAAAGAACATGAAAATATTAGAAATCTACAGTTGATACTTCAGAAATTTTACTTATTCTATAGACAGTAAAAAATAATACCAATATCTCATATTATTTTGAAAAGGATTAATGGTCATCCTTAGGTTGAAATTTTGAAAATATGTTATGTTTTGTGATAAAAAGACAAACAGTAGATCATGACTACCAAAACATAGTGTATTTTTTTTGAAGAAGAAGAACATCTTGAACAGATTATTTTATAACATTTGCCAGACTGAAAGAAAAAAAAGCATTTCGGGAGAGGCTATGGCAATTGTCACAGTAAGGAAGCAAGTAGGAGGAAAAGTAGTACTACCTAGGAATACTCTTAAGGACAACTGTCACATGAAGCCATGGAAGAAGCGGTTTAAGAAAACTGTTGGGACTAAAGAAACATTGGAGAATTATATTAATCACTACCTGACATATGTGGCAGAAAATTTAAGGGCAAAAAAAACCAAACATGTGTTAGGGAATACATAACTAAAAATATAAAAGAAATTCTTAATTCTCAATGGACAATTGAAAGTGAAACCCAAAAAGTTAGAGAAATCCAAGGAGTAAAAAGATACACAAAGAACAAAAATAATTATTAAAAGAGAGATTCCCTCAAGGAGGATGAGGTAATATCTGATTACTAATGTGGTCAAAAGAAGCCTGACACAATGAAATTGTAAATTAAATCAAATTTGAAGCAAAACATTTATGTACACTTAAATAATTAATGACAGAAATGGTTAAATAAAAGGAGATAACAAACTCCATCCTAGCTTCAAAACTGAAAAGATGAAGACTCAGAAAAGATAATGACAAGTAACATTTATATGGCATTTATATGGTAATTTAAATTTTGCAAATATATACATATATAATATCTTATTTAATTTGAATTAACACTATGTTAAGTAGGTGCACTTATCATTTCAATTTACAGATGATGAAACTGAGACTCAGAGAGTTTAAGGGATTTGCTTTGGATTGTTGTTTTTGTTTGTTCTTCAAAGAGAACCAATGATATCATAGGGAAGTGTCTTCATGTGCATGAATTTGATTTAAGTAAGGCAGAGTTGCACAGTCATCATTCTTACCCTCTTCTCCAATCATGAAAGTCCATTGGCAAGACAAAAGTAAGAGTGATTGGTGATGGCCCAGGATACAGTAGAGTATTTTGATGTCTTTCATGTCCAACCAAGGCCTAAGCCCTCCACAGTACCTGCTTCAGCTATCACTGTGGCCACTTAAAGAAACTGATTTCATCTGCTCATTCTGTGGGGGAAGTCTTCACATACTTGGGGTAGACATACCCCTAACTCACCAGCACATTTGAGGTTTATTGGTTATTCTCAACCTGGTTCAGTCCACCTGCTCAGATTGTTTTACTGAGGCATTGCCACTTGTACATGCTACAGCTTTTTGGAGCTGCAGGTGAGCATTGGGTGAAGATGGAAACCAAAAGTAGATGAGCAGCCCTGAAAAGTCCCAGCAAGTCCTCACACTAGAGGTGCTGGTTGTCCATGAATACCTCATACACTTCTGCTCCTCAATGTTATGCCACTGGTAAATGTATACGACAGGAATATGAATTCAGATTTTCACAACTCCAATTCCATCACTCACCTATGTGCCTTAGGTCCAGAACTTCACAGTGTTTCATGAATAATTAGCAAATATCTGAGCAGTTTCTTCTCTAATGAAAATCTAACCTCATGTTTCTTAAGAGAAGGCATTACATATTTATTATCAAGAAGTTAAAACATCAATGATTCCTTCAAAAATACCAATTATATATTTGTGTATTTTATTAATAACTTTTATCACTCAAAAAAGTCTAAAAATACTTTTTGAAAAGAATATATTGACTGGGTATCAAAAAGTTTATGGCATAGATTCCTAAGCATATAAAGAACAATTTGTTTTTTTGATTCAGTGTTGAGAGATGGAGAGAGATAGATGAGAAAGAGAGAGAGGGAGAGAGAGAGAGAGAGAGAGAGAGAGAGAGAGAGAAATGTAACATTTACATTTATACTGTCTTTACTCATTATCATAAAGCAGTCTTTGGATCAGGTCAAACTCATGACATTGGACTTGTGCTGAAAATACATCAAAATAGTCTCAAGCATGAGGACACCAAAGTATTTGATGTTCACATGAAAAAAAAAACTAAAACTGTGCTCTATTTAAAATACATTATTAACACAATAATGTCATGAACAATTGATGTAAATTATGGCATCTTTGACAGAGAAAGTTTAAGGCCCTTCTAGTTGTACCCTGTTCTAAGTCCATCATCATAACTTCTCAAAAAAACTGAATATGACTTACAAAATAAGAGGAGATTTTCAAAAAGATTATGTGTGTTTACCCTTCATTGCTGAAGAAGACCACGCCATCAGAGAAAAGATGACATGACTTTCATTTGACTTTGTTTTGAGTGAGGGAGGGCTGTGCAGGTCACCAGCCTCACTTCTCCTCCAGAGTCATCTGAATCCAGCGACCAGATATTCATCAGAATGACTGGAGATGACCCAAGATGAGGCAATTGGGGTTAAGTGACTTGCCCAAGGTCACACAGCTAGTGAGTGTCAAGTGTTTGAGGTGAGATACGAACTCAGGTCCTCATGACTCTGGCATTGGTCCTCCATCCACTGCAGTACTATCAATCACTTGATATACGTGTGCAATAGTGGTCATGTAGAGACACACAGAAGGAGGAAAGTGTCCATTTTAGTTACAAGATTCTCCAACATCAAATGAGAAGAGGCTGGCTCTAAGGAGTAAGTGACTTATTGTTCCTTCATGAGGTACTTACCTTTCTCTGATTCTTGTTTGCCTCAAGGGCTTGTTAGAAACCTATAGGTATATAAATTATAGTAAATATCATGAAAAACAATTCTTAAAAAATTACAAGCATTTAACCACCATATAAAAGACTGTGATTAATCACTGATGATAAAAGAAATGCAAATTTAAAGTACTCAAGTTGTACCACACAACCAGAAAATTAACAAAGGCAGGAATAATCATTGCTGATCAGACTCAGGAAAGATATTCTCTATTTTTTGTTTATCTATGAGTTGCTATTGAAAACAATTTCAAATTATGCTTTCTTTAAAAGTGACTAAATTGCTCATGTCCTTTGAACCATATATCCCACCTTCAAGTATGCAATATTACAGAGAGGTCGAAAAAAGAGAAAAAGTCCTCTAAATATAAAAAATATTCACAGCAACACTTTTTGTGGTATCAAAGAACTGAAAATGAAAGGAGATGCACTTAGATTAGAAAGTGACTGAATAAATTTGTATATGTGAATGTAGTTAAATAATACTGTACTATCTGAAAAAACTAATATCAAGAATTCAGATGCAAACATGAAGACAAGTTGATGAAGTGAACAGAATTAGAAAAATAATATCCACCATGAGTTCAATAATGTAATGTGAAAGAACAACAAAGAAAATGAAGCAATGCTCTATAATTTAATGAATTTACCCCAAAGAAAAGAAAAAATATGTACTTCTTTCTTTGCCAAAATGGAAGACTATGGCTATAGCCAACTGCATATACTAGCAGACCCTGTCAACATGCTGGTGAATTTACTGACATATTTTTCCCTTTCTCTTTTAAATTCTTTGTTAAAAGAGAAAGTTTAATAGGTGAAACAAGGAAGATACTTGAGAAGCGAAGATTCATGATGTCATCCAACAGGTCCTGGTGACTAGGAGTCATCAAGAATAGGGAAGTATGTTCTTAAATCTTCTGACTTCTCTTGGATATAATTCACTTGTTAGCTATTTCTGTTCTGACCTTTCTAGAGAAAAAAATCTCAGGAATGATGGAGATGTTAAATGTGGAAAAGTGAAGACGTACTGCCAGAGCATATGAAACTTCACAAATTCCTTTCCTCACAATTAACTTGTAAGGTATATGATACAGATACAATTACCCCTACTTTATTTGTGAGGAAATTAAGGTTCAGAAAAATTTGTTTTTGTTTTTGTTTTTGTTTTTTGTCCAGGGTCACTGAGGTTTTCTTTTGGGTTCATTTTTTTTCTTCCAGTTGATGGTTTGTTTTCTTATTCTAGTAAGCTGGGATGAATAGTGAGTTTTTCTTTCTCCAAATTCCATCATCTTGCCACTGTGCCAAACAGTTTCTTTTGACCACCATCTCTAAATATGTAAAGCACCACCACATTGAGGAGGAGTTATTCTTCTTGACCCCACTGGAGAAGATTAGAATTAATAAATGAAATTCATTAAAACATTGTTTTAAGTTCAATGAAAGAAAAAAATTCCCTCCAATTATATATTTCTGAAAATTAAATGAATCATCTTATAAGGTAGTGAATCTCCTATAACTGGAGGTGATCCAAAAGGAGCTGACTATATGACCGCTTCTTAAGGATGTTACAAATCATGAGGATAGACTAGATGATCCTCAAGGTTCCTTCCAATTCTAAATTGAAGTGAGTAAATAAGGTACCCAAAACATGATGGCTCAAGATAAGTGGAGAGACAGAGACAGAGAGAATGAATATATGCATTTGTGTGCATGTGTGTGTGTGTGTGTTATGCATTGTCTTGATGGTGGAAATAAGCAAGGATAGGAAAAGGTAGCCAGTAGGAAAATAAAAGAAGAGTTAATGAAAATGGGGAAAAAATAACCTCCCAGTAGAGATGCATTTGGCAGTGCTAACAAATACCTCCAACACTGATTTCCCATGTGGCAATCTCAGATAGCAAGGCCTGGCCGCCAAACCAAAATGGATGGCAATAATTAGATTCTGATGAGTGAAGGGTCCACATGAGGACCAACGTTTCTAGAGGAGTTAATGAAAGGAAAGGAAATAGCCACATTCACAGTGGCTGTAAAATGAATGTAGAGCCTCAAAGAACCTTTTATACAGAAGGTTTCTTCTTCTCGTTCACCTACAGCATATATGGAATCAAGGGGGAAGGAGGAAACAGCACACAGAAAATTGATCACAACTGGAGAATTTTAATATGTGCACACTTCCAGTAGTAAGATTCAGGGTCACCCAGAGCTATTATTCAAAGTCAGTATCAGACCATTTAATTTTCTGCTTCAGTTCCTCTCTTCTTCTCTCCCTCAACCTCAGCCTTATGGACATATACCACCTTCCCCTCGCTCTCCCTTTCTTTCTTCTTTTTTTTCTCCTGTCCTTCTGCCTCCTTTAAGCACTGTTTGTGCTCTAAATGGAATTTTATGACTGAAATCCCCAGGCACTGTATTCATCCCCCTTAATGAAATCCTGGTTATAGCAAGCGCTAATAGCTCAACAACCATTTTATGGCCAATATAAAGAAATCATGTATCACAGTTCAGATTATCCTTAGCAGCCAGGTTGGTAAATAATATGGAAAACATGGACAATACTATTACTCTAGTGATTGATTTTGAAGGACTTTCATCTCAGCTGCTACCTTCCTCTGTCCACCTCCCCCCAACTTTGCCCTGACTAGAATAACTAGAATCCATTTTCATTTGGATTCCTAAAGCCAAGTATGAAACAAATTGTACAGTGACAGGTAACAAATGTGAAGGGACTGAAGCTGCCGGAGGCTAAGCTGTGCCAGCGTGTTAATCTGCTTAGAACAGAAAGACAATGGGAAGTGTCTAAAAATATCCCTTTTCCTCCGTAACTCACTGAGCATCTTTCCTTTAAGATCAGGTATATATCTATAGCCTTGTTTAGTGGAGCCCACTTTTATTTTCTTATTTCATGTCTCGAATGGAAGCCTCTTCCCCAAACCACTTGACCACACTCACTTGCAAAGCCAATGATTTGTTTTTTCTATTTTTTTCCCACCAACTCAACTCCAGTTTTGTTTTGTTTTTGTTTTTTAATTTCTGTCTGAGAGTCTTTGCAAGTGAATCATCACAGGTATGTTCAGTAACTGAACTAATAAAGCAAACCAGCTGTTCCTGCTATTAACAGCTGCTTCTTGTTCTGTTAATCCTGGTGAGAGAACTAATAAACCTAATAAGTTTGTTTTTTTTTTTTTTTAAAGGAATGAACTTGTTTTGTGAGCCACTGTTCTACATAAAGAGTCTAGTATGAATAGTTAGCCATCAAAGAGGTTTCTGTCCATATGGAAAAGTCCTATAAGCTAGCCACATTTAAGGACATCATGACATATGAGGAGAGACAGTTCTATGCTCCTCATACTAACATGAATGATTAGAGCTATAAACTTTAGGGTAGCTCATCAGTCTTGTGGTATAATAGCAAGGACCCCAGTAAACACAGGAGGGCCTGCTGTACATGTTCCTTTTCTAAAAGGAAAGCAACTTTTGAGGGGTCAACAATGTACTTTAATCAAGCACATACGCCATTCACTTAATTCAGGGTAAAAAGTCAGCACTCTGAACTTCAGAGAAAATACAGAGAAATAAAAATCAATAGACAGGGCTTCCAACTGTCTGACCATAATCAGCACATACATACCAGATCAACAAATAGTTCCTACTGTCTAACCATACATACATAGTTACCAGAGAGAAATGCACTAGCAATCTGGGTTTTCAACCCCACCAAGGGGCTCCTTAGTGACTACCCAGGGTCTCATCTGGGGAAACAAACACTTCCAGTAAATAAGCCTGAAAACAAACCTCACCTCAGAGTATGTATATGCTTTTCAAAGCCAGAGCACATCACAATCCTTGAGAACCAATGCCTCATTACAAATTAACAAAAGGTGTGGGCATTCCTATTAAACAAATCTCCCCTAATCAAACTTCTCTTAATGGGCAGGCAATTAATGGGTGGGGAAGATCTTTAACTCTCATAATTACCATTACAGGTGGGTACTTCATTAGCCTTTCAAATACAATCATGTCTACTTCACCACGTGAATCAGCAAAAAACTCGACTTTAAAATGAATAACTTCATTCCAAAATCTACACCTCGGTACCAAATGATGATAATAATTACAGTAGTTCATACTACAATTATAACATCAGGGCCCAGCACATGGTCAATATTTATCAAGCTTCCTCGATTTAGGTGACTTCCAACCATTCTTACATGAAGTACCTGGAAAGAGTGCTTCCAGAAGAGTTCTTGTACAGTGTCTGAGGAGAAACAAAGATGTGTTCAGAGGATTCTTGGGGGTCTTCTTTCCATTGATTCATCGTGATCCCGAGAAGCAGGCCTTGGCCCTTGGCCTCTTCATTTGTTCTTTTTGTTCTAGCTGAAATTATTTGAACTTTCAATATTGTAAGTTTTGGAAGAGAGTAGGGGTTGGAGCTTCCTAACACCTGAATTTTTTGTCCCGTTCATCACTGGTGCACAGAAGAATAGAGAACAGTCTTTACAATCCAAAATATCAATAGGCAAGATGAGAACTTTTACAAAAACCAGGTCATATCTGAACATGAACTTGGTCAGACCTCAGTTATGTAGGAACTGATATAAATTTGAAGCTACTCCTCCCAGAGACCAAGGTGATCTAAGAGAGAATGTATGCCCAAGGTGTGAGGGGGGTGAAACAGTACTTTTTTTTCTTACTGCATACTTAAAAGAAATACTTATTTTAAAAAAAATAAATACTTTTAAGAGTTTAAATGGAACTGCCATACTGGTCACTGGCACCTAAAGTGGGGAGAACAACAGTTGGTGGACTTGAGTTAGTGTCAGTACACAAGAGATATCATTATTCTGATCAAGTTACTCTAGAACCTGGAGTGACAGATGTAGCCACTTGGCTCTTGGAGGATGGACCAGAATGAACTTACTGCAACAGAATGCATTCCTGTTGAGAAACTGATTTTTTTTTTCTTTTCAACTACTATATTAGGTGATTAGTACAAGTTATTGATACAAATTTATGATTTCATGGTGTAAGAATTAACTCACTGTACTAATGCTGCATGTAGTCAGTGAATTCTGTTGGACTTGTAGTCAGAAAGACCACTTCAAACATTTATAAGCTCTTTGACAGTAGATAAGTCAGTTTCCTCATCTGCAAAATTAAGCTGTCTGAAGACCTTTCAAGACACTTCTAGCTCTACAATGCTCAGCAATTCTTATTCAACTTAGATAATGGAACGGAACACTACAGAGATAAACAATTCACTGAGAATCTTAATATAAATAAGTATCTGTAGCAGGACATGAACCCAGGTTTTCCTCATTCCAGGGCTAGATCTCTATCTGCTATATCACTCTTCATGTAAGTACAAATTGTCACATTATCCCCAAGGAACAGATGAGAAAACTGAATATCAGAAAAGTTCATGGTTTTCCCAATGTAGTACAATTTATAAGTGGCCAGATATTGTGACTCTATGGACTTCATTCCCAATAAAGGCCCAGAAATATAATGTATCATATTTTTAAACATTTTTACTTAAAGTTTTGAGTCCCAAATTCTATTCCTCCCTCCTTATCCTTCCCTCCTTGAAATGTAAACAATCAGATATAAGTTATACATATGCAATTATATAAACATTTCCATATTAGTCATAATATAAGACTCAAGAGAAAAAAATAAAAGAAATAGAATGAAAAAACATCCTGCTTCAGTCTGTATTCAAACAATATCAATTCTTTCTCTGGAAATAGATAGTGTACTTCATCATTAGTCCTTTGAGATTGTCTTGGATTACTGTATTGCTGAGAATAGCTAAATCTGTCACAATTCTTCATCAAACAATATCACTGTTACAGTGTACAATGTTCTCGTGGTTCTTTTCACTTCACTGTACAACATTTCTTGCAAGTCTTTCCAAGTTTTTTTCTGAAATCATCCTGCTTGTCATTTCTTATAGCATAACATTCCATTATAATCATATACCAGAGCTTATTTAGGTATTCCCCAATTGATGAGCATCCCTTTAATTTGCAATTATTAGCTACCACCAAAAGAACTGTCATAAATATATTTGTAAAATATATTTGTATAAATAGGTCCTTTTCCCTTTTTTGGTTGACTTTTGAATATAGAACTAGCAGTGGTATTGTTGGATCAAAGGGTATACACAGTTTTATAGCCCTTTGGGCATAGATCCAAATTGTTCTCCAGAATTGTCCAATCAGTTCACAACTCCACATTAGTATCCCAGTTTTCCCACATTCCCTGCAACATCCAACATTTTCCTTTTATGTTATATTAGCCAGTCTGATGGGTGTGAAGTGATGCCAAATGGTAAAAAGAAGCAGAAAAATCCAGAGAAAAGAAGAATGCTTTGACAAGCAGAATTGGCCAAATGGAAAATTTGGTACAAATACAAATTTGGTACAAAAGCTCACTGAAGAAAATAATTCCTTAAAAGTTAGAATTGTGCAAGTGGGAGCTAACAATGTCATAAGACCACAAGAAGCAATTAAACAATATCAAAAGAATGAAAAAAATAAAAGAAAATATGAAATATCTCAATGGAAAAACAACTCACCTAGAAAATAAATACAGGAAAAATAATTCAAGAATTATTTAACTACCTGAAAGTCATGATCAAAAAGAGCCTAGGCATCATTTTTTAAAGAAATTATCAAGGAAATTATCAAAGAAAACTGTCTTGATATTATAGAACCGGAGGGTAAAATGGAAATTGAAAGAATCCACTGATCACCTCCTGAAAGAGATCCCAAAAGGAAAACTCCCAGGAATATTATAGCCAAATTCCAGACCTCCTCAAAGAAAGAAAAAGTACTATAAGTAGTCAAAGAGAAACAATTCAAATACTGTGGAAACCACAGTCATGATAACACAAGTTTCAGAATCTTCTATATTAAAGGACTGAAGGACTTGGAATATGATGTTCCAGATGGAAAACCAAGAATCACCTACCCAGCAAAAATGAGTATAATCCTTCAGGGGAAAAAATGGATATTCAATGAAATAGAAGACTTTCAAGCATTCCTGATTAAAAGACCAGAGCTGAATAGAATATATGACTTTCAGCTACAAGTTTCAAAAGAATCTTAAAAAGGTAAACAGGAAAAATCATAAGAAATTCAATTAGGTTAAACTGTTTATATTCCTACATGGGAAAATGGTATCTATAACTCCTAAAATCTTTCTCATTATTAGGGCAATTAAAAGGTGTATACACAGAAGAAAAGCAGAGGCATGGGTTGAATGTCATGGTATGATTATCTAAAAAATAAAAATAAAGGATGAGAAAATGCACTTGGGGAACGGGAAAGAGAGAGGTGGAATGGGATAAATTGTCTGACATAAAAGAGACCTTAAAGAGATTTTACAGTAGAGGAAAAGATAAGGGAAATTGAGTGGGGAGCACATGAACTCTCATTGGAATTAGGTCAAAAAGGGAATAATATGAACATTCAGTTGGGTATAGAAATTTATCTTACCATGCAGGAAAGTAGGAGGGGAATGGGATAAAAGAATCAGGTAAGCTTATGGAAGAGAGTACAGTTTGGGGGAGATAAAAGTCAGAAGCTAACCACTTTTGAAATTGGGCAGGGTAAAAGAAGAAAGTAGGATAAATAGGGTGAAAACAGGATGGAGGAAAACACAGTTGATAACCATTACTATGAAAAAATTTTGACAATGAGTTCCTCTGATAAAAACGTCTAGATAAATGATAAAGTCATTCTAGAGATCAATCTGAAATTATGCCCAAGGGGCTAGAGGACTATGCATGCCTTTTGGCAAGGCAATATCTCTCTAGGTCTGTGTCCCTAAGGAAAAAAAAAAACAAAAAGGAAAAGGGCCTATGCATACAAAAATGCTTGTAACAGTTCTTTTAGTCATGGCAGGGAATTGGAGGTTGAGGGGATGGCTATCAATTGGGAAAGGCTGAACAAGTTATTACATGCAATTGCAATAGAATACTATTGTGTTTTAAGAAGTGATGAGCAAGGTGATCTCAGAAAAAACAACAACAACAACAACAACATGGAAACATGTTCTGATGCAAAGTGTAAGATGCAGAGCCAGGAGAACATTGTACACAATGGCAGCAATATTGTAGGATGGCCTGCTACGAATAACTTAGCTATTCTCAGTAACACAATGATAGAAAACAATTCTGTAAGGACTTATGATAAAGGCTGCTCGCTCCAGAGAAAGAGGTGGTAAATCCTGAATGCAGATCAAAGATACTTCTTCTTCACTTTATTTTTCTTGGGTTGTTTTTTTTTTTTTTGCCTGTGTTTTCTCTCACAGAATGACCTACATGGAAATGTGCTTTGCAAGACTACACATGCCTAAGTTGTGTCAAATTGCTTGGCTTCTCAATGAGTGGTGGAGGAGAAGGAGGAAGAGATTTTGGAACTCAAAATTTGGGGAAAAAAGTTAAAATGGTTTTTATATGTATTGGGAAAATATAAAATTTTTTAAATGTAGATGCTATACCATTTAGTGGATATATGTTTAATATTGATGTGACTTCGTTGTCTATGGGACCTTTCAGCAAGATATAGTGTCCTTCCTTATCTCTTTTAATTAGATCTAGTTTTGCTTTTGCTTTGTCTGACATCATGATTGCTACCCCTGCTTTCTTCCTTTAGCTGAAGCATATGAGTTCCTTACCTTTATCCTATATGTATCTCAGCTTCAAATGTAATTTTTTTAAGCAACATATTGTATTATTCTGGTTTTTAATCCATTCTGTTATCTCCTTTCATATTATAGGTAAGTTCATCCCATTCACATTTATAGTTATGATAATAGTGTATTTTAGCTATTTTTCTTTATTTATCCTATCCTGTCTTACCCCCACCTTTTCCCTTCTTACAAGTGTTTTACTTCTGATCACAACCTTCCTCAACCTACTCATTGTTTTATCAATCCACTTTTCCCCCTTTCTATTATCCCACTTCCTTTTTACTTTCTTATAGGATAAGATATTCAACTTATTATTGTGTATATTATTCCCAATTTTTATTAGAATAAGTTTAAAGTTTTGCCTGTCACCATGCCCCCATCTTCCCTCCATTATAGTATCTACTTTTAGCTTTAAATTTATTTATTTATTTTTGGTTTTCAACATTCATTTCCACAAGATTTTGAGTTCTAAATTTTCTCCCCATCTTTCCACATCTCCATGAGATGGCATGCTTTCTGATTTCCCTCTTCCCCTAGTCTATGCTCCCTTTTATCATCAACCCCTTATTCCCTTCCCTGTATTGCCTGTATATCTTATTTCTCAGTTGCATGTAAAAATAATTTTTTTAACATTTGTTTATAAAACTTTGAGTTCAAAATTCTCTTCCTTCTTCCCTCCCCACTGACCACCATTAAGAAGGAAAGCAATTCAATACAGGTTATACATGTGTAGTTATGCAAAACATCTCTATAATAGTCAGGTTGTAAAAGACTATATCTCCCTCCATCCTATCCCACCCCACAATTATTCTATTTTCTCCTTTGACCCTGTCCTTTTTCCACAAGTTTTTGCTTCTGACTACTCCCTTACTCAAACTGCCCTTCTTCTATCATACCTCCACCTTATCCCCTTCCCTCCTACTTTCCTGTAGGGTGATACCAAATTGAGTGTATATGTATTCCTTCCTTAAGCCAAATCTGATGAGAGCAAGATTCACCCATTCCTTCTCACCTTCCCCCACTTCCCCTCCATTGTGAGACCATTTTCTTGCCTCTTTTATGTGAGAAAATTTACCCCATACTATCTCTCCCTTTCTCCTCCCAATATAGTCTTCCTTCATCCCTTAATTTTGTTTTAATATCATCCCTTCATATTCAACTCACCCTGTGCCATCTATCTATCTATCTATCTATCTATCTATCTATCTATCTATCTATCTATCTATCTATCTATCTATCTATCTCCTCCAACTACTCTAATACTGAGAAAGGTTTCATGAGTTACAGATATCATCTTTCCATGTAGGAATGTAAGCAGTTAATAAGCCTCTTATGATTTCTGTTTCCTGTTTACCTTTTCATGCTTCTCCTGATTCTTGAACTTGAAAGTCAAATTTTCTGTTCAGCTCTCGTCTTTTCATCAAGAATACTTGGAAGTCCTCTATTTCATTGAATATCAATTTTTTTTTTTCTTCTGAAGTAGTATACTGAGTTTTGTTAGGTAGGTGATTCTTGGTTTTAATTCTACCTCCTCTCACCTCTGGAATATCATATTCCAAGCCCTGTGATCCCTTAATGTAGAAACTGCTAGATCTTGTGTTATCCTGATTGTATTTCCACAGTACTAGAATTGTTTCTTTCTGGCTGCTTGCAATATTTTGTCCTTGACCTGGGAACTCTGGAATTTAGCTGCAACATTCCTAGGAGTTTTCCTTTTGAAATCTCTTTCAGGAGGTGATTGGTGGATTCTTTCAGTTTCTATTTTACCCTCTGGTTCTAGAATATTTTCCTTGATAATTTCTTGAAATATGATGTCTAGGCTCTTTTTTTGATCGTGGCTTTCAGGTAGTCCAATAATTTTTTAAATTCTCTCTCTTGGATCTATTTTCCAGGTCAGTTGTTTTTTCCAATGAGTTTTGGCCAATTCTGCTCTTAATGCATTCTTCTCCCCATCGGCTTTTTGGACTTCTTCTGCCATTTGGGTTAGTCTATTTTTAAGTTGTTATTTTCTTCAGTATTTGGGAGTGGGGTCCCCTTTAGCAAGCTGTTGACTCAATCTTCATGATTATCTTGCATCACTTTCATTTCTCTTCCCAATTTTTCCTCTACTTCTCTTACTTGATTTTCAAAATCCTTTTTGAGCTCCTCCATGGGCTTTGACTATTTCATATTTCTCTTGAAGGCTTTTGATGTAGGAGCTTTCTGCTGTGTTCTACTGGTTGTATATCCTCATCTTCCTCGTCACCAAAGTAAGATTCTATAGTCTGAGTTCTTTTATGATGTTCACTCATCTTCCCATCCAAATACTTGACTTGCTAACTCTTTGTCAAGGTAGGACTCGGCTTCCAATGAGGGTGAGGTGGGGATGGGTGTACTGTCCTAGACTTCAGGACTTTTGTATCAACTCCTCAATCCCACACTGTCTGTGGGTGCAGAGCCCAAGAAGCAGCTTCTGCCTCTGCTGCTGCTGCTGCTGCTGCTGTTGCCAGCCACTACCACCTACACCCCCACTGCCCTGGGGCTGGGGCCAGATTTGACCGGAAAACATGCTCCCCTTTCATCCAGGTCCCATGGAGTTTTCCCACTAACCTTTTAGACATTTGTAGGTTGAGGAGTCTGGAAACTGCCACAGATGTCATAAATTCAGTGCTCTGAGGCCTGCTCCAATTAGTCTGTGCTTGTGTGGCCCACATTGTACTGAGTTCCACTCCCTGCCCAGTGTGAAGGACCCTTCCTGTACGCTTTGTTTTGTGCTGGGGATTTGTTTCACTCTGTCATTTTGTGAGTTCTGTAGCTCTAGAATTTGTTTAGTCGTTTTTATGGATATTTGGAAGGCTTTGGGGGAGAGCTCAGAGAAGTCCATGCTTTTACTCCACCATTTTGGCTCTGCCTCCACTATCATATCTCTTTCATGCTTTTTTTATATGGGATAATTTACCCCATTCAATTTCCCCTTTTCTTCTTCCAGTGAAATTTTTTTTCTCACTCCTTTATCTTGTTTTTGGGGGAATTATCAAAGTCACCTCATATCCACACCCTCTGTCCTAATCACTCTTACAGTAATAAAATTCTTAAGAGCTACAAATATCATTTTGCCATATAGAAATGTAAACTATTTAACCTTATTGAATTTTTTATATTTTTTCTTTCTTGTTTCTTTTTTGCCTTTTTATGTCTCCATTCAGTCTTGTCTTTGAAGGTCATTTGCTTTATTCAGCTCTGGTCTCCTAATTACGAATATTTGAAAGCTCTCTATTTCATTAAATTTCCAATTTTCCCCCTGAAAGAGTATATTCTTGGTAAGTGATTCTTGGTTAAGTCCTTTGTCTTCCAGTATTCCATAATCCAAGTTTGCTAATACGGAAGCTGTCAAATCCTGTATTACCCTGATTGTAGCTTCATGATGTTTGAATTGTTTCTTTTTGACTGCTTTCAGTACTTTCTCCTTGATCTGTGAACTCTGTAATTTGGTTATGATGTTCCTGAGAGTTTTCATTTTGGGATCTCTTTCAGGTGGTGATTAGCGGGTCCTATTAATTTTTATTATCCCCTCTGGTTCTAATATAACAGGACAATTTTCTTTGATAATTTCTTGAAAGATGTTGCCCAGTTATTTTTTTTATCATGACTTTCAAGTAGTCCAATAATTCTTATATTATCTCTCCTGGATCTATTTTCTAGACCTGTTATTTTTCTGATGAGAAATGTCATATTTTCTTCTCTTTTTTTTGAATTTTTTGACTTTTTTTATCACATCTTCATGTCTCATAGAGTCATTAAGTTCTCCTTGATCAATTCGAATTTTTAAGGAATTATTTTCTTCATTGAGCTTTTCCATTTTGTCAATTCTATTTATTAGGAAGTTGTTTTCCTAGGTAGAGTTTTGTATATTTTTTTCCCAAGCTATTGACTCTTTTTTTTCATGATTCTCTTGCATTACTCTTATTTCTTTCCTCAATTTTTCTTCTACTTTTCCAATTTGCTTTTTAAAATCCATTTAAAACTCCTTGGGAATTCTTTTTGAGCCTAAGAACAAATTACATTTTTCTTTGAGGCTTAACATGCAGCCATTTTGATTTTATTGACCTCTTTTAAGTTTATGCTTTGGTCCTCCCTGTAACCATAATAACTTTCTATAGTCAAGTTCTTTTCTGTTTGGTTTTTTTTTTCATATTTTTCTGCCTTTTTTGTGATTTGCTGTTTTTTATGTGAGAGTTGGGCTCTGGTCCTGAACTTTTTGCACTGAGGCTCAGGGTTTTGTTGCTACCTTTTGCTGGGTTCCAGGATTTAGCTGTTTGCTTTCACTGGAGGGTAGGTTAACCTTTTAACTTGTACTGGGGGGGTAGGGACCTGTTGGCCTCTGAAGTTTAGCTGCTGGCCTGCCCCAGGGGTAGAACCTTTCTGCTAGATTGCAATTCTAATGGAGTACTTCTGGCAGCTGACCCTGTAAGAGTAATCTTGTTGCTGGTCTAGCGCAAGAGTGGACCTCCACTGCTAGGTTGTTTATGGAAACAGGGCCTCTCTGCTGGAAAGCTCCAGGGATGGGGTATCACTGTTGTCTAGCCCTGGAGTAGGGCTTAACTATTGGTAGATAGTGGGATCAAGGCCTTGATGATGGCTTGTGCTGGGGGTGGGTTCACTGGTGTGTGGCCTTGCTGTGCTACTCAGACTCCTCACTTGCATAGGGGGCTGCTAGTTTGCAAGAGGGCATGGCTTCACTGGTGGATTGCCCCAGGCTTGGAGCCTTGCTGCAGGCCCCCTGCTATGAAACTGGCTTCTGCTGTGGTTGTTCTTGGACCTCACTTCCTTCTTATCCCAGTGAGACACATTTTTTTTGGAAGGCTGGTAAGCTACTTCCCTGCTCCGAAATCAGTTCTGAGGTGTTTTTTAGTTGTTTGGAAGAGAATTTGGAAGGACGTCAGAGGGTTCCTTCCTCACTCCATCATCTTGGCATTGGAATCACATTTTTAATGAAGGATAATTTTAGACTGAATCCAAAATTGAAAAAAAATCACAAAATAGCATAGTAATAAAAATAGGGCACCTTAAAATTCAAAATATCTTATGTCTTAGTAGCAGGTAGTAAGAAGACAGCGAACCTCAACATGTCATTCACAGAGAGATTTGGAGCCTAGCATTAGTTAAATTTGTGTGATTTCTATTTGACCAATAGAATTTATAATGTGATGAGGTGATAACCCCGAAATTATGTGAGTAATAATGCTATCTTGCACTGTGAGAGTGATTTTTAGGAATTTGTAGCTCTCACATAGGATCATCAAATTATATAATTTTAGATTTTGAATGAAAAGGGTCTTTAGGGAATATAATCCCCTCATTTTACATTGAATTCCTTTCAAGTCAGAAGGCAACTTCTATTTGTAAGAAACTGTACTGCGTGCTCAGGATACAAGGACAAAAAAAACTGGCCTCAAGAAATTTACCTATTGCTAAGGAAAAATGGAGAAACTGAGTCCTACAGAATTGAAAAGAATGACCTATAAGAAGTAGTAAAGAGCAAAGTCAAGATTTGAAGTCAGGTCATCAAACTATAAATCTAGTGAGATAGATAGATATATATGTGTGTATATAGATATAGATAAAAAGATAAATAGATTTAGATAAAGATATATGTGTGTTTGTGTATATGTATATATATGCATGTGTATGTATATGTGTGTATATATACATATGTGTGCATGTATATGCACATATGTGTGTTATGCATGTGTATATAGTTAAAAATGTGTATATATTGTGTACATATGTATTTATGCATATGTGTATAAGTGTGTATACAAAAATATATGTATGTGTGTGAATGCATGTATTGTGTGTATACATACATGAATATATGCATGTGTGTATATATCCATGCATATATGCACATATATTGCACATGCATGCGTATATTCATATTATGTTTGTGTATGTATATGTATTATGTGTGTATGTATAGGTGTGTGTATGCATGTTTGTATGTATGTATAATATATGTTTATATGTATGTGCATATTGATAGATAAATAGATGGATAGATAGATATACATGTATGTCTGTCCACTCAATAAGTAAATAGTTATTAAACAATTAAGAGCCACCTGATGTGTATACAAATAAAAATAAAGGCAATCCCTACTGTCAAGGAGCTTATAATCTATATCCTTAGTTTATTTTCCCATTAAGACAGTTACCACAAGAATTTTACTTATTTTATATGAGTGAAAAAAATCGAAACTGGTACCCAGAGAAATAAAGCAACTGAATTGTGCAACCATGATTTAAACTTTCATGTCCTAATCCATTTATCAGAGATATTCAGCATGCTTTAATAGAATTTTTAATAAATGCAACAATTGCAGAAATTGTAAAGTACTTGGGAATCCACTCACTAAGATATACAGAGCAATTGATTGAGCCCAACTATCAAACACTCTTCATACAAATACAGATCTAAATAACTGGTCAAATATTAATTGCTTGTGGATGGACCAAGCCAATACAATTAAAATGACAATGCTACCTAAATTAATTTACTTATGTACCCAAAGCCAAATTTATAAAAGTAGCCATTTCCCAATTGATAAATAATCAATGGATATGAACAGTTTTCAGAAGAAATGAAAGCTACCAATAGATACACACCAAAAAATTGCTCTTAATCACTAAAAATTGGAGAAATGCAAATTAAAATAACTGAAGTATCAACTTACACTCATCATATTGGCAAGTGTAACAAAAGAAAAATGACAGATGCTGGATGGGATGTGGAAAATTAGGTTCACTAATATAACATTCTTGAAGTTGTAAACTAATCCAATCATTGTGGGAACAATTTGGAACTATGCCCAAAAAGCTACAAAACTATTTATGCCCTTTGACCCAGCACTACTAGGCTTGTACCACAAAGAAATCAAAGAAAAAGAAAAAATGACATGTGTACAAAAATATTTATAACAATTCTTTGTATGGTAGCAAAGAATTGGAAACTAAGGGGATACCGACCAACTGTAGAGTAACTGAACAAGTTGTGGTACATGAATGTGATGGAATATTATCATGCTGTAAGAAATGATAAAGGGGATCATTTCAGAAAAACCTGGGAAGACTTGTATGAAGTGATACAGAGTAAGATGAGTACAATCGATAGCGCAATCTACACGATAACTGCAATATTGTAAGGAAAATCAGCTGTGAAAGACTTAGTAACTCCAATCAATGCAATGATCCACCTCAGCTCCAAAGGACTCACAATATAAAATGCGATACACATCCAGATAGAGAACCGATGGACTCAGAGTACAGACTGAAGCACATTTTTTCCTTTTATTTTCCTTGCTTCTTTTTCTCCCCAAAGCATTGCTAATGCAGTGTTTTGCATGACTGTGTAAGTATAATGGGTATTGTATTTCTTGCTTTCTTAATGAGTGGGGCAAGGGCTAAAAAGAGGGTAAGAGAATGTAGAACTGAAAAGAAAATATAAAATATTTTTTTTAAAGTTTGTTACTTAGAATACATGACAAAATACACAAGATTCCACAGTTGATATAAATTAAATCTCTGAAATTCTCCCACGCTGTTTGACAACCTCACTGCAAACCAAGTTAAATCAAATAGGTATAAGAACTTTGATTAAATTAAAGCTCATAAATTCACTGTTATTTTAAAAATAATTTCATTACTATCTTTCATTACTGTATGATATATATTTTTCTCTATATTCCCCCTCTCTATCCCTCCATTTCCCCATACTAACCTGGAGAGCCATTTATTATTACAAGTATGAAAAAAGGAAGAAAAAATTAAGTTTTACAAGTGAAAATGACATTTTTTAAAAGTCTTCTGGTATACAAAGTAACTCATATCCATGGCCCCCTATTTGTACAACCGATCAAAGGAAAGGATCATCATATTTCTTTGAGCCAGCTAGGTGGCACAGTGAACAGAATGCTGGCCCTTGGGTCAGGAAGAGCAGAGCTCAAGTCTGAGTTCAGACATGTATTAGCTGTGTGACTCTGGATAAGTCACTTAACCCCTCCTCACCTCAGTATCCTCAATAGTAAAATGGGAAAGTATTAGCACCTATCTCCAGGAGCTATTGTGAGGGTAAAATGAGATAGCAATTGTAAAACATATAGTGCACTCAGTGGAGCATATTAAGAATTATATAAATATTAGTTGTTATTAATAAATTTGGTCATGATAATTTCACAATATTCAATTATGTTTTCTTATAATTCTTTCTACTTACAATGTTGAAGTCATTATCTATTCTTTCCTGATTCTACTTATTTCATTCTACATCAATTAATAAAAAGCTACTTGTGCTTTTCCAAATTAATCATGTTCATTGTTTCTTACAGTACAGCAACAGTCCAATATATTCATGTACCACAATGTGTTGCCATTTTCCTTAAAGCGGGCATCTACTCTATTTCCACAGACAAAAATATCCTGTTAAAAGTATTTTGATGCATATGGGTGAGGCCTATCTTTTTATCATCAACTGTCATGTAATATCTGGGTAAAAGGATATAATTTCTTTACTTTCTTTGCATCATTACAAAGAAATGTGGTGAATCAACAAACAAGAAAAAACTCAGCTACCTCACAGAGGGTATATGGAGTGTTCAGAGAGGACTTGCATCTCTAATGTGAGGGTTTGCTGACCCCTTTTCAGGGCCCCTCATGCATCTTTAATGTCCACCTGTCATGCAGCACTCCCTGTGTCTTCAAGAAGCTGTAGCATGTGCATCAGTCACATTCAGGTAAACAATCGTGGCAGATCAGCTAAACAAGGTTAAGGGTAACCAGCAGGACTCAAACCTATCCATCAGTGAGTTAGGGGGATATCTATCCCAACAGTGTAAAGACCTTCCCCAACAGAATGGACAGATGAGGACAGTGGCCATGAAGGTAGCTGAAGTAGATGACATGCAGAGCTTAGAGCTTGGTCAGATGTGGAAGATGCCAAGGTTATCCACAGCATCCTGGGCCATAACCAGTCATCCTGACTTAGTGGACTTCAGTGACTTAGGAAGAAAGGGTAAGACTGATGACTTTATTCAACTCTGCCTCATTTGAATCCAATTCATACACAAGTCAAGACCCTACCCTGTGATGTCATAGGTGCTCTTTCAAAATAAAAATGAACAAATGCCTTGCATCCAGCAAACTGGCAAAGGTGATGAAAAATGGATATATTCAATGTTGGAGGATATGTGGAAAGAAAGGCACATTGATGCACTGTCATTGGAGCCATTAATTTTTCTAACTATTCAACAGTGCAACTTGGAATGGTGTCAATAGCCTTTCCCCAGAGTTTCCATTGCTTGGTCTCCAAAAGTGTCATACACCTCCAAAGTGTCAAAGACACAAAGAAAATAAAGTCCTCTATACACCCAAATAGTCATAGGGGCACTCTTTGTAATTAAAATAATACAAAGTAGAAGTCTATCACTTGAGGAATGGGTAACCAACTTATACACAAGAATGTAACGGACTAATACTCTGCTGTAAGAAAGTGAATATAATGAATTCAGAAAAGTATGGAAATATTTATACAATCCAACAGAGTTAAATAAACAGAGCCAGTAATATAATATACACAATAACTATAGCCATGAACACGAAAAGAGGAGTAAAAACAATAAACATTGAAACCACATACTATATAATTATAATGCCTAGCTTTTACCCTGACAAAAGATGTATGAGAATGTACCTCTCTCACTTCTTTTTTTCATAAGGACGGACTGTGAGTTTGGAACATTACATATATTGTCTAAACTGAGTTTCAAATGTTGATTAGTTTTGGAGAATTATTTCTTTTTCCTCTTTCTAC
Source organism: Notamacropus eugenii (assembly GCF_028372415.1). NCBI lineage: Eukaryota > Metazoa > Chordata > Mammalia > Diprotodontia > Macropodidae > Notamacropus > Notamacropus eugenii. The sequence continues at coordinate 165,401,098 of NC_092873.1, read as the reverse complement.
TTTATTTTCTTTAAATACAGGATAGCTTTCTGAGTGAGAAAGAAAGAGGAAGTGCATTAAGAAATGAAAATAATATGAAAAAATATTTAAATAATTAAAAAAATTTATTTCCTGTCTTCCATAGATTCAACTCATACACCACTTTTCTCAGTTCCACAGATGTTATTGTCATCCACCTCAATTTTACACACACACACACACACACACACACACACAATTTCACACACGCACATGCACACGTGCACACACACAGAGTAGATATCACATCATGCCTTTCAGATAGTAAGTGAGTGATAAATACTTGTTGAATTTGAATAGAAGAAGTGAGAAAACTTGCATATGTGTGTAGGTTCCCTCATTTATCAATGTTGTAATATTGGGCAAGGCATTCAAATGCTGAAAACTTCAGTTTCCTCAACTGTAAATTGGAGGTATTAAATTTTGTTCTGTGTAGCTTCTAGGTTTGAGGCTCAATCAAAGTAATCATTACCTCAAAGTGCTTTTAAAGATGCAAGTGCTATAGAAATATAAGAGATTTTATAATAATAAAAATAATAATTTTAATATTAATAATGAGTTACACACAATGAAAAATGTTCAAAATATAGACATAATAACGTGCGTATACATGCAGATATATTTACAAGTGTGTGTGTATACATACACAAACAGAACACTATGAGGGACATGTTATCCCCCAGACTGTTCAGTCTGGTAGTAGAGTTATAGCAATGATTCTTTCAATGAACTGACTGAAGATGAGCTTATAGCCTAGTACTTTTACTCAGCTACAAAAAGAAATCACTGTTTACCCATATAAAAGTCAATAAAATGCTAATTTTTAAAAAATAAAAAAGGGCACAGCACATTATCATCAAACAAGATGATAATGTCGATGATGGTAGCTTAAAATACTGTTGGAATTTGCTCCAGAACCATTTCACCCATAGCAGTAACTACGTGATTCCAAAATGGAACAGGAAAAAGGAAAGCCATAATCTAAGTTATCAAGGCCTTTTTTTCCCTTAAGTAAGGAGCTTAGAAAGATCCAAGTGAAAGCTTAACAGGGACCTTTTCCTAGACCGCTGCCTGCAGACCCTACTAATACTTTCTTTATCACCTCATTCCTAATCCTGGTTCTGAATTTTACAGAGAACTCTAGAAAGCATGACCACACATCCTCTGGACTTCCTAGTCTCCACTACAGCTATACAACCATCTGACAAGGATAAATCTTTTCCTAGAGCCAGTGATGAGTAGAAAATTCAAGTTTTATTCCTTTATTTCCACAGAAGAACTCTGAGGCAGATACTAATTATTAAACAGGGGAATAATGAAAAAAAGAAATGTGAAGAACAGGTTGTTCAGTCTCTAAAGAATGGAAAGAGCCCTATATAGAGAAGCACTCTGTCTTTTATCATAATAAGCTATTATGAGGAAAAAATACACATTGCAACTAATTAGGATCATAAAATCACAGTTTTCGATCTGGAAAAGGTCTTAAATATTTGGTATTCCTTGTAATAAGAAAATTCATTTGATAAGAACACAGTCATTGCATATAGAGGACCAGCCAGCTTTAAAGTACGATCTTATGACCTTAGTTATATCCTAATATAGGTGGAGCAGTGGGGCCTCAGACACTTACTAGTTTTGCAATCCTGGGCAAGTCATTAAACCCTACTCACCTCAGCTCCTCATCCATAAAATGAGCTGGAGAAGGAAATGACAAACTATTCCAGTATCTTTGCAAGAAAACCTAAAAGGGGCCACAAAGAGTCAGAGAGAATTGAAACAATTGAACAACAGCGCTCTCTCTCTCTCTCTCTCTCTCTCTCTCTCTCTCTCTCTCTCTCTCTCTCTCTCTCTCTCTCTCTCTCTCTCTCTATCTATATATATATATATATATATATATATATATATATATATATATATACACACACACATATATATATGTATACACACACACACACACACACATATAAATCTTATCTGCATAGGAAGTTCCTGGTAAAGAAACTCTGCATGCCTATTAATCATTCGCAACTTCACGGAATAAGAGAATTAGCAGACCGAGAGATTAGAGGACTTGCCCAAGATGATAACAAATATGTGTCAGAAGCAGGGCATGAACTCAGATTTTCTTAACGCTGAGGTCAACTTTTAGCCACTAACCATGCTTTATCTAAGGCAAATTTGTAGAAGAATAAATCAAAGATCTACTCATATATATTCATATTATAAGATGATTCTATAACGAATTCCTTTGAATATGCAACTTCTGTACATGAAAAATATAACCTTTTCTGCAACAATCTGGCTTAATCATTTTCAGGGACATCACTTCCTAAAGAAAGCTTATTCCAAAATCTTTCCCTCCCTCAGGAAATTAGTTTGTCTCTTTATACTCAATTATATATTGTATATTTATCTATATATATACATATATATGTATGTACATATATAGACATATGTATGTATATGTATACATTTGTATTTAATTTTATACCTATATTTGTATATATATGTGTGTGTGTATTCATAAGCTTAGAGCTGGAAGAGAGCTTAGATGCCATTTTGTTCTGCACACAACAGAATGCATTCTCTTGAAGGCAGGGATTACTTAGGTTTTACATTTCGTATCTCCAACAACTAGCCCATAGTTGATACTTAATAAATGCTGTGTGGAATGAGATATAAATTAGATGTTTCTATAGTGAATATTGAATCAGTATCAGTGAAAACATCACATTCATCCAGGCCTTTCGTGTGTGTGTGTGTGTATGTGTGTGTGTGTGTGTGCATGCCTGTGTGTGCATATTATATACATACAATATATGTGTATATATGTATATATACACACTATATATACACGTACACATATAGAAGTGTGTACATGCATACATATGTATGTGCATGTGTATATACATATGTATATTCAAATCTACTGGCCTTTATGAAATAGACCTTGAAAAAGAACAAATTAAAAGTCCCCAATTAAGCAACAAATTGGAAATCTTGAAAATCAAGGGAAAGATTAATAATTGAAAGAAAACCATTGAACTAATAAATAAAGCCAATAGCTGGTTTCATAAAAATGCACACGCACACACTCACACCACTAGTTAACTGGATTAAAAAAAAGAAAACTAACTTACCAGTATCAGAAATGAGAGGGAGAAATCACCACCAATGAAGAGGAATTTAAAGCAATAATTAGGCACTATTTTGCCTAATTGTATGCCAATAAATGTGACAATCTAAGTGAAATGGGTGAATATTTACAAAATTATAAACTGTTCAGATTAACAGAAAATAGGATATTTAAATGACCCCATCTTAGAAAAGGAAATTGAACAAGCCATTAATGAACTCCCTAAGAAAAATCTCCAGAGCCAGATGTAGTCACAATTGAATTCTACCAAACATTTTAAAAACAATTAAATACAATACTATATAAAATATTTGGGAAAATAGGCAAAGAAGGGATCCTATATTTCTTTTTACAACATAAATTTGGTGCTGATAACTAAATCAAGAAGATCCAAAACAGAGAAAGAAAACAATGGATGTATTCCCCTAATGAATATTGATGCAAAAAAAATTTTTAAAGATACTAAATAAGACACTATTATGCCATTGTGTAACAAGGATCATATGCTATGAGTAGGTGGGATTTATACCAGGAGAGCAGGGCTAGTTCAACATTAATAAAACTATCAGCATAATTGATTATATCAACAACAAAGATTCCAACAAAGCTTTTGACAAAACACAACACTCATTCTTATTAATAACACTAGAGAGCATAGTTATAAATGGAGTTTTCCTTAAAATGATAAGAAGTATCTATTAAAAACATGAGCAAACATTATCTATAATGGGAATTGTCTAAAAACCTTCCTAGTAAGATTGGGGTGGAGAAAGGATGCCCATTATAACTACTACTGTTCTATTTTGTACTATATATGTTAGCTATAGAAGAGAAGATACAAGGACACTCTCAAGGTCTCTCTTAAGAACTCTGGATTTGACTGTCAACATGGCAGACACTGGCACAGGACCGCTCAGCCTGCTGTGCCCACATCAGAAAGGGTGCTGTGCTCTTTGAACAAAACAGAATTGAGACAGCACAAAGTAACACAGGATCCACAAATTTGGGATATCCAGCCCAAATATTCCCATGGACTATTTGTGCCCAACCTGTGGTAGAGCATTTCGAGCAAGGAGGCACAGTCAGACATACTGAAATTTCATTTTATCACAGTGATGTCATTTTGGTCCTCTTCAAAGAAGGACAACAACCAACCAACTCTATACATTAGCTATAGCAATCAGAGAAGTAAAAGAAATTAAGGAATTAAAATAAGTAATGAGGAAACAAATTATTACTCTTTGAAGATCATATGATAGTACACTTGGAGGTATAGAGTTCATCCTAAAGAATCAACTAAAAAAACTAGCTGAAATAATTAATAACTTTAGCAAAGTTTCAGGATATGAAATCATCAGCATTTCTACATGTTACCAACAATGTCCAGTAACAAGAACTAGAAAAGAAATTAATTTAAAATAACTATAAACAATATAAAATACCTGGGGGTCTATCTGTCAAGATAAACTCCCAAAACTATAAAAACACATAAAATCTCTTTTCTTACAAATGAAATCAGATATAAACAACTGGAAAGATATCAGCTCCACATGGGTAGGCTGAACCAATATAATAAAAGATGAAGATTCTACCTAAATTAATTTATTTATTACATACCATGTAATCAAACTACCAAAAATTATTTTATAGGACTAGAAAAATAATTAAAAAATAACAAAAAAAAAAACCAAAATTCATCTGGAAGAACAAATAATATCAAATATCAAAAAAGCAATACTATCAAAGGAATTAATGGAAAAAATATGAAAGTGACCCAGCCATGTCATACCTCAAACTGTATTATAAAGCATTAATGTTCAAAATTATGGTACTGGCTAAGAAATAGAGTGGTAGATCAGTGGACTAGATTAGGTACACCAGACTCAGAAGCAAATGACGAGAGTAATCAAGATCCAAGCTTTGGGTACAAGAATTCACTATCTGAAAGAAACCCCTGGATAAACTGAAAAATAGCATTGCAAACACTAGGTACATATCAACATATAACACCATATCCCAAGATAAGATTAAAATGGGCAGATGATTTGAAAATAAAGGATGATGCCATAAGCAAATTAGGAGAGCAAATAGTAGTTTACCTGTTAGTTATGGAGAAAGGAAGAATATATGACAAAACAAGAGATAGAGAGCATTACTAGATGTAAAATGAACAATTTTGATTGTATCATATTTAAAAGATTTTACAAAAACAAAGCCAGCGTAAGAAAGATTAGAAGGAAAGCTGAAAGTTGGACACTTTATTTTTTAGGTACAATGCATGTTTTATTGCTTGTCTTTTCTTTCTTTACATCAATGTCGCTTCCAAATGATTCTCCACCTTCCAACAGAACTCTCTTTTAACAAATAAGTACAACCAATCAAGCAAAACAAAGAGATCAATTCACCAGTCATATCTGAAAATAAATGTCTCATTCTACACCCATAGTTCGCCATCCCTCTGCTAACAGGTGGGAGGCGTGTACTAGAAAATATATAGATATAGTCCCCTTTTCCTGTTAAGTTCCCACTTTTTATTCTCATCTTTTCTCGGGTAAAATTCATGAAAGCTATTCTTTTTTTCCCTGTTGTTTTAATTCCCCTGTTGTTTTAATCAAAAATATTCTAACTTTAAAATTCTATTATTGAAACCATTTCTGAAGGAATCAATTTCTAAGGCAATTTGCACATACTTAGGACAACTTCGGCTAAGTAAATAGTAGTCTTTGATATGTAGATTTATTTCATGGAACCTGGGGAAAGGAGTTAGGAATGTCTTGTTTCAAAGAGAAAAATTAAATTAAAATATGTGGATGCAAAACATTAAAACTGTGGTGATCCCTGATCTCTTTGATGTGGACACATTGTGTACTGCTCACATCACAGTGCATCCACACCTATTGACCCTCTGTCATCATCCATATCGTTTCATGAATGCTCCACATGAAATGTTCCAGTCAGTATAAGGGAGGGCCAGACAGTTGGTTACTGCATTAGCCAGAGCCCAAAAATCTTTCTAAGCTGCTACATTATTATGATCATTGTGTAAATTTTCTGTTTCTGCTTACTTCTTTCTGTATCAGTTCATACAAATCTCTCCAAGTTTCCTTGAATTCTTCATGTATGTCATTTCTTAAAGCATTATAATATTCTATTCCATTCCACTTATATATCATAATTTCTTTAGCCATTTAACCCATTAGAATAGTCTGTCTGTCTGTCTGTCTGTCTCTGTCTCTGTCTCTCTTTCTCTCTCTGTCTCTGTCTCTCTGTCTCTGTCTCTCTGTCTCTCTCTCTCTCTCTCTTCTTTTCCATACTTTGCTACTACAAAAATGCTCCTCTAAATATTTTTGTATTTTCATGACCTTTCTCTATAGCACTGATCTCCTTCTTTCAGTATAATTCTACAATGTTGTTCCAGACACATGAACCTTAGAAAATCATAGAACTGTAATCTAAAAGTTAATTTAATAATATCATGTTAATTGGATGTTCATAAACAAAATAAACACCCTCATTCATGAATCTTGAGGTGCCAAAGCCAAGTGTGTTAGGCTATATAGGACTGGACTGTTCTCTAGAGGCAGTGTGTGACACAAGTTTTACACCAAATGTATCTGATAAAAGGTTTCAGTTCTCAAATATATAGAGAACTGATATGAATGGGCCATTTTTAGATGAAGAAATCAAAGCTATATAGTCACATAAGGAAAAGACCTAAATCACTACTGGATAGAGAAATGTATATTAAAACAATTCTGAAATACTACTACATACTTATCAGGTTGTCTAATATGACAGAAAAGGAAAATAATAAATGTTTGAGGGGATGTGGGGAAATTAGGACACTCATCCACTGTTGGTAGAGTTGTGAACTGATCCAACCATTCTGGAGAGCAATTTGGAATTATGTCCAATGGTCTATAAAACTGCATTTGCTTTAATCTAGCAATACCACTATTAGGTCTGTATTTCAAAGAAATAAAAAGGGGGTCAGGGGGGAGCCTATTTGTACAAAAATATTTGTAGCAGCTCTTTTTGTGGTAGCTAAGAATTGGAAATCAAAGGGATACTCATTAATTGGGAAAGGGCTGAACAAGTTCTGGTATAGGTTTGCAATGGAATATTACTGTGAAATGATGTGCAGGCTGATTTCAGAAAAACCTGGAAAGACTCACATGAACTGATGAATAATGAAGTGATCAGAACCAGTAGAACAAAGTACATGGTAAAAGCAATTCCATATGATGATCAACAGTGGATGATTTAGCTGTCCTTAGTGATACAGTGATCTAAGACAATTACAAAGGACTCACAACGAAAAACGATATTGGCCTTTAGACAAAGAACTGATTCAGTCTGAATGAAGATCAAAGCATATCAATTTTCACTTTCTGAATTTTTTTAAGGTTATTTTTCCTTTGGGTCTATGTTTTGGTTCACCACAAGACTAATATGATAATATGTTTTGGATGACTGAATATTTATAACCTATATCAAACTGCTTACCATCTCAAGGAGAGGAGAAGGTGAAAAAGAGAAAAAAAATGGAATTAAATTTTTTAAATGAATGTTAAAAATTGCTTTTACTTGTAATTGGGGAAAAATAATATATCATTAAAAATAAATAAATAAAATAGACCTTTCATATTAATATAACTTCTGATCCAAATTCTAATATAGATTATTTCTAGTAATGATAATACTCGGTGCTAGGCTATTTAAATCCATGAGATTATCTTCCCTTGTCTTAGTTTCCTGCTGCTCAGTCATTTCAATCATGTCCAATTCTTCATAACCCCCTTTGGGATTTTCGTTGCAGAGATACCAGAGTGGTTTGCCACTTTCTTCTCCAGCTCATTTCACAGATGAGGAACTGAAGTAAACAAGGTTAAGTGACTTGCCCAGGGTCACACAGCTAATAAATATCTTAGGCCAGATCTGAATTTAGGAAGATGAGTCTTCCTAGCTCCAAGCCCAGTACTCGATTTTATACTGTGCCACCTAGCTGCCCCCTTATGCTTAGCAGCACTCTCTTATAATGAGATCGCCCTAAGTATGGGAGACAGAGAAACTACATGCATGTAAAAATAAAGTTCTTCAGAAAACAAACAGTTAAAGGAATCCTTTATAGGTATAGCTTAGTTACTAATTTGGAATTAGAGAACGTAAGAACTGGAAACAACTTTAGAGATCATCTAATCCAACCTCTTCAGTTTATAGACAAGGAAATTGAAATGTGCAGTAATTAAATGACTTGCCTGGATTCAAGCAAGATCTACCCTGTGAATATGGATCTTCTGACCCAGAGAACAGTGATAATTTAATATATTACACTATCTCACATGACCACCCACCCTTTTATTCCCTGGCTAAAGGAAACTGAAGGTCCATGAAGTTAAAGAATTTACCTAATATCACATAATTACTAAGTAACAGAACTGGGGTTGGAACTCAGGTTTTCTGACTTATAGTCCATTGTTTTTGCCACCATACCACAATGCCTCTACTAACACAATATCTGAAGTTTTATCCACCCAATCAGAAGTGCTCCTGTCTATCTCAAATACCTTCTACACTGCTGCAGTCATACCACCTTTATGATCATTGATGTATGGGGTGTTCAGGGAGAACTACCACCTCTGGTCTGAGGGTGTCTTTCACCCCACTCTTACCTATGAATTCAAGAAGCTGTGGCATGTGTAGTGATCACACCCCAGTAAACCATCTCAACAAAACCAGGTTGAAAAAACCAACAGTCTTCAAATCCATTGGATGTCTATCCAATCATGTGAAGACTTCTCCAGGCAGAATGGGAGGATCAGAAAAATTTGTTCCAAAGGCCATAAAGGTGGCTGATGCAGGTGCCGTGGAGTGCTTACAACTTGGTCAGACATGGAAGATGTCAAGAACATTTCCTGCATTCTGGGGATTCCAGTCATTCTGACTTTTGTCTTACCACTCGACCTTGATGACCCAGGAAGAGAGAGACTGATGACTATGCAAATTCCACCTCACAAATACAATTTATATGTAAGTCAAGACATCACTTGTTGATGTCTCTTTGTAAACAGAGGATGAACAACTGACCACCTATTAGTTCATGTGCCTCTTAAAGTTAACTTTTGCTTTATTTTACTGGGACTTTGGCCTTCATACTAAGGAATAGTTTCAACCATATTTTCACTCTGACACAATCCCTTTCAACAGGAGCATCCCTGTATATGTCTTTCTTTCCCCTTTAGAATGTAAATGCCTAGATTGTCAGGACTGTCTTACTTATGAATATTTGTTTCTCCACGACTTGCCACTTGATGAGTGTTCTAGCAGACCCTCTGCTGTCTGTCCATCTCACTCTGTCTCTATCTGTCTCTGTCTCTCTCTCTCTCTGTGTCTCCTGTCTCTGTGTCTGTCTGTTTCCTTCACTCTGTCTCTATCTGTCCCACCCATAAACTATTTATATACCCTAGGCCCTTAATTATATACTAACTCATAGCATAGTTAACTATGTTTATGTCTACCCCCCCCATTAGATTGTAAATTCCTTCAAAACAAGATTCTTTCATTCACCTTCCCATCTCAAGAGCTTAATGCTATACCCAGCTACTTTATATTGGGAGGGAGGGAAAGAGGGAGGGAGAGAAGGAGAGAAAGACAGAGAGAGAGAGAAAGAGAGAGTTCCTCTTAATAACGAAGTAGAGGGATACACACACACACACACACACACACAGAATGTCAAACATAGCTGACATAACTCAGATTGTTTTTCTACCTGCTTCTCTATTTTATAAGAGTGTATGGAGGATAAAAGTTAAATGGGAAATTGGAGACATTTTTGTAAAGCATCAGTAAAATATTTTTAAAGAAAAACAGTTTTTTAATTGAACAATTCAATAGATAGCACAAAGTAGTACATAATTAATCACCATATAAGTGGCTCCGACAGTAAGTACTAGAATAATATTGCACATAAAAGAAACATTTTAGTGAATTGCAAACTGAATTAACTGTGAGATAAGGCAGCCAGAAATGCTATTGTAATCTTAGGCTAACTTAAGTGATGCATTCCAGAGCAAATGTGATGGCCCCATTATAATCTATGCTTCACATCTTAGGGGCAGCTAGGTGGTGCAGTAGATAGTGCACCAGTGCAGGAATCAGGAAGACCTGAGTTCAAATCTCACCTCAGACACTTGACACTCACTAGCTGTGTGACCTTAGGCAAGTCACTTAACCCCAGTTGACCCATCTTGGGTCATCTCCAGTCATTCTAATGAATATCTGGTCGCTGGATTCAGATGGCTCTGGAGGAGAATTGAGGCTGGTGACCTGCACAGCCCTCCCTCACTCAAAACAAAGTCAAGTGCAAGTCATGTCATTATTTCTCTGATGACATGGTTTTCGGCAACGGATGAACACACACTCTTCACATCTATATGTTTTAATGCTATATTTGAAAAAGGTTGTTTGCAATCTAGAGAGCATCCAGAGGATAGTGATCACAATGGGTCAAGACCAGAACTAGGTAGGACCTTAAGGTACATCTAGTGCAACAGTCTTGTTTTACAGATGAAGAAACTGAAACCCCAGAGACACGAAGTGACTTCCCCAAGGTAAGACTATGTATACATAAGTATGAATATACAAAATATATACAATAAATAGGAGGTAATTTTTTGAAGTGAAGAAACTAGCAGCTCGGGAAATCAAGAAAGACCTCACATGAAAGGTAAAGTTTAAACTGAAGTCTGAAGGAACCTGAAGGATTGTAGGAAGCAAAAGTTAGGATGGAATGTTTTCCAGGAAACTGAACAGCTACTTGCCAGTGCATGAAAATGGGATTCAGATATTATGTATTATGATATTATGTATTTTTGATCCAAAGTATAACACAGATAACGGCTAGTACTGGTAATGGCTTTGTTCTGGTCTATCCAAGCAAGAAGCCATTTTGGCTTACCATATTACCAAATAATAATAATATGCCATACAATTAGACTTGTTTGTCTTGGCCTTTGAAGGCAGCACTGAGAATAAGAGGCAAAAGTTATAGAGAAACTGAATGTATGGGAAAATGCCTTAGCAATTGGAGCAACCCCAAAGGAAATTATAGTGCACTGGGTAGGAGAATTCTCCCTAACAAGATCCTTAAAGGAAGGCCTGGTGATCACTTTACACTTATAATATAGAAAGGATGCTTACACTGGTAGCAATTGGATTCGATCAATAGTTTTCAAAGTATGGTCCAGGGACCCCTGCTTATTCATGATATGCTTTCAGGAGGTCCATGAGGTCAAAACTATTTTTATAATAACATTAAGATATTTTAAAGTATAATATGTTAAATATTAATAAATGTAACCCACATAAACAAAAGTTCTTTGAGGTAGAGGATATCTCAATAAGTTTTAAGAGTATAAAAGCATCCTAAGACCAAAAAGTTTGAAAACTGCTAAACTAGATGGTCTCTGAAGTACATTCAAGCTCAGAGATTCTGTGATTCTCAATAAGTGATAGATCTGAGCTAGAGCTTTGAAAAGTAAGAGAGATTCATAACAGGAGATGAGTGGGCAAAGAGAAGAGTAGAACTGAGGCTGAGCAAAGACAAAGGGAGGAATGAGAAGTACAGAGAGATGCTGAGGTCTTTTCAATTCTAAAATTCTGTGATCCTAAACATTAAACAAGTCTTTGCTGCACAATGTGTTCACCATCATGATACAAAATTCTCAGATTATGCTGGAATTTTTCCAAATGAATATATACATGAAGAGGAATTCTAATGTGGGATTTCCCACCATCACAGTGAGCTTTACTTACTGAATTAGACAACTCTGCCCTGCTGGAGAACTGAAGAATTTTTTTATTTTTTAGTTAAAGTGTCAATTTCCAAAACCTCAGAAACTTGGCTTTGAAATCACCTTTGGATTAGCCATTATTTGCATACATACGATGTTAACTATGTTTCCCACCCTTAGGAAAAACAAAGTTTATAGCATTAAACAACCTCATATTACTAGTAATATAATTTATAGCCCATTTCAAGCACAGTAGAGGCTACAATGTTATAATTGTCACTTCTGGGGTTTAGATATCTGCCAAAGGATTTATTTTGTATTCCCAAATGTAATTTTAGGGCAGCATTTCAGAATTTATTTGCTTTATGTCATGTTGTTCAAAAGTTGCTTAGTTTGAGGCTATGCATGGACTTGGCTACAAATTCCAATAGTCCAAATCTGTCCGTCTTGCCTTGTGTTATTCATAAATATTTCAAGCTTTATAGTTTAACTCCTTGTATTCATTTTCTTCCAATTAGAGTTTCATCCTTTGTCTTTTAACTAACAGTTAATAATAATTTTAAAGTAATTTTAAGCAATACCATTTTAAAAGAGAGAGAGAGAAATTTGAAAAGAAGGCATACTTAGTACATTTTTAATTAACACAACTCTGTTGGTGAATAAGGGTAATGAAAGTTAATTTTTAATGCTTATTTTAAGTAATAATAAATTTTGGGTAAGTGTATTACAATCTAAAAAGTACCTTTACTCACTATGATTTGTTTTACACTCAAGAAAACCCAATCAAATAGGTAAAGAAGCTATTACTGCCATTTTACAGAGGAGAAAACTGAGGCTGACCAGTGGTCAATTTATCTGTGCCCCATACAAGTCTCTGAGATAAAGGTTTTCATTAATTCTAGGGGTTCCTTGGTTTGTCCATCATAAACTCTCTTGGTTACAGTCATACTCCTGTCAGAGATGTTTAAATTGGGGCAGTATTCTTTTCAAACAGTTTCCAGGCTTTGCCTTTTCAAGTTGTAGGATTGAGAATGAGTGACCTCCATCACTTGTGTTGTGCATTGGAAGAAATGAGTCAGGTTCCAACTTTTATTCACTGTCAGAGGAAGAGTTCATGGAAAGCTACCCATAATGAAGAAAGATCAGGTCAATAAAAAATAAAATAAGTTAAAATATCTTATTGCAAGTAGGTAAATTTGATATGGGTGATAGGCAGTACAGTGGAGAGAGTGCCAGGCCTAGAGCCAGAAAGATTCATCCTCCCAAATTCAAATCTAATCTCAGACTCTTACTCTCTGTGTCACCCTAGGCAAGTCACTTAACCCTGTTTATTTCAGTGTTCTCATCTGTAAAATGAACTAGAGAAAGAAATGGCAAACCACTCCAGCATCTTTGAAAAGAAAGCCTCAAATTGAAATTATTGAGCAACAACATGTCTTACACTTTGTTAAGCCTATAAAGAATGGCCAAAAATATGAAGCCTCTCTTCAAGGAACAAAGAAATTAAGCATTTATTAAGTGCTTGCTGTGATACATACCCTGCTAAGCTCTGAGGATACAAAGAATGATGAAAACATGGCCTCTCTGTTCAAGGAATAATTGAATAAATAAATAAATCATTTATTAAACTCTTACTTTATTAAAAGCACTGTGCTAAGCATAGGGAACATAAAAGGGAAATTAATGCAAACCTTTCTCTCAGGGAGTTTACATTCTAATCAGACAAATAAAACATAAAGGTTTCAACTTCAAGTCACATAGAAAAGTTCCCTTGTTCTTGGGATGTAGCAGTAAAGTAAATAGTACTGCCTCTTCTTTGATGTCATTTTCATTGCTAAAAATCCTACCAATTTTTGATTAGTGTGATTCAGCCATGGGAAGGAATTTACACAGTTAGTAAGGATGCCAAGTCCAGGCCCAGAACTCTATCCACTATACCGCCTAGTTATTCCTATTCCCTTTCATATGCAGAAATCAGAAGGCAACACTAGAGAAAATGAGTATCTTTTAAAAATTCTGTAGAAAACGTGTGTATGTTCAAGGGAAATTTAAAGGTAGAAAATTTTCTTGCACTGAGAATTCATAAAGAATTACTTTTATTCAAGAAATCCTGAATGGGAGAATGGGAGGTAAATTGTCCAAGACCATGAAAATCAGTTTACTGGTAATAAAATGCAACAGTAAAGAGGCAACCTGGTAGAAAGTGATAGTATATAACAGGGGGTAAATCACTGGGCCTGGACTCAAGAAACATGAAATTGAATCAGGCATCCAACTTTTACTAGTTATGTGACCTTGGGCATATCATTTTACCTCTAGACCTCATCTGTAAAATGGAGTTAATGATATTTGGCCTGTCAATCTCACAAGGTTGATTAGAAAGTAAGACACTTTGTAAAGGTTAATATGCTACACAGATGAGTCATTATTATATTAAACTGCCTGACAAACCAATCTGAACTATGAAATTATTCATGCATTATTTTATTCATTCATATTTATTCTAAAATATAAGAATCACTATTATTAGACACTTAGGAACAAAGATGTTTTAAAATAAAGGAGGGTATAATGAAGTGGAAAGAGGAAAGGATTTCTTCCTGAGATCAGCAAGGAATGTCTCTTGGAGAAAATGTCATTTAAGTAGAGCCTTGAAGGATGGTCAGGATAGTGATAGAAAGAAAAGGGAACCCATTCTAGGTGCTAGACTTGAGTAAAAAATGGAGGTAGGGAGGCTCAAGACATCTGTGACATATTAAATGGTCCAGTTTGGAGGCCTTAGAGTGTTTATCTAGAGAACAGGCAAGCTGTAGAGGATAAGGAGGGGCCTCCTTGGTTGTTCTTAGTGCAGCATACTCTGCAGGCAAATGAGTGATACGATAAGTAGACTGGGGCTTGGAGTCAAGAAAGCCTGAGTTCAAACTTGTTCTCAGATACTTACCACCTAAATTGCCAGTTTCCTCTTCTGTAAAATGGGGATAATAATATAACCTAGACTAAATCAGATGATAATAGTAAAGTGCTTAGCACAGTGCCTAACACACAGTAAGCTGTATATAAAAATATGGGCTATTATTATTATATTTAACTCTCCAGTCTGGGTATAATTCCAGATCAGAAGCATAATATTTTGGGAAGGAAACATGATGCAAGGGAAGAAGTAACCAAACTGAAATCAGAGCACCTAATTGCTGATAATAGATCACATATAGCATTGATGTTTTCTTGTAAAGTTTTAAGTACTTTGTCTACACTTGCTCATTTTGACCCTTGCAGCAACTGGTTAAGGTAAGCACTGTTTTTCCGCCCTATGCTATAAATGAGGAAAATGAGGCCAGTGGAGGTTAAATGACTTTCCCAGGATCACACAACTAGTAAATGTCTTAGGCAGGTTTCAAATTAAGAGTCTTCCTAACAAAGTGCATACATTGCTCTACTCACTGCCCCATCTTAGCTTTACATCTTCTTTCCATCATTTATAACCTGTGTGACTTTGAGAAGCTCACTACCCCTCTTGTGGCCCTCAGTTTCTTTATCTATAGAGTGAGGCAATTGGACTTAACCTTTAGGGTCCATGCTCATACTTAATATGTGAAAGGAAGATTGGGCCCATATTTTAAAGGGTCAAGTTTGGATTCTTTTGGGGTCAATAAAGTGAGTGGGATTAGAGGACTATTAATTTATGAGGAGGAAAGAGATCAGATCAGAGCTAGGCTTTAGGAAAACCCATCTGATAGCAGTGAACAAGATGAATGAGAAAGGAGAGAGCAAAGGAGGTCTTGGAGGCAGCGAGGCATGTTTATCCTTCGCTACCAAAGAAGACCATGCCATCAGAGAAATAATGACATGACTTGCACTTGACTTTGTTTTGAGTGAGGGAGGGCTGTGCAGGTCACCAGCCTCACTTCTCCTCCAGAGCCATCTGAATCCAGTGACCAGATATTCATCAGGATGACTGGAGATGACCCAGGATGAGGCAACTGGGGTTAAGTGACTTGCCCAAGGTCACACAGCTAGTGAGTGTCAAGTGTCTGAGGTGAGATTTGAACTCAGGTCTTCCTGATTCCTGCACTGGTGCTCTATCCACTGCACCACCTAGCTAAGGAGGAGGCAGGGAGATCAGTTAGAAAGCTGAGTAGAGATAATAACAAGAATTAGATCTGTGGTCATAAGAATGGAAAGGAGCTATCTGGACCCAAAGCATCCAGCACAATCCAGTGCTTTTAGCCCAGAAGGAGCTCGCTCGTTACTTATTGAGTAAATGCCCTCATTGCCCCAGATCAGAATTGCTGCTTACCATATCAACTAATTTTCTGTTGCTGTTTCTGAGCCTAGAACAGGAATTTGAAGTGTAATAAACGTCTACCCCTCAAATCAAGGTGTCCTATTCAACCTTGTGATGCCTGTAGGTTTAAAAAAAATCCCAGAACCTCTGGTCATGGGGAAAAAAATGTGATAAGTTGATGTTGGAAGATTAATCACTTTTGTGTTTTTTAACTGAACCTTCAAAATGCAGTGCGGTGTGTTGTTGGCATTTCCACCCACCCCCTCCCTGTCAAAGTAGTTAAAAATAACTGAAGGAAGAAAACCAGGAAGGGCTTGAATTTAGGTGGGAGGGAATGTGAAGTATTTTTTACAAGGAAGGACAGTAGAAAGGTGGGAGCAAGGTGAAAGAATGAACTTCTGTCTTGATAAGTTGTCAAGATTTTATTTCCCTGGAGTAGCACACAAGGACGCTAGTACTGTAAGCTCTAACTTGCAGAATCCTAACCCTAGAATACATATTCACCAAAAGAACACAGGTTTTCTAAACTATGAAATGATCCCATCTTGCCTCTAGGGCCACTGGGAGAAGGTTTTACAAGTGGCAAGGCTATCGTAAATGAACATAGAACTGGAAACACCACAATTAATTCAATAATTGTTTTTTATGAAGAGCTTTCTGAAGCAAATACTCAATGAAATGGGCCCCAGTAGTGCTCTAGCATTCACAATGTCACTTCTACGGGAGAGAAGAATGGAAATCTGGTAACCATTTACAGAGGTTTTCCTTTAATATCTTTAATCCAAAAGTTCTGACACAATGAGGCCACCCTGGAATTTCTCAATGGCAGGGCCTCTGTGTAGCCCCACCATGCAACAAGTAGCAAATCCTTATTAATCCCTTTGGCATTCACTGCAGTGACATTAATCATGTCAGGCTCTTTGGGCATTAATATGGATGGCATGTGTAACTCCATGGGAATCCCACTAGAATTTAAGCAAAACAGGAAGAAAACTTACACGATTTGAAATGTGCATCCATTTGACTAAATTAAAAATCAGAATTTCACTGTAAGCATTTACCCATCTCATATTAATTTGTTCACTCAACTTAAGAGTCCAAATGGAATGCGATGCATTTGTACTAATGTGAGTACCACATGTGAACAAGACCTGCTTTGACAATTTACCTTCATTCTGTATAAGCCAATGTAATTAGGAACACAGTGGCTGATAACGAAGGGTTTATCAATTAATTTTTAATCATGTACCCATTTCTATGGCATTAAAAAATATATGTGGCAAAAATGGCTGTATCACAGATTAACTTCCACAAAAAACTCTGCAATAGAAGAGTTGCTGCTCCTTTAGTGACAAAATTCATCTTGACTCTGAGTTTCCATTGACTTACAATGCTTGATCCCATAGCACCAATATAGTCAATGGTTTCTTCATGGCCTAAAAGGGTGAATACAGTTATCTAGGTGAATAAATAACTATCAGAGAGGTAGTTTAGGAACTTAGGAGAAGTAAGTGCACATATTTTTTTTCTGGCAAGTGTGGGTAGGGAAAGATCTGGGAAATGTGACATTAGGATGCTTTATGATATAAGGAAAAATATAGTAACCAAATTTCTGGTTCAAGTCATATATTATGTTATTGAAGGTCATGGAGTGTGTGAGTGTGTGTGTGTGTGTGTGTGTGTGTGTGTGTGTGTGTGTGTGTGTATTTTAATGAATTACATTTCTTCCTTTCCCATTTCTACTTAGGTCCTATCCCTGTGCCTTATCCACTCATGGACATGGCCCTGCGTTCTCAACAGCTATGCTTTCATACATACAATACAATACATACAGTACAAGCTTTGGATGGTCCATTGAACTGCAAAGACTTTACATATCAGCCTGGTGACAAACTTTATCAGCTATCAGAGGATTAAGTTAGGAGAGGGATATCTCAAGTTTGGCTGAATGGTGATAGATTTTTTTTAGTTTAAGCAATAAGGTCATTTGGCAAGGGATCTGTCTTAAGGTACTCTGAGTTGGTTCACCCACAGTGACGAAATAATTTACTCTTGAAGCAACTGCACTGAATAAATCACACACCTGGGCACAACTTCCACCAGGGTAAACATTTCTCTAGAACCTGGGAGAGGAAGAATATTGTAAATAGATTTAGGCACAACTGATTGGATTCATTTAACTGTACTCAGCGTACCCATTTCCAAACTGAGGGAAATCCTTCAAATTTATTTCCTTCTGAAACCTATCCAGAAAAAGTAATAGAAATAATAGTTATCATTTATATAGTAAACTTTCAGGTTTGCAAAACACTTTATATTTTATCACATTTGTCCTTTGCAATTTATCACATTTGACCTGTCATGTAAGCACTTTATAATTCCCATTTTATAGATGAGGAAACCAAGGCAGACAGAATTGACTTGCCTAAGTTCACACCTTCAGTAAATGTCTGAGCCACAGTTTGTACTCAGATCTTGCTAGCTCCAAGTCCAGTGCTCTACACACTTTGACATCTAGCTGCCTCCCCTTAAAATGAGTACCAGTGTCCAGATTCCCAATGCATTTATACAGTGTAAGCTGTGTTTTGTTTTTGTGTGTGGAAGACATTGTAAACTCTACTATACTATAATATAATGCTGTATTAATATGGTTTCATAGCTCCTCACTGGTAAACAATGAAATAAGAGCTACTTAGAATCAGCTAAATGACCCAGTGGATAGAGAGATGGACCTTGAATCAGAAAGACCTGGGTTTGAACTTGGATTCAGATACTTAATAGTTGTGTGACCCTAGATAAGTCACTTAACTTGTTTGCTTCAGTTTCCTCAATTGTAAAGCAATGATAATAAATGCCAACCTCACAGGGTTATTGTGGGTAACAAATGAGATAATATTTGAAAAGTGCTTAGCACAGTGACTGGCACATATTAGGTATTTAATAAATACTTGTTCCTTCCTTTTCACATATTGTTTATTGTTCAAGATTCTCTACAGTCTTATCTCCCACCATCCCTACACTACTCCTATTAGTTAATGAATACAGAAATGAAGATAGTCTCTACAACAACACAAATGACAACTCACTCATACCTGCTTATTCTGTGAGGTTCTTGTTTTTGCCCTCTCACAAATCTACTATGGAGGTCCATCCAGTGGGTTGAGGGCTTTCTTCTAGCTTTCTTTATACGCAGGGAAGATACCAGTAGAGCACCTGGTCTCCATTCATTTTTGCTCTGGGAAAAATTAATCTTTCTTTTATTTTTCCCAGTCATACATTTCACTGATTACGTTTTACCCTAATTCTCCTATGTAATCTTGTTTTCCATGTGTGAAAGCTTTCTCATATCTATTATATTCTTCTTTATTATCTTTTAGGAATTGCTTAACTTTAGTTATACAGAAGCTATGAAAAATATTTCAGTCCATTTAGCAAATGACCAATGAACAATTATTAATCATTATTTGCTAGGCAGTGGTGCAGTGGATAGAATGTCTTGGCATGGAATAAGGAAGATTAATCTATCTGAGTTCAAATCTGGCCTTAGACGCTAAATGTGTGACTCTGGGCAAGTCACTTAATCCTGTTTGCCTCAGTTTCCTCATCTTTAAAATGAGCTGGAGAAGGAAATGGCAAACCACTCCAGTATCCCCACATGGGGTCATGAAAAGTTGGACATGATTTTAATGACTGAACAACAACAAAAACGCTAGGTGTTTGGTACGTAAAGATGAAAACAAAATGGTCCCTTGACTCAAGGAGGTAACATTCTAACAGAATAGACAACAAACACATGTAATCCATATACCAAACATATCCAAAGTTAACTGGTAGGAAATGGGGAAAGGATCTAGCAGCTAAGTGGTATAGAAAAGGAGCACTGCAAAGTTAACACAGGCAGATTCTTGAAGGAAAGTGAGGATTCTCTGAAGCAGAAATGGGGAGAGAATACATTCCAAGCATGGGGAATAGTCAATGAAAAGACATAGAAGCAGCAGATGGAGGGAAAGGTAGGAAGAACATCAAGAAGATGAGTTTGGCTGGACTACAGAATATTAGTTTTATGAATCATGGTAACATCGTAAAGCATCACTGAAAGAATATTAAAACTGTCATCATTACTAAAGTAATTTGAAAGAAAGATTGGGGCTAAGTTGTGTATGATGGGGTGATTGTAAAAAACAAAACTGTATAGGAAAAGATAAATGGAGCAATTATATTATAAAATGTGATATGAAAGAACTAACAAAGAGGAAGAAGGTGGGGGTGGAAGGAAGGCTGGTAATGTTAGCATCTTACTCTCATATGGGTTGAAGAGGAAACAATGCGTACATCTAGAAGGGGATAGAGGTCTTTTGAACATGTAGACAGGTGAGAAAAGTGAGGGACAAGGTTGGAGAGGGACTTTTAAAGTGGTGTGTGGTTTGGGATTTGGGAGGGTAGGAGGAGAAAATGGGGAATTTTAGAAGCTGTGGATGGAGTGGGGAGTTGGGGGGGAGAAAATAAGGTAATGTATAGGGTAAAAAGGGAGGCTGATAAAGAAAATAATAAGTAAACGTAAGATGAAGGAAAATTAACAAATAGTAATTATAACTTTGAATATGAGTGGGATGTTTATAGTAACGCTCTGCGGTGGTAAAGACTGGAAATTGCAGGGATCCCTATCAATCAGGAATGACTGATATGTTATGAAATGATCTAGAATGAAGTGAGCAGAACTAGGAGAACATTGTATACAGTAACAGCAATTTTGTTTTAAGAGCAACTTTGCTTAACTGAATCTTTTTGACTATTATAAATAGACAAATTCAAAATAAAGGGCATATGAAGAAAGATGTTATCTGCATCTAATTGATAAATAGAAGTACGGATAGAATAAATTTACATATATGTGCATGTGTGTATGTATATATACATACCATACGTGTGTATAATGGAAACTATCTCTAGTGTGGGGGAGACGGAGTAAAAGGAAAGAAAAGAAATTTACATGATAATTTGTTGTATATTTATTTGGAGGGAATAGAAAGTTGTACATAGTAGATTTGCAGTTTCATTTGTAATCATCTTTTTTTTTATTGTACTGTGTTATGGAGATGCTTGTTTTGTTCCATGAACTGAAAATAAAACATTTTAAAAAAAAAGAATACTGATGTTAAAAGATAGATCTTTGTTTCAGGGACAATTTTGATTCATTAAAAATATATATTAAGTAAAAGTTTTACCTTTTAAACTTCCCTCAGTCAAAAAGACAATCTATCTACAGCATATTTAATTAATTGTTTGTTTTAGACAAAAATGTATTAAAGGCTATTTCATTTTTTTATGTTAAAAATCTTTGATTAGTCAAATATTACAGTAGGATTTCTTAACTATTATTTTTTATAATTTTTAATGAAGGTATTACAAAGCTATGTTGGATAAGGTAACCATGTGTGCAGTATAATTAATTTCCCTTTCCTGAATTCATTCCTCCTTGTCCCATTCTAGGTTTTTACTTGGGCTAGTCCTAATGAAAAGATTGCCCTCACTGCTATTGAATTGTTCCCTGTCCTTTAAAGATCAAACTCAGTTGCCAAAATCTCTGAATCACAGAATCTCAGAAGTAGACAGGATTTAATAAGGTATGTATCACAAGAGAGACCTCTCAAAACTGCTCATTACATTTTTGGATAGCTCTAACCGTAAGGAAAGATTCGTTTTAATTAAAATAAAATCTATATCTTTGTAGTTTACATTCATGGATCCTTCAGTAGTCTTCTGATTAGGGACTAAAACAAAATAAATTTAATCCTTCTTTTACGTAACAGCTCTTCAAATACTTGAAGAAAACTGCTATCCCTCCCTTTCCAGGTAGATTACACAGTTAATAGAGTGTTAGGATGTGAGTCAGGTTGACCTGAGTTCAAGCCTAGCTTTTGAAAACTACTACCTATATGTCTGTGATCAAGTAACTTAATCTCTGCCTGCCTCATTTTCCTCATTTGTAAAATGCGGATAATCATAGCACTACCTCCTAAGCTGGTAATGAGAATTAAATAAGATATTTCTAAATTCCTGTGTACATAGTACATAGTAGGTTCTGAATCAATGCTCTCATCCACTTCCCCAGTATTGTCTTCTTTTCTTCAGAATGACATCCATAGTTCTTTCAACTGATTCTCTGATTCCCACCCCTATTCCCAGCCAAAAGTTATCTTTGCTACCTCTGAAACGTCAAAAATTTTGCTCATGTGTCTCTTCCACACTCATCATATTCTAATTTGCATTACCTATTAATATCCTTTTCCCCCTAGTCAACCATGAGTTCCTTGAGATCAGGCACTGAATCTCAGTTAACATCCCTCTCCTTTCTGCCAAGCAAAGTAAATTACCTATAGTAGGTACTCACCATGCGTACATTTTCTGAAATTTCTTTAGCTTTCTTTTGCCTTTTGGTAACCATAGTTGCTTTGGCTATCAATATGGAAAAAGAAGCAAACTTTAGAAATAACTAAGACTCTCTGTTTCTATTTTGTTAACACTGTGCCAGAATTAGTGTTTCCCACTTACAGTATTTGTTTTAATTACTGTGAGAACCAAAAGAGGTATATCTTCCCATTTTACAATGAAAAAAAAAACCTAACAAATACTAAGCGCAAAAAACTGGCTCTTTTTATGAAATCTGGAAAACTTCCAAGTGATGTCGTTTCTCATAATTAGAATAAAGTCATGTTAAAGTGTTGTACTTCTCAGCCAAATAAGGAATAAGGCAAATGTGTTCAATTGGATTTGGGATCATTTAAAATCAGACTGATGTAGCAGAAAGAACACTGCACGTGGTATCGGAGGACCTAAGGTTGAATCCTGGGTCTTTATTCCCTCTCTTTGGTAAGTCATTTAGCCTCTCCAGGTCTCATTTTTCTCATTCGTAAAATAAGATGAATGGATGAAATGACCTGAGCAATATTGTCCAGTTATAAATCTATGATCATTATGTTATGATGGTCCTATAAGCTTGTCCTTGTTCTCCATATCATGCAAATAAAGATCTTTGCCTAATTACTTGGAATGTCCAGAAAACCTGGTATTTTACCTGTAGGCAGAAAAGAAAATCAACATGCTGTTGTGATCTAGGAGTCAATATGAAAGTCTGTATGCCAAAAATTATTTCTTCCAGAACTGAATCCTCCAGAAGTCAAAAGTAAGTTCACATGTAGGTATATACATATACATATATGTGTGTATATACACACACCTATGGAAACACATGCATATATATAGTATGATTGTATGTACATGTGTATTTGTGTATACATATAATGTGATATTCAATATGTCATATAGAATACACACTATATATTCTATATAATACTTATATATTTATAACATGGTAAAAAAAAAACCATTAAGCTACCTTCCATCAACATGTATTGTTAGATTAACTTACCAACTCTTTAACACAAGTAAGGCCCCTTGCAAATGAAACAAGGGAGAAGTAAAATTGATCAGGAAGTAGAATGCCCTAGTTTGGAGAGCTCTGAGAAACTGAAGCAAAGAAGAAGAGAATGGAAAGAAAGGGTTTGTAGAGAGAGTGGAAAAGACACAGAAAGAGGGATGGAAGAGACCTGACATCATTTCCCACTTTCATTTCCCTAGGAACTGGGTATCTCCAAATGAAGAAGGTTGAAAAAAGAACCTTTGCCTATATGATCAGTTTGTCCAATCATTTTCAGATCATACTGAACTTTAAAAGGTATACATGTACAAAGCATGGTTGACTTTTAGACTGAAAAACACAAAAAAAGAAAATTTATTGGCTTCATCAATATTTCTACACATTAGAAAACATGGATATTTTTCTAAGAAAGTTTTCTGGGCAAAACTACTTCAAATTCATATTCTATTTCCTACAGACATATTAGACACTCAATAGAGTGGTGTACCCTCAATGAGATAATAGATTTAGCACTGGGTGGAACACTATAAAAGTCATCTATTTTACAAATGAGGAAACTGAGGCTCAAGTTCACAAAGACAGCTAGTGTCAAGGCTGAACCAGGTTTGCGAAATGAACCAAGATCTTCTGACTCAAAATATAATGCTTTTTCTGCTATAGAACTACAAAAGGAAAACAGTGAATGGACTGGGAGTGGGGAAAATATTCCTTTGAGCCTGAATTGGACTGAGTAGCTATTATACACTAAGGATCTTGTCCAACGCCCTGGTCACGTTTGCTAGTGAGACACTCAGCAAGGAACTAGAGGAATACATCGAAGGTGTTTGAAAAGCAAGTTGACACTGGGAGGTCTGAGTCACAGAAACTTGGAAGTAAAGAGCTCTTTCATATTGGTTAAAAAAATGAATTGAAACCATTTGGTGGACACTTTCCATCTACATCCACCCACAATATTAGTCTGGATTTGCTAAGAAGAAAGCAATTTATTCTGTCACTTTCTGGGAACTTAGAGCTAATTGGCCTTTCATAGTTATGTGATTTTGTAAATGAGCATAGAAGTGAAAGCTGACAAAATTTCAAACAGGAAATCTGAATCTGCCTGCTTTCATAAGTATCTCATAATGGTTTGTAGGAAGGAACGAGATTTTGATTAGTACAGCAAATTTCTTCATGCCAAGGGAAGTATTCCAAATTACTCCATCAGTGCAACAAACAGAAAGATTGTGCCTCAAACAGATTCCTGAATGACAAGAAAACTTCTAGTTTAAAATTTTATTTACGGTTTCCCTCCCCAGCAGCACAGATTATGACCTTCAATCTCTGTATATATGTACCACTGTCATAAATGGGTGTTCCACAGAGCTCCTGACCTTTGGTAGCCTACTGCCTCCCCTTTCCTCTTCCCAATACAATCCACTGGAAATGACATGCATAATATATCACATCTTACAGAACGCTAGACGAGACAGCAAGTCTACAAATGTGGCAGCAATGGGAGAAAAGAAATAGAAAGAAAAATAACTGAAACCTCCACACAATCTTAATGGAAAAGAAGCTGGAAGAGATTAAGTTCAAAATATATATATAAGTCTTCAAAGACCACAAAGAATGTTAAGGTATTTTCACAGTGTCTAGCCCCGATGATAGAATGAGTAGAATGAAGGGAAACTGAAGAAAAACATACCAAAGCAAATGTGAAGCACTATTTTTCATGCATGAAATATATGACTAGAGATTGTTGCAGCAAACAGACTGAGATCATTAATTAATTTGATTGTATCCCAAGCTAGAAGTGAATTTGCTCTTCAAATGGATAGATAGATAGAGACAGATATGTAGATATAAAAACAGATAATAATGATATAGATAATAAAGATGATGCAAATATGCCAATAAGAATTACAATTCTACCAAATTAATTTACTTAATTAATTGGTGCCATACCAACTGATCTACAAAAACTTAGTTTTATAGAGATGGAAAAAAATAATCATCATCTAAAAAATGAAGTCTGTATCTCAAAAATATTATAAAATGGGAAAAGACCTATAGGTACAAAAATATTTATAGTAGCTCTTTTTGTAGTGTCAGAGAACTGGAAATTAAGGAGATGTCCATCAATGAGGAATGACTGAACAAGTTTTGGTATGTGATTGTGATGGAATATCATTTTTCTATAAGAAATAATTAGCAGGATGCTTTCAGATAAATCTGGAAAGACATGAACTGATACAAAGTGAAGTGAGCAACACAAGGAGAACATTATACACAGTACCAACAATACTGTATAATGATCAGTTGTGAATGATTTAGCTGTTCTCAGCAATACAATGGTCCAGGACAATTCTAAAGGACTTATGACAGAAAATGTTACCTTCACAGAAAGAATTGATAGAGTCTGAATGGATATAGAAGCATACTTTTCTTTTACTTTCTTTTTCTTATTTTTGTCTGTGTTTTTTTTTGCAACATATGTTTTACATGACTGCATGTGTATAATCTATGTCAAATGGCTTGCCTCCTTAGGGAGGCAGGAGGGAGGAAGAAAATTTTAAATTTAAAATTAAAAAAAAACCAAATGGCAATTTTTACATGTAGTTGAGAAAAATATAAAATGAGGCCAAAAAATATAAATATAGGTTTATGTTAGATTCAGATATAGACAGATATAGATACAACCATGGATTCGATAAAAATATGTACATATATAGATATATCTATACAGACATTTCTATATACTTGCATATGTGTGTGTTTGTGGATCTAAGTACATGACTTAGTATGAATAAATAATATATAGATAAGATGATAGAGATGTAGGTTAGCTATGGATATGGATATATAGTGGACATAAGAGATGGATAGAGATATAAAATGTAGATTATATGTGGATATTTACATTAGATATAGATAATATAAATTAGACATAGATGTATCTAGTCATAGATAATACAGTTGTAGATATAGATATATACAGATATAGATATTTCTATATGGACATTTTTCTATATGTAGGTGTGTGTGTATATATATGTATATATATATAGGTTCATATATATATGAGTATATAGATAAGTGTATATGGATAAACAGATAATTAATAGATCAGTTTACCTCTTTTTTTCCCTCTAGATAGACAGAAAAACAGACAGAAAGACAGACAGACAGACAGAGAGACAGATAGATAGACAGATAGATAGATAGATAGATAGATAGATAGACAGACAGATAGATAGACAGATAGATAGATAGATAGATAGATAGATAGATAGATAGATAGATAGATAGATAGATAGATAGATAGACAGATAGATAGATAGATAGATAGATAGACAGATAGATAGATAGATTGATAAACAGACAGATAGATAGATAGATAGATAGACAGATTTTACCCCTTAGTTTGATTGCAGTTACCTGACTCTTCTCTCATTCCTTCTTCTCTTACATACAGGAAAAGTAAACCTAAAAATTTCATGTCTGGTCAGCAAAGGGCGGAGAGTAGAAGGAAGGGGATTGCATCAAGAGATGGTATATTCTTTAGAACTTTGTAAAAATTTTTTAAGAACTTTAAAAAAAAATAAAAAGAGCTCTCCTGACTGCTAGCTCTTGTGCTGTATTAGGCTTTAAATCTCTTTTTTTTTTTGCCCTGAGATTGAGCTTTCAAAGTGATTTTCCACTCTGATGATTACAGACAGCTCGACAGACAAAGAGAAAAGGGGATTTCAAATCGGCAGTCACTGCTAATATGTGCTTTGCTTTTTTGACCAGTAAAAAGAAGCTGGGTGTTACTTTGTCATTTCTTAATCATCAGTGTCACAAAAGCCCTTCTGGAATTCTGACATCAGAATGAATTTATTACAGACTGAATCAGCTAAAAGAGATCTCTCTTCCTTAGAGAAGATCTTCTTTGGAAAAAGTTTCCACGATCTAGATAGGAAAACATAGAGAGGAAGAGTCCACACTACAAAGCAGAGAGCCTTCCTTATTCAGAAAAGTGATCCACAAAAATTTCCAATAACCACATTTATATACCAAGGTAATAAAAACTACCTGAAGATTCATTTTACAGAAGTTTCACGTTATCAGGAAATAAGTCCCCCTTATTTGTTGCCTTTTGGCTATGTTTTGAATTTTTACTCACTGGGTTTCTGAATCTTCTTTTCTAACCTTAGATCAATCTCAAGGTGTCTAAAAATTCAAATATTTTACCAATGCATAAGAAAGAGGGCCTCAGCAAATAAAGAAAATTCCATACCTTCTGGTACAGAATACTGACCTTTAATAGAGCCAGAATGATTTTTAGTCCAGTCAGTTGTCAGGAAAATTGTCAGTGCTAAGTTCTCTGTGGAATGTTAAGACTTTGTCACAAGGAGAAATACTGTTAGCTATTTCTCATTCATATTTTGTGGCCTATTTTGAATAGCATTAATATTTTATCCAAAAAAGGAGGCCTTTTCTCTTTAACATGATCTTAAAAAGACACATTACATTAAGCAGAATTTTTATTATATTTAAGCCAATTTTTCCTCCTCAAATAAATCTGTCTCTAAATATATAACCAAAGTTAATGGGAATGAATAGATCAATATTTACAGAGACTTTTCTACCCACAGAACTTTCCAAATGACTTTTCAGGAACTGATTTGTTCTACAAAATGAGGAAAATCTATAAATGTACAGACAATTTTTTTAAATACCAAAAAAGTCACAAAGAATTTCCTGTAGGATGATGGATCTAGAATTAAAAGAAACCTGAAGTAACGTATTCCCTCATGTTACAGATGAGAAAACTGAGGCCTAGTAAGGTAAAATAATTTGTCCCAAGACAACATCAATGGAAACTCATAATATTATGCCAGGAGACATTACTATCTGCTCACCCCAACATTCAAAATTCAAAATCCTTGAATTGCTATATGCTATGCAACAAATCAACAAATATTTCTTTTTGTTTTTTAATTCAAGAGATATATATCAAATGTCTACTGGATGCAGGGTATTTGACAGGCACTGTGAGAAATAAAAGGATGAAGAAAGGCAAACCCTGACTTCAAGGAAACATAAAATAAGGCCATGTGAGTATTTGGCATAAGATACAAATAGAAGAGATAAAATACCACTTCTAGCACTAGGCTGGAGGTTATGGGAAATGCAAAACATAAAGCTTTCCCTCAATGAGCTTACGCTGTAACCCATAAACATTGGATTTAGAATCAGTAGAACTGCCTTCAAATCCTCTCTCTGCCACTTAGTACCAGTGTGATTGTCATGGGTAAGTTACATGATCTCTCCGTATTCAATTTAGAAAATGATGGGGGTGAACTAGATGACTTCTTAATTCCCTCCCATCACTAAATCTACGACCCAATGGATCCACGGATGGATGATAATTTTAAAAAATACCACAGACAAGAGAAATACCTCATTTAGCTTGCATCATTAGGAAACTTTTCCACATTAAGTGAATTTTCTTGATATCTGAAATTTTCCACATTAAGAGAATTTTCCAGATAACTGAAGTGTTAACTCCTGATAACCATGTACGTCAAGTACAAACTTGGTGAACTTCAAATATATTTTGCCATATGGTTTACTCTACATATCTTCATACCCCAATATGACAAAAATGTCTGAACTAATGAAAGAGAATATTAATTGATTTTCTGAAGCTTCAAATTTAAGGTTTCAAGTGAAAATACATCATTTAGCATTCAAGTACCAAACATTTTGTTGTTATTTCCACCTTTGTTTTTAAATCAAGATCTGGTATTATATTGGTGAAGAAAACTACCAGTAAGGCAACACCCTCACCAATGAAGATTAACAATTGTTCTGCAATAACTTAAATTATACTAGAATTGTCTGAGAGATTGTAAGGGTGAGTGACTTGCCCAGGATCACACAGTTTGTCAGAGGTAGGATTCAAACCTATGTCATCCTGATTCTATTATTGGCTTTCTATTCATTATCCCCATACTCCCTTCTCTCTCTATTCGTTGTTTACATTTCTAAAATTAACTGCATACTTCCTCATCTTCTTCAGCAGAGCAAAATGAACAAAAATCTTACCTTCCTTGCTGACACAGGGGCATCACTGTATACAGCAATTATGCTGTGGTAAGATACAATGAGATCCTTAGTAGTTACTGAGATGTACAAAGCTGTCTGTCCTTGGTCACTGCCCTGAATGGCCTCAGGTTTTTATTATTTGTTTTTTTTTTCCAATTGTTCTTCTGTCTCCTCCCATTGCCCTCCCCACCCAAGTTGAGACTTCTCAATGATCTCACTGTATTTTTTCTGATTCCTAATCTGCTGCCTTTGTTTCTACATAAATATCTTCATAGAACCCTGAAAAGAATTCTCTGACTTTGTTACTAAGGAAAATTCAGAGGTCTTCTGACTGCTAATTTCTTAGGTGTTTTTTTCTCTTGTTTCCAGGTTCACAGACCCATTCAAAATGATTGAAGCTAATAGAAATTCAACCTCTGGAAGAGCAGGGCATTATTGAATTCCATTAGGTATGAAATGATGGGGTACATACTACAAATACAGTAGGACTACAGAGGAGAGACAAATTAGCACATGCTAGAACTGATTTATCAGAGTAATTGAGATGGGCCTCAAATTTTAGTGTGTATAAAATTGTTAAATTGATAATGGAAAGAGCGCTGACCTTGGAGTCAGAGGTCCTAAGTTCAAATTCAGCCTCAGTTACTACTTATATGATATTGGGGACAGTCATATAACCGCTCTGTGTTTGTTTCCTAGTCTCCAAAATGACGAAGGTCAAAGTAAGTGGCCTCTAAGATGCCTTTCTTCCCTAAATCTTTGATCAGATTATTTTACAGCATTGTTCTATATACATTCTTCTATATTACATTCTTCATGTTGGAAGAGGAATGTGGAGGTGAGAGGCTTCTTCTATATACAATTCTATAGTAAACCCATTCCATCTTTTCTTTATGTAGCAATGTGACTAAGAAACAGTAAAAAGCAGGTAAGGGAAACTTGAGTTCTTTGAAACCTGAACTGTATTCTTCTTTTACTCATTTTCTCAGTCATCAAAAATCTATTAAACTTGTAATACATGTCAAGGACTTTGCTAAGCTCTAGGAATACACAAAAAAGAATATACATCTATATCTACCTATCTATCGATATACCTATATATCTATATGCCTATAGATACATATATAGATATAGATAAATATCCTATATCTATCTTGTTTTCACCTCCTTTTTTGCAAGTTGTCTCCCTTATTAGAATCTGAGCTCTTTGGATTCAGAGACTGTTGGCATTGGTGGCATATATCTGAGGTGAAAACAAGATAGATACAGGACAAATTGGAGATAAAACAGAGAGAAGACAATCTTTAAGAGGGATGAGGAAAGGCTTCCTCCACCACAATTGGACCAACTTCTATGTCAGCTACCTCTGCTCTTTCAAACAGCATTAGAATCCAATCCTTCATAACAGTAGCCTAAAACATGCACAGAGGAACCTAAAACACACATACCTACAAATATGCATACATACATACATACACAAACAGAGTGGTCAAAAAAAAGTTTATCAAAGAGGATACTCAAAGAGTTGAATGTAAGAGGTTATAAATGGATTCCCATCTGTAAAAGCACAAACATAGAAACCACTTATGTAAAACATCAGCCAAAGGCAGGAGGGCTTGGAATTACACATTGCAATACTCGAAGCAATTTGCTTTTTATGTGCCAATGTGTCACACTCAATGAAACCACAAACCGCACTTCTAAGTGATCCATTTCGGAGAGCCATGTTCTTTGGGATCTAAATACCTCCTTCTTTTAATCTTCCTTAGGAAATTATTTCCTCCAATGTGAAACTGCAGAAACGGGTCCAACGCTCTGTGTATTTGTCTCATTTCAGCAAAACATTGACAACCCTGTTACCCACTTACAGTGGCTTTCATTTGGATGTGCTGGTAAAAGGCCCTCATTTTAAGCCTCTCACCTCCACATTCCTCTTCCAACATTCCCTTCACATTGCTTTACTGAGGAAAAGACACCCCATGCCTTCTTGATCAAGACAGACAACATAATGGCTGAGCAAGCTTTAATTTCTCCGCTGCTGGCATTCAAACCTGGTTTGCATTGTCATGAGGAATTATTTGGTATTCTGTATAAAACACCATTTCTCCCTCCCTCTTCCCTTTATCTAGACAACCAACCACTGGGAAATTATTGTCAAAGTCTTAAAATGATTTCCCAATGATTGCTTGTTAGTACAATGAAATTTCTTTCTCAGCCTTGGTCTCTTTTCAAGTCTCTTCTGGGGACCAACGAATCCCTGGGCTCCTGGAGCACACGCTGAGCATAATACAAGCATGGAGGGCACATTCCACATGTGTGCATCTCTCTACTTCTCTCTGGAGCTCCACTTAAGCACACACTAGTGAGCTAACAGGATGGGGAGGAGACCAAGGGAAATGAGAGGAAAATAAGAAGGCTCTAGATTTTTTTTAAAGATATGTTTCTCAGATTCAGGGAGTTTTGTTGCCAGGATGGATCATATTAACTCGAGAAAGGGAGGTGGAGAGGCCCCCAAGAAAGAAAGTGTAAAGATTTTGAGGTGAAAAGAGAAAAAGTGTTAGAAATACTGGGAGGAGGACAAAACAGCAAGAAACAAGGCCAAAATTCATTGCCAGAAAATAAACCTGGGAAATACTTCTAACTCAGGAGGTTGGAAGTCTGAGGATTTTTTTAAGTGCCAAAGGCATAAACTAATCTATTTAATTAGAAAAATATGCTTGTGTTGCACTCTGAATAATTTCCCAGAGGAAAACACTGTTTCTTTTAAAGTTATGAGTTTCAGTTTTAACTAGCCCATACTGTTTTCACCATTGAACTTCAATCTTTTCCGCAGGTACTCCCTCCTGGGCTGGAGAAGAGAAGAATCTCTAGGCTATTTATTCTATAATATCTTTGCCAATAGTTCCTATTTAATTATTGTCAAATGAAATGGGAATGTGACCCTTCCAAGACTTAAAAATTACTTTTATGGATACTGAAATAGATAACAGTGTGTCTTCCCATTTCATCAACTTCTTTGACTTCCAGAATGCCCATCGCCAATTTATCTCAACTATGTACAGGAGAGGTCACACTTGAAACCTCACCATCACTTAAAATTGCCCACCTCTAAGGTGTGTGTGTTCATCCTTTGTTGCCAAAGAAGACGATGCCATCAGAGAAATGATGACATGACTTGCACTTGGCTTTGTTTTGAGTGAGGGAGGGCTGTGCAGGTCACCAGCCTCACTTCTCCTCCAGAGCCATCTGAATCCAGTGACCAGATATTCATCAGGATGACTGGAGATGACCCAGGATGAGGCAACTGGGGTTAAGTGACTTGCCCAAGGTCACACAGCTAGTGAGTGTCAAGTGTCTGAGGTGAGATTTGAACTCAGGTCCTCCTGACTCCTGCACTGGTGCTCTATCCACTGCACCACCTAGCTGCCCCACCTCCAAGGTAAATGATTCTTGGATAACAGTCTTCCATGATTTATTCTTCCTAAACTTATGCACAGGATCACAGATTTGTAGATTTTGAGCTAGAAGGAAAGATAAGAGTCCAGTTCTCCCATTTGACTGATAAATAAACTGAGACTCAAAATGATTAAATGAATCGCCTAGGATCAAACTGGGAGTAAATGTCTAAGAAAGGATGTGGTTTTGACTCCAAGCTCTAAGCTCTTTTTATTATACTGTGCAGGTGCTCTTTATCTTTTTTATGATATATGGCACCCACACCCACACACAGTCTCTCTTTGTTCTTCCAGTTTTCTAATCCCATCATACCCCTTTGTTCATAGCTCTGACTTTGAGTCACTTTTTTTAAAGGCCCTTTCCTCAGTCTTTGTATCTTTGCCCTACTTCCTCTTTATGTTGTTTTTCAACACTGGCTCATCTCCACAATCTACCTTCTCTAGGAAAGGGAGGAAAGAAGGTAGAAAAGGGAGGAAGGAAGACAAGAAATAGAAGGAAGAAAGAAGGAAAGGATGTACGAAGGGGAGAAAGGAAGATAGGATGGGAGGAAGAATGGTAGGAAAGAGAAGAAGGAAGGAAGGAAGGAAGGAAGGAAGGAAGGAAGGAAGGAAGGAAGGAAGGAAGGAAGGAAGGAAGGAAGGAAGGAAGGAAGGAAGGAAGGAAGGAAGGAGGGAAGGAAGGAAGGAAGAAAAACAGGGCAGAAAGAAGAAGAATGAGAGAAAAAAGAAAGAAACTTACACTGAGTCTACCATCTCCTTTAGCTATGTTCCCAAGTCACTGACTAAACTTCTTTAACACCATTTAGTCCCCAGTCTTTGGAAAGTATGGCTTTGCACCTCACCATCTACTGAAATTTCTTTCTTAAAGGTCACCAATGACCTCTCCAGTGCCTCCCCTGAGCTTTTTCTCAGGTTTAACTTTCCATAAACTTCCTGGGACATTTCCTAGTATTGACCACTCTCTCTTTCTGGATGTTCTTTCCATCTTTACTTTGCAACACTATTCTATTGGTTTTCTGCTTCTACCTTCTAGACTACTTCTCAATCCCTTTCAGAATTTCATTATTATTTGGCTATGCCATAGATTAAAAATATCCCCTAAGGTTGTGCTCTGGGCTTTCTCTTTTCTCTTTATTCTTTCTCTCTTGGTGATAATGCAATTAATACTTTCTCTATGCAGAGCTAAAACATGGTGCATTGGATAGAGTAATGGATTTCATGTCAGGAAGCTCTGAGTTTAAAGCCTAATTCTTACAAATATAATCTGAATGACCTTGAGCAAATCACTTAAAGCCTCTAGGATACAGATTCCTTATCTGCAAGACAAAGGAGATGGACTCAATAACATCTGAAGTCCCTTCTACCTCTAATTCTATGGATCTATAATTCTGTGAAATACAGATCTATCTCACTCCTATTTTTCCCCTATACTATGAAACTTCTGAAGGACAACTCTATCTGCATGTTCCAGTGGTAATCCAATATGAGGTTGTAGTGTGCCCAGGCACAGGGGCCAGTCCATGAAAACTAACTGAACTTAATATGTTCAATTAATCAATCAAAAATAATTCCCCAAGTACCTACTATGTTCCAGTTACAATGCTAAGTGGGGGGAATATACAAACAAAGAATGAAACAATCAATAGCATCAACCTCTCCTCTGGAACTCCCCTTTCCTGCCTACTTCTACTCCCTCCTGACAACTTCGCTATTTCTGTTCCCATACTCTTAGATATTCAGGCCTCAAACACGGAAGGATTAGAGAAGGCAAAGGAATGAAGATTTATGTAGCAACTAATATATGCAAGGCACTATGCTAAGCACTTTTTACATATGTTATCTCATTTGAACCTCATAACAACAAGATGAGGTAGGTGCTTTTATTATTTTCATTCTACATTTGAAGAAACTGAGACAGAAGTTAAGTGATTTGCCACATAGCAATAAGTATCTGAATATGGAATTGAACTCAGGTCTTCCTGACTTCAGACCAGGAGTTCTAACCACTGCCACACCATCTGCCTTTGACCAATACCTTTCATTATTCTTTTTCCCTTACCTTTTATATCCAAATAGTTGCTCTTCACTCTACATTCCCCATGGAATTTACCCTAAGACTATATGGAGAAAAGGATTTGATCACATAAGTAGCTATACTTTAAGATAGAGCTAGAGATGGAGAAATAGAGATAGATAGATAGATAGATAGATAGATAGATAGATAGATAGATAGATAGATAGATAGATGATAAAGAATAATAAAACAATACCAGAAGAATTAAAATATATTTAAAGTAAGAAAACCTGGATTTATATAATGCTTCTGCCAATAATTTGTGACACTGGGCAAAACTTTTCACCTCTCCTTTCTTGACCGTGATACTTCTGTGAATTAGGGAATGTAGTCTTTAATGTTCTATGATCCTGTGATTCTCTGTTTCTATATTCCTTCTTTATGCAGAAACCTGAGATGTTACTGAGTCACAGGACCATTTTTTACCATCGTGAAAGGACAAGACATCTCACTTTTCTTGTGCTTATAAAAAATAAAATAGATTCTAGTAGCAGTCAAATTGAAACAATATAAATTCCTTCCATCTCACCATACAAAAGACCCCAAGCAGAAATTCAAATAACTCTCATAAATGAGAAATCTCAGTAGCAATAACTGAGCCAAGATACAAAAAGCCCTGTTTGAAAATAAGATTTCACCCCCACCTAACCCAATGTCTTCTAAAAGTTAATATAATTCACTTTCAAAGAAAAGATTAAAGCATATGTTCATTTGCAATCTATTACCCCACAAAAACTATATGTACCTCAATTTTCTATCAGATATATGGAATGTCTAGAAGTGTCTAAAATCAAACTAGTAATCACAAATGGGAAATAAATTTATGTAAGGACCGACAATGTAAGGAATGAACCAGAGAAGAAAATATTCAAAACTGAACGACTGAATACTGGATGATCTTCAAAGACTAGAAAATGCTTTCTTAAAGTGAGACCCCTTCATCTCTCCTCAAAAATAGGTCAAGACACTAACTGAAAAGGAGGGGAAAAAGACGTGTCAAAACTAGCCTTAAGCAGAGATGGCAAACCTGAAATGGATCATAACAAGACATGGAATGATGAGATGTTTTGCAAAACCCAGCACTTTATTAACTGTGGCAACACTGCCTACCCCATCAAGCCAATAACATTATTAAATACTGTGACCAACAATTCATTTCAGGTAGGTTTCTTCACATTCTAGTTGACCTGGATTTGAACCAATGATTTGGTGGCTAAAAGCAATGGATCCTACAACAAATAAGGGACAAGGTTTAAATCTCTAGCAGAGCAGCCTCAATCTTGCCCTGAACAGTAAATATATTTTTCAGTACCCTCTGATGAACACATATGACATAGTTTCCGGAACACATCTGCATCTAATTGTTCTGCTTTGTGGGCCATTTCAATGTACGTATTGTGATTCTTTATGCATTTTGGATATGTGTGTATGAGTCTAAAAACCTCGGTGAACATATTTTTAAAGGATAACTCAGGTGTGATGAAAGCTTTAGCTTTCTTTGCTGGCATTGTTATTTACTGCCCCTCTCAGACCTTAAAACCATGCTTGTAACTAACAAGGAAGTCTGTTAAAATGATCTTAACTGAGGAAGTCCACCAATAAACAGAGCTTGCATATTATTTTTATTCCACATCAGCTTGGGTTGAAACGGCTACCCCAATTATTAAAATGTGTGCTCCCACAAAGGATTATTATCCCCACAAACATGCTGCCGTTCGCTTTTCTCCTGGAAACCCTGGGATAGGATCTGTCAGGTTTGCTCACTGGGGTAACAAACATGTCACCCAGATTTGCATTGGGAATTAAAACATTCTGGAGGCTGACAAAAGGCAAAACATTCTTAGCAACCGTGACGAGAAGAAGGCATTGCAATACCTAGACATCATGAGTCAAAAGTCCTTCATCAGACAGCTTGGAAAAATTATATAATCCCAAGACAGAAACTCCCTGAAGAGTAAGTCGTGCTTTAGAGACCCATTTTTTATATTCTTCCCCACCTCCTACAAGCAGAACCACGTCAGTATTGTCTTCTATAAACCTGATGTTTCTTACCCTTGCTTTGAACATTACTTATACTATAAATATTAAAGCAAAAAAAGGTATAGAGAGATGATTGCTGTTTCTATAAATATAGATACATAGACATAACTATAACTAAATTGATTTTTCTTCTAACTTTCAAAACCAGGGAGAAAAGGCACTCAAATATAACAACATTATTTTTAGGGGTAGGAGTCAGATGCAGACAAGTAATTTAATATATGTGAGAATCATGCCATTAATAAACTAACACTATAGGTTCTATAATGATAGAAGCATGCATATGCTGTCAGTAGAAATTGAGGTTTAAATCTCAGTTCTAGCACTATCTATGGGACCATAGGCAAGTCACTTAATCCCCTTGAAACCTATCTGCAATGCTGGGTGAATATAGCACCTATCTCACAGGTAGGTACAAAATTTACCATATCTGTGATTTTATTATTTTAAGGAAATAACTGTAGGTGAACTCCTTTTACCAAATACAGAATAGCAAGTGCTCTGTACTTGCCTTGGAGTATGACCTGGGGCACTGAAGGGTGAATTTATTTGCCCAAGGTTATGCAGTCAATATATGTCAAAAACTCAGTGTCCAAGTCCTCCTTGACTTGAGCCCAAGACTTCCTGATTCTATGGCTGGCTCTCTGCTAAAAGAGGAAAAAAAGGAAGGGGGAAGAGGAGGAGGAGATAGCCACAGATAAGTAGTTGAGAGGATAGAGTATTACACCTGAAGTCAGGAAAACCTGAGTCCAGATTCAGCATTAGATTAGTTGTGGGTTACTGGGTAGTCACTTAATTGTTTTCTGCCTCAGTTTCCTTGTCTACAAAACAGGACTAAATAATAGCCGCTATTTCCCATGGTTATTATGAGGATAAAATTAAATAATTGTAAAGCCCTTTGCAAAGTGCTATATAAATGTGAGATAGTAGTAGTAGTAATAAAAGTAACATAAGCAATGTTATATTAATTATAATCATCATTAGCATTTGTATCACTGTAGATCATAACAATTTATTATTCATAGTAATGAGTAGTATTTTTATGTCATATTAGCAGTAATGCTACTGTTACACTAGATCTTCACCTTAGTGGCTAAGAAACAAGTATTACTACATTAGCACCGTCATTAAACCTCTCCAATACCTGTGTTTCTTCAGTTGTTTCAGTCATGTCCATCTGTCTGTGATCCCATTTGGGGTTTTCTTGGGAAAGATACTGGAGTAGTTTGCTATTTCCTTCTCCAGTTCATTTTACAGATGAGGAAATGAGGGAAACAGGGTTAAGTGACTTGCCCAAGGTCCCACAGCTACTGCCTGAGGCTGATTTTGAGCTCAGGTTTTCCTGAAGCCACCTAGCTGCCCAAAGCCACACCAAAACTCTAACCCTGATGCTGGACTGTCCCAGTATCTAATACAGAGCTTTAAATATGCTAGATATTAAATCCTGTCCATATTTCTTGAATTGAGTTGAAAATGTAAATCTTAATATCCTAAATTATGTACCAAATCCTACACAATATCCTTTGAACAGTTCACTGAAAATTATTCCTTTCTTTTATTCAAAAAGCTGGCCAGCACTAATTTTTCATAATAATACTTACCAATACCAAAAGGATTTGAGCACATCTTAGCCATATTTATATAAGTAGAAAGAAACATAAAGTTAAGAACAGAAGAAATACTACAATTAATGTGGGTTTGTTTCAAATGCCTCAGGGCTCTCTTGTTTTTCAGCCCATTAATGGAAAACAATCGCCATAGTGGAATCCGCTTAGTAGCAATTTCATAAAAGCAATCTTTAAGAAAATTTCCCAATCTTTTAAATGTGTGTGTGATTCAGCAGTATCATTAACTCTGTAAATCTACCTGAGGCTTTTCTTTACCAAAGATATTTTACAAAGCCAAATCATGTGCTTACTATAGACAGATAAAATATAATATATTGTCCAATAAATGTTCCAATAAATCTGTTTTAAAAGACAATGTATATTAAAATGATTTATCATCATAATTTCCTTTATTATCTAAGCACAACTGAAGTGCTAATTCTGACCCAAGGGTACATTATTAATATCTCCACCTCAGTTTGACTACCTGAGTCACAAAGGACAAAGCCCATCCACAAGAACAGTCATGGTACTCTTCAGAGATTAGACATGACAAGCCATAATATAACTAAAATGTACCCTAAGCTCTTGTTTTCTATATTAATTTCATAAGTTAAGCTATACACCTTGTTTCATCATCATTATCTGTCTGAATACTGCTGGTTTGCCCACTAAATGGAAACTACTCTTCCTAGTTAAGGGTAAGTGAAATTCTAGGTCAGCAAACAAAGTGTTGCAAGAGAACTTTGGAAGTCTATAGAAACTCTGTGGATTGAGGATTGAAGGTGGAAGTGAGCAGTCTTCCTTATAATAGAATGTGTCCCCTCTAGATGCCTCCTCCTCCCCATTCCTGCCCCCTCCCTTTTCTGAAACATTCTATGCCAACAACCTTCCATGCTAGAAACTTCCATACCCCATGCAGCTTTTTTAATCGACACTTCTCTACCTATGACATCAGAGGAAGGTAACTATTCAGACAAGTCTTAGTGAAACCCTATCCCTCCCAATCAAAACCTTGGACCTTTTCCAAATTGTAATCCTATCATGTAGGACAATCTAGGTGTTCATGCATTTAACTAGGAAATATGTCAACATGGTGATGTAACCTGGGTACCAAATGCCATGACTCACTTATTAATCATTCCCCCTTTTCCTCCTGCTGTGGCCTAAAGATTTCAATGTAGGACAGGCTCCTTTCTGATGTATGACCCATGGATAGGCCTTATCACCTCCAGAGATTTGGTTATATTCCTGCTTCACCGGGACTTTGAGCCTTCTGTGTACTTGACCACTTTTTTTTTTCTATTCTTTTCTCATTTTCCTAAATGCTTCATCATTTTAAGTCATAAGTTTTCCATTGTGTGAGGCTCAAAATATTGAATAAAAGCTCTTAGTATGATTGAGCAATTCTGTCTCTTCAGTAGAGACTTCTAAGTCACAAAAAACAGTTTAGATAGTCAGAGACAAATACATTGCCCTGAAGTCTTGGGTTTAAGGGTTAAGTAAATATCATTATGGCTCTCCTGTGGACTCCAAGCATTGCAGGGACTACTAGGTAGTAGTTGTTCCCACAGAATATTGATTTCTTAGCATTTTAAAAAAATGCAGGTATTAAGTTTTACAAGTTTGCACTTGGGTATTAATGTAAGTCAGTTTTAAGCAATGTTATAGCTAGATCATGGGTTCATATGTTATCGGATCTCAGATGCAAAACTGGAAGGAATCTTAGGAGGATCTAAAGTAGTCCATTTTCTTTCTCTCCCTCATTTTACAAATAAGGAAAATGAGACCCAGAAAGCTTATGGGATTTATTCAAAGTCAGGTAGGAACAAGCAGAGTCAGTATTCAAACTCAAATCCTAGTTCAACACTACTTTACAAATATATCCTTTACTTATAATACTATAGATATAACTGATAAGGGATTTTTTTCATTTGATTCACCATTTGTTGGTAAATACTTTGGCACATTTTTGCAACAATGTCCTTACTTAGGATAGAAATGGTCACCACAAGATAGGTCCTTGAATACATGAATAAATGATGAAAGAATTAGTGAATATGTTTATTGTGTGCCAGATACTGTACTGAGTGGTGTGGATCTGAACGCAGGCAGGAAGACAATCCCTCCTCCCAAGCAACTTACTTTCTAATGGAGAAAGATCATAAATAAAGGGGGACAAGGAAAGTTTGGAATATTTAGACTGAAAGTTTTAAAGTAGATGGGATGTAACATGGAATCATGTTTCTAGGTAGAATAAGGTGAAAGCCCACCTGCAAGAACCAAATATTCATGTTTCCCAAGAGTTCATTATTCCGGGTAATATTGTCATCATACTTGACCATACAAATACCAGAAATAAACAGATCTTGGTCAGTTCCTAAGACTGAATTCAGCTTCCTTCTCTTGTATTTTTGTGGTTTTGGTTTCCATTTTCTTTATAGTTTTGAATACTAAAAAATGGACATAATGAAAAATCCTAAATACAAAGTTGGGTTGGGTTTAAGGGAGGGTATGTAAATGATCAATCCCATGGCGTCTGAGGATACTTCCTTCCTCAAAAGGTTCTCTAGTGAGAGAAGATAAATTATTTGAGAGATAGGACACAGGATATCACTAGAGTGGAGAGAATGAGTCAAAAGAAGTCAAGAGCTGGCAAGCCTGAACTGGATTACTGATCATCACTGAATGCTCACTCAGCCACTCACTCCCCTTTGTCCACAAGGAAAAGCTCCAGGTGTCATGTAGTGCTCTTGAAAACGAGTTAAAATGACATTATATGGTGATACGTCCACTTTCTTGCCTTCCCATAGGTGTTTGTTGATTTGAATTGTCATTTTTTCCCGCTCCAGAAGCAAAGTTGACTGTCTAGAAATATGTTTATAATACTAAGTATAAAACAAATAATGCATGTTTTAAACAATAACAAAAACCCCATAATCTCAATTCATTTAAGTCTCCCAAAATAATCCCCTATGGTTTCTCACCAAAATTTAATACAGCTTTTATACTTATATGGAAAATATGAATATAAAGAATTTCCAATCAATCATTTGGTAACAATTTCTCCTATCTTCTTCTTACTCATCACTGAGACGTGTGTTTTCAGTGATGGAATTGGCATTCCTTGTCACCCATAGAATCATCAAAAACTGCAACCTAGAGCTCTCAGAGTTCATTAAATGAAAGGAACAAAAGAAATCCTGAAGATCAGCATCAGTATGCGTTCAGCACACCAAACTATGTCTGATCTGCTAGATCTCAAACCTTGTTTTGTAGCATCAAGTAGCATCAAGGAATATAATGCTGAGCTAAAAACCATATATAAAACTCTCCATAAAAGCTGCTCCCAAGAGAAAGCTGAAATAAAATTTAAGCCACTAGGATTCTTATCCAAGGACATATTACTCAGGGTCTTCTCCTTTCCAAGCAAGAGAATGGTAAAACATTACTAAGGAGAAATGGATGGATTAGTAATTTTTGGAGTGACAGAAAAGGAGAGGAAAGAGAATAAGCACCTACTAAGGGTCAGCCACTATGCTAAGAGATTTACAAATATTGTCCCATTTGATCCTCACAACATCTGTGGGAGGTAGATATTATAATTCTTGGATTACAATTGGGGAAACTAAGACAGAAAAGAGAGTGACTTGCCCAGGATTAAACAGCCAGTAAGTGTATGAGGCTGGATTTGAATTCATGTTTCCCTGACTCCAGATCCAATAATCTATCCATTGTAACACTTAATTGTGAAAGATAGTTGAGTTAAAAGTTATTGACATAGTCATCTGTAACACTTCCTCTCATCTGTTCTGTTAAATAATTCATCTCTTTCTTTCAAACATTCCAAACACGGAAATAATCTGACCTATAAACTGTAAAATTGTATCCCTTGTTGATAATACAATAGGCACAACCAGTAAGAGATTTTCTTTTCTTTTCATTCATCATTTCTTGGTGTTCCATGATAGAGTTGGTATTCAGGTTTGGCATTTTTCAGAGGTGCAACAAAACTGTATCATCACCATCATTCTCATAATCTATGTTTACACAGCACATAAAAGTTCATGAAGTCTTTATACATATTTAAGCACACCAATCCTGTGAGGCAGGCACTATCCCCATTTTACAGACAAAGAAACTGAATCTACAGAGGGTGGAGGATATTCCCATGGTCAGAGGCAGGATTTGAATTTAAGTCTTTCTGACTTCAAGTCGAGCACTCTTGAAGAGAAACCAGTAATAGGGCTAGAGGGGCCATCATATATCTGTGATACCAGGGTTATAGTCAAACTCTAAGACTGAGGGCTTAAAGAGTAAACAGATGCTTTCACTTTTTATGTTTCTTCCTCCAACACACACACACACACACACACACAC
Source organism: Notamacropus eugenii (assembly GCF_028372415.1). Taxonomy (NCBI): domain Eukaryota; kingdom Metazoa; phylum Chordata; class Mammalia; order Diprotodontia; family Macropodidae; genus Notamacropus; species Notamacropus eugenii. The sequence goes on along the minus strand of NC_092873.1, from coordinate 165,357,801 downwards.
ACACACACACACACACACACAGAGGCAGCAGTAACAACAAAACAAAAAACTATTACCTCTCTGAAACATACTCTTTTAATTCTTTTAGAAAACAAAATAAGGAGAAGAAAAAAATAATTATTTAACATTTTAAGAGGATATATTAAGACTGAATTTTAATATCTGTATGTATTGCTTTTTAAATATAAGATTTGAGAATAAACTACAAATGCCTTAAATCATATAGTAGCTGTGATCCTGAAAGTTTGAAAGTTTGGAAATAAAATCTAATTCAAAATACACCAGGAGAAGTTAAAATTTTAAAAAGGCTGCAGTGGGCCTTTTGTAAAACAAAGGATACTATTTTTGCATTAATAATGAGCCCTTTATTACTTCTTTTCTAAGTTTTGATTTATAATCCATTTTCTTCAGACAGAAGTGATTTTTGACTTGGCCTCATTTACTCATGAAATATTTTCCCCAAAAACTACCCTGAAGCATCTCTGACCAGCTCTTTCCAGTGCAGACTTCCATCTGCTTATGGAATTCTCTTTGAGAGTTTTAGGGAAGTCTACACCTCCTTGGGATTCCTTAATATAATTGCTGTTTCTTTAAAGAACAGGAGCTCAAGCTAGGTCACATAGCCAAGAATAGCAGTTCATATTAGCTGTGAGAAGGGCTGAGCACCTTAGAGCAAGAGCCCCTTAATCAAAAAGCAATCTTTTGGGATGAGTTAGTAGTACTTTGCCTCAGGGCACTAACCAGATCCCCTACTTTCATTGTATATTTTCACAGGAGTCTAATGATGAAATACATTAGATCTTCACCCAGGTGAAGAAGAGCTATAATAGAACGACAGTTAAAGTACAGCTTTGCTAGCATCACGTGGTACTTGGAAAAGCAGGAGGATATCATACAGTGAAAAGATGAGCTACAATATGCAACATCCAAATCAGGGAAGCACCCTGCAAGTACAAACCACTACCACAAATGTGTGAAATTCCCAGTTTTCACTCAGTCTTATTTTAGGAAGAAAGGTATATGTATATGCATGTATGTGTGTGGGTATCTGTATGTAAGTGTGTATGTGTGCAGATATATGTGTGTGTAAAAGTATATACAAATATATATTTATGTGTATGTGTATATAAAGCATATATGTGTGCATACACATATATGTAAATGTGTATGTGCATGCATATATCTGTGTATGTATATGTATGTATGTGCATTATATATGTATTGATGTATGGATGTGTGTTCCAAAAGTGAATTTTTGGTGTGTAGGTATTCCTGACCCCCACCCTAGGAGAAGGTCTACAACTGAGAAAGGGAGAAAAAAAGCAGAATACAATTAATGTGGAAGAGTTGTGTTACAGTGTTGGTGTTAGGGAATAAGGATATCACCTGCATAAGAGACTACAATATGTGAGGAGAAAAAGACCAACTCCATAGCAGGGTGTTATGAAAGCACCACCAATCTCCTGACTCTGAAAGTGCTGCTACCTCTTTGGCAAATATTTGGGACTATGAATTTCTCATTGATACTGCTACTACCCTCCCATTCCCCTTCACAAAGAGGAATCTTCTTGAGTAATGCTGTTGAGGTTTAGGAGTGCTAGGATCCCAAAATAGCAGCACATGGGTCCTGCCTCAAAATGAATTTGACCCAAGCCTTCTTTCAGCCCCAAACAAGATTTATGAGAACTCTAGTCAGAGTGAACATGATTCTAAAAATCCACCCTATTGGCCAGACAGATTGAATCTGAGCACCTTAATGGAGGCAAGATGGATCTTATTTACAGAAAGACTGTGGGAAGGATTCAGGAGTGGCCAAGTAGTCTGGGGTGATTGGGAGGTAACAGAGAAGGGCCAGAATGCCAGGGACCTGAATCACGTGGCCAAGGGAGAATGTGGTCTAAATAGGGTCAGGGATGGGAAGTGGGAGGAGAAGGTGATCTGGAGGTAACAGACAATAAAGTGTTGGGCCAGGTTAGGGGTAACAGAGAATTGGGAGATTGGGCTTAGGCCACAATGAGAGGAATACTGGGGTGAGCTGATGCCTCAGGTAAACACCAGAGACTTAACCATGTGGGAAAATTCAGAGGTCAGGGGAAAGTTCAAAGGAGAGTTTCCAGGGTCAGTAAACAAAGGACCCAAATTCTGTAGCACATCATTGCCAGAAGAACTAACTTTGTATTCATATAAATTTAGGACTTTAAGGGGCCTTACAAATCAAATACCTTCATTTTACAGATGAGGAAACTGAAGCAGAGAAAAGAGTAACTTGCTCATGATCATAGACCTAGGGAATAAGTCCTATTTCTATGGCCCATTAAGATTTACAGAGATCTACACTCACAATAAACCTATATAGTTGGTTGTACAAGCACTGTGATCCTCCATTTTACAGATAAGGAGATTGAGGTTCAAAGGTAAAAATGGGGCAGCTAGTCGAGATCTGTGACACATTTTAAAAACAGGTATCCTGTCTTGTTAAGCTTTCCATTATACTATCCTGTATCTAACTACCAAGGTATCACCAAAAACTATGCTATCAGAATAAAAACCCAGATTTCCTTTGCTGAGAGTTAGAATTAATCCAAGTACAAACAGTAAGAATTCAGTGAAGTCACTTAGTCAGGGGTTTGGCTCTAAAGTCAGTATATCAGGCAAAAATCACAAAAAGTCAAATTATCCATGAAAATCCCTTAAATAGAATATGGAGTACAGAAAATTAGGTTGAAACAATTAAAGTTGGAAAAGGGCTAGGGTCTGTGTCAGAGAAGATGGAGCTGAGATGGTTACTATAGAAATAATTGAATGCAAGGGATTGTTGTAGTTGTTCCTGATGGGGTGGTTGTGGTTGTTGTTTACAACTTTCAACTAAGACTGGAAAGTTTAAAGATGCTAGAGGGGCTGTGGGTTCCCCTGCCTCGGACATCTCCCAGTAGAGTTCATGTAGCCACAGCTGATTCAGTCACTTCTGCCCCAGTTGCCAACCCCCAGAATGCATCCAAGAAAGACAAAGAGAATTAGGCTGTATATGTGTTTATTTCCCTGAAAGCAAGCAGGCAGGAATGCATATATGGGAGACGCGGTCAGTAACTGAGCAGATTTGGAGATTCGACTGCGTAGTTTATAAACCTTTTCAACAGGCACAAATGTCAGTCCATCATCATTTCACTCCTAGAGGGAGAGAATATCTCTATACCAGACCATTCTCAGCTATACCAGACTTGGGTCAACTAGACAAAAGAATCTGTCTCCACCCAAGCTTGAGTAGAACTCAATAGGCTTCCCCCTTTTAGATTCCTTGTAAATTTGGGTGGGGTCTGACCAGGATAAGGAGAGTCAATTCAATCTCATTATTAATAATGTCTTTCTGAAGAAAAACTGAAATTCAAGTCAGGATTTTGGAAGAAAGGGGGCAAGGAACTCTGAATCTCCCCAAGATATTTGTTATTAATAACCATGTTTCACATTTTCACACAATTCAGTAGGTAGGTGCTGCTATTATTATGCACATTTTATAGGTAGAGTAAAGGGGCCCTGGTTTCTGGGGTGGAAAAAAGGGCTTGTAGATATATGTTCACGGACCATACACAGGCCAGGAGAGTGATGACCAGACCTCTCTTTGGATCATACCACCTTGGAAGAATGGAGGGCTTCAGACCATAAGAACTAGCTCTGAAAAAAAAGTATCTGGAAGAAATGAAAGTATCTCTTGGAGAAGTGTTGTTGTGTGTGTTCATCCTTCATTTTTGAAGAAAACCATGACATCAGAGAAATGATGACATGATTTGAACTTGACTTTGATTTGAGTGAGGAAGGACCGTTCAGGTCACCAGCCTCACTTTCTCCTCCTGAGCCACCTGGATCCAGTGACCAGATATTCATCAGGATGAGTGGAGATGACCCAGGATGCAATGGGAGATCTTGGCCTTTTCACCTACTCATTTAGAGGAAGGTTACGCCCATTGACTGAATAGGCCTCTTTAAGAAGTAGTCAGGGAATGGCCCTTTTAACAAGGCAAAGAAAAAAGTAACTAAATCAAACTGGGGGGGGGGGGGGGAAGAAGAGAGAGAAACTGTTACTATTGATAATTGCTCTAAACCAACCATTAGGTGGAGCATGGGCAGGGACCTATTGTTGTCCAACCTGGGGTCTTCAGAGTGCACTGGGTTTAAGGCTTTGGGAATGACAAGGAAGGAAGGAAAGAAGAAGGGAAGGGAAGGGAAGGGAAGGGAAGGGAAGGGAAGGGAAGGGAAGGGAAGGGAAGGGAAGGGAAGGGAAGGGAAGGGAAGGGAAGGGAAGGGAAGGGAAGGGAAGGGAAGGGAAGGGGAAGGAAGGACATCAAGCCAGTAAACCCCAAAAGAAGGGGAGAGAGAGACAGGGGAGAGGATGAGTTACCCAGCTAGCTGGGTCCCCTCTCAGGCAGCTCAATCTGTTCACAGGTTGTGTTCTTCCTTCATTTTCAAAGAAGACCATGACGTCGGAGAAATGATGACATGACTTGCACTTGACTTTGTTTTGAGTGAGAAAGGGCTGTGCAAGGGCCACCATATCCTTAAATGTAGGTGTTCTGTCTGCCGGAATACAACTTCTGGTTGTTTATATTTTGTAAGATGTTTTGGAGTTAGGGAGCTAGGTTTCCTCCTGTAAACTAGGACAATTTACTTTTTTTGTCATGTGCAATTTTCATTTATGACTTCTTGAAATATAGCTCTAGAAAAACAGGCTTTTAAAAAAATAGTGATTTTAAAGAAGTCCGTGATTCTCTAGATCAGCTCATTGTTTCATATGGACTTACTTAACTATACTTTTAAATCCAAATCCCTCTAGCTTTCATTGAATGACAAATAATGGCCCCCTAGCCCAAGCCTCTATGACTCAATGTTTAGGTTTTGAAGGCTTCAGATATGTGTAAATAGCAATTACTTTCTGTTTGGACCAGAAACTTTGAATGTCTTCACCTCCCATAATGATATTTTTGTGATGGTAAATTAGGCTATCTTTGGTTTCAGTTCTTAACTAGCTCTTAATTACTGAATGGGTTGTTTCAGACAAATTAAGGCCTGGGAAAGATGTTAATTTAGAAAGGGGGTTGGAAACCTTAGTTGTAACTTGAGATGAAATAAAACCAAAACTGATAAAGGTGTAGTATATGGGAAACCTGTTGATGAAGGGTTATAATTGTGATTATAAGGGAGCTAAGGTGACACAGTGGATAAAGTGATGGGCCTGGAATTAGGAAGACTCATCTTCCTGAGTTCAAATCCAGCCTCGGACACTTATTAGCTGTGTGACCCTGGACAAGTCACTTAACCCAGTTTGCCTCAGTTTCCTCAGTCAGTATCTTTGCCAAGAAAAGCCCAAATGGGATCACATAGAATCAAACAGGACTGAAAATGACTGAACAGCAAAAATTTTGATTATATTAGAAGAATTGCATTAAAACAAAACTGATTCTTCTTTCTCATTCATTGAGATATAACATAAAGAATGCAAAGGGAACACAGCAAGGGTGTTCTACATCAGGAATGCCTAAAGGACATTTGAAACTGTTCTCATTAGCTCTACTAGCCTCCAAAGAATGACAAATGGTCTGTGAGTGTAAGAGGGGATTCTAAAACTGATGAAGTACAAGCCCAAACCAAAACCTTTTTCCCTTGGATCGGGAGGGCTTTTGTCCCATTAGTCTGAAGGGCCCACAGAAAATCTGGCCTTTTGGAGAGGGGGTTCCTTGGATTCCTCTTCCATTTCTCCCAGGCCAGATACTCTCTATATTCTGTTGAGCATTCTTTTTATGAAGACCATGCCATCTGAGAAATAATGACTTGACTTGCACTTGACTTTGTTTTGAGTGAGGGAGGGCTGTGCAGGTCACCAGCCTCACTTCTCCTCCAGAGCCATCTGAATCCAGTGACCAGATATTCCTCAGGATGACTGGAGATGACCCAGGATGAGGCAATTGGAGTTAAGTAACTTGCCCAAGGTCACACAGCTAGTGAGTGTCAAGTGTCTGAGGTGATATTTGAACTCAGGTCCTCCTGACTCCTGCGCTGGTGCTCTATCCACTGTACCACCTAGCTGCTTCAGAATTGGAGTAAGTGACCTGCACAGCCCTCCCTCACTCAAAACAAAGTCAAGTGCAAGTCATGTCATTATTTCTCTGATGGCATGGTCTTCTTTGGCAACGAAGGAGGAACGCACACAGCATTCTTTTGATATTCCTCCCTTTGATTCTATTACCAGCCACTTCCATCAGTATCCTCCCTGGGTTTGATCTATGGAGACCATCCCTGGGACCCCAGACTACCTGGCAACACCTGCTTCTGGCCCAGGCCCTTCGTTGTCTGATATCTCCTGATTACCTGCAGCTGTTTCCAACACTTGACCGGTCACCTCCTTCTTGGACTTCTCCTCAAGACCCTCCCTAAACCTGTCCTCCCATCACCCTAGACTACCAGACCACCCCCAGATCCCTCCTACAGTCATTTCTATATTTAGGTTCCACCTTGCCTCCATGAAGGGGCTCAGATTCAATCCAGCTCAGACTCTGTCTAGCTGAGATTCTATTTGGCCCTCTTGTGAATACAAGCATTACAAATAAGAGTCAACCCAAGGTGGCAAATCTTTAATAAACTTTGTTTTTCTTTGGCTTTAAGAAGGCTTGTGTTGAATTCATTCTAGCAAGACCAGGCATGTTGGAATTTTGGGGTTCCCAGCACCCCTAAACCTCATCAAAATCACTCTCAATACAACGAAGAGTCATATTGTGAGAGGCACAGAAGAATCAGGTCTTCCATTTCATGCTCACTCTAGAACACACAGTAAGTATAACATTAGGTGGAATTGTAGCAATGTGGGGTGCTGGGAACCCCAAAATGTAAAGGGACGGGGGGGTTTGCTTCAAAAGAATTCAACTCTTAAAGCCTTTCTTCAGTCAGAGTAGCAAACTTTTATTATAATATCAGTTAGGCAGGCAAGATTCCTAATAAATCTGCAGTATTGTGATACCAGGAAGAGTAGTTGAGATTCTGTGGGAATCTGTGTTATTGCCAATAGGAACTGACAGAGTTCCTAGGGGGTCTGCAACTTTAATGGGGGTAAGATTGGTATTTATATAGAAGAAAAAACTGTGAGAAGCTCTGGCATTAAGGAGTGGTAGGCCAGGTGCAGACAATGAAAGGAATTAAATGATCTGAGAGTCACAGTGAAAGGGCAGTTAAAAGAATTATTGAGTATCTAAGTAAACTGAGAAGGACCAGATGCCTCAGAGGAATGCCAGGGACTGGGTTCAGGGGCACGCCAGGGACTGGGTTCAGGGGCTGGATTGTGTGGGAAATTCAGGTCCAGGTCCACCACCCCATCAAAATCATTCACAGAATTTTAATTGTTGTCTCTCTTTCATTCTCTCTTTCTCTGTCTGTGAATTTCTGTCTTTTTCTCTGTTTCTCTGCCTCTTTTCTGTCTCTGTGTCTTTTTCCCTCCTCCCTATCTCTCCTGAATGTATTGTTGAATTTTTTTTAATTTAATGTGCAGGCTTCGCCTGCCTTTTAAGGTTTATTCATTCCTGAAGAAGCCAATATGCACATCTCTCAAACAGCAGGGTTGGACTAGAGATTCTTTCCTGTTCTTTCCCAGTTTTAAATCCTATGATTCCATATATTCTGAAGAAGGGCTACCTCTGTATTCAATTCCTTTCCATCTGAGAAAATTTCTGGAATTTCAGGCTTCCTCATTTCAGCAAGTCACTTGATTAGAAAGAAGCTGTACAAAAGTATTTTGTAGCTGCTACCAAGTCACCAGATCTGATTGATTAAACACTACACTTAAACACCTGTTCAGTTTTTTAAAAATTCAATGTTTGACAATTTTAACTCTTAGGTAAATGCAAATGGGTTAGTACCAATGAGTTTGCTAGTTTTTAAGAGAAACACAGTGCACAGATTAACAAACCAGAAGCAAGGGAAAGTAGAGTAAGAAAATCACATCAAAGTTGCTTTTACATCATACCCAAGGCTTCCCCTTCCCTGCGCGAAGTGAGACAAGCATCGGAAGGTTACAAATGCATATTTGACAAGTAAACAGAAAAGCAGATTTACATCAAAACAAAAAACGTTAGCCTAGGTCTAATTAAAAAACAAAAACTAGTTTTGTCTATTATCTGTAATAATGAAGGTGAACAGGATACAGTTAACATCAAAAGCAATTTTTTTTGAAAAAAAATCATTTTTGTTTGATTTTTTTAATGGTTTTTTTTGTCTTTCTAGTTAACATGGGTATGTCTATATATTTGATAAATTTGTGAAATTTTGAAACATTTACGATACCACTCTGTAAAGGCCTGTTTAGGAAAAAAGGAGGAAATTATTTCAGTTTTCATGATTAAGAATTCAAGAGAGAAAGAAGAAAAGGGTAATAAAGTATAAGACTCAAGCTGGGGATCTGTGTAAGTGAAAGGAAAGGAGAGAAAGAAAAAGGGAAAGGAAGGGGGAATAGGAAGAAGGGGATCATGGTTCTTTCAATCTTCCAGAGTCACTGAGATTTGTGTGGTAATAAATCAACTAATTAATAAATCAATAAACATTATTGAGTGCCTACTATATGCCAAGCAGTGTGATAAGCACTAGGGATACAAAAAAAAAAAAAAAAAACAATAGGTAAAAGATAGTCCCTGCCCTCAAGGAACTTGTAATCTAGTGGGGGAGACAACAGGCAAACAAATATATACAATCTATATAAATATAGGAAATAATTAGCAGAAGAAAGGCATTAGAATTAAGAGGGGTTGTGCCAGGCTTCTAGTAGAAAAATGGGGAAGATCTGTCACAACTTCCACAATGGATTCTTTTCAGCATCAATGAGAGTAAAGCTATGGCACTGAGACCTGGACATCACAGCCCCTGATGCATTCTTTCTCTTTCTTGAAGTAAGCACATATGTTTGTATCCGCACTCTTTCCCTCTTTTTTTCTCTACAAATCATATACTGAAGTGAAGATGTTGTTAACCTGTTAAAATCAATCTAATGTAAATGACCCATAGACAGCCCTTAAATTAATGCCCTTCTCCAATCTGGATTTTATGAGTGGATATTTAAATTCAGACGTTGAAGTATTATCTCAACCTAGCACATACCCAGAGTGTTACTATATAAACTCTTCCAATGTGTTAATACTTTAATTTATTTTATTATTATTTTAATTTATTAAGAAGGTGCAAACCATTTCATAAAGAATTCAGTTTTACCCTGAGGGTAACTACTGAATAACAGCTCTGATCAAAACTAAAATAACAAAATAGAAATAAAAAGAAGAGCTAGATTTTGCTAAATTTGAAAAGAGGTAGTTTTTGCAAGAGGTAATACAGTTTTGAAGGTACTTAAGGACAGATTCTCAACATGCCTGAAAGAAGGTAAGAGTATTATATTCTTAAGAAAAAATTATGGATTTTATTTTTACCCCCCAATAGTGCAAAAATATCAATAAACATCAGTCCATTATGCCTATTTTCTCATCTACACAAAATATTTATGAGAAGAATCTTTATATCAAGGACATCCTTGATGAATGTGTGATAAAAGAATAAGCAGCTTTTAGTAAATTATATTCTGCAGATGATAACATTTTAATAGTCAACTAGGTGACCTAAAGGCAAAGATTATGGTCCAAAAATGTCAGTTGGATTTTCTGTGGAGGAAGTGGATGAAGCCTGAATTATAAGAAGGCAAGGATGGATTGTGATTATGATCATTAGAGAGGGTACAAATTTTAGGGAGAAAACTGATTCATTGAAGTATCCAGAGAACAATGATATCATCCTTCATTCCTCAAGTTTTATTCAAACAATTCACTTGCACAAAATGCTATTTTGGTTATGAAATTATAAAACTTTTTTCTTCCAAATTTATATGCCAAGATTATTAAAATAATTGACTACAGTAAAAAATTCAAATGCCCATTTGGGAAATCGCTCTCAGAAAGCTGACCAAAAAGTACATTGGCTTCTCTGAGAGAGGCTATTTATATGTAACATCAATATGTTCAAATGAAGAGGTGAAAAATTAATTCAATTATCTTTATATTTTATCCCTCATTCTTGCCTCATAGCATGGAAATCTGGAAATCTGCCAAAATCCAGAAACTCTAGTAAATTTTATAATTACTTATAATTATGTTCTATTATATAATTATATATCATATTATAATTCTTTGTTACATTATTACTGCTGTTATGCGTTACATAATTATACATTATAATTTCCATAATAAGAATAATTTTAAAATTTGACCACCTGACATTCTTCTGAATCTTCACATATAGTAATTGACAAAGTGATCTGCAGCCTGGCAGATAAAAGAATATTGCTCATATGTGAACCACCTCAAATGGTACTATATTCTCTATGGTTCTCAACATACCTATTGGAGAAGGAATGAAATTTGAGAATGAGAGTAGAAATAAATTGAAGGCAGATAGATGACTTTCTGAAATCATGTGTGTGTTTTAAAGAAAATGCAATGATGAGAAGTTCTTGATTGTGAACAAAATCATTGGTTACCTGTGATAGTCTGTTTTATTTACTGTACTGGTATCCCCAGCACCTACCATAGTTCCTGGCATATTATAAGCTGATTGATTGATCGATTGGACTGATTAATACTTGTTATACCAAATACTCTAAAATTTCAATTCAATCTAACAACAAACACATTTTTAGGACTTTCCTGTGAAATCCCATGCTTTCCTTTTTCTAGTACAAAACAAAGTGCTATTTACTAGAGAGGAAATTAATCATGAATTATCTTAATTATAAAGAACATCCAGATATTCTTTATTGCACTATCTGAACAACTTCAGATGATCTAAAAGTGTTTCATTTAGAAAGATGAAAACATAAAAACTAAAAAGATGGGGAAATATTTTTGCTTCTGTTTATATTTTCACCTTAAGCTGCATCTTAGGGTCAAATAAATGATTCCTGTTTATTTTTCTGAGAGTAACTGGGGGTATGTAAACCTCTTCTCAGGACACCAGGAAAACTAGAATTCTTTTTTAGTCAGAGGAAACCTACAGTATTACAGGCAGTACTAATTAGAAATAGGTCTCATATCCTTGTCTTCCAGGTTTTAAGGTTGGCTACCTATCACTGGAAGATCGAATTGTTATAGTAATAAGAAAAATTATCAGAATTTGGTAACTTGCACATATGGGAGAAGGCAGGGGATAATGGATTTAAATTATTTGGACAGTCTCTAGAAAGTTCCTCAAGGCAAAGCATAATGATCAATTTCTGGAAACATCATCTCTGTTGCAACATCATGATCCTTACAAAGGAAAAAAAAAGCATTGTGCTTCATGTCATTTACCATTGTTTCATAGAGTCAAGGATGAAGAAGCAGAAAGGAGAGAAAAATGACCTTCTTTACATTTTCCCTGAACCCTGTTTCTTTATTTTTCTGTAAAATGTTATTACATTTGTATAAGTGAGGGGAAAGGAAGACTGGGGAGGATTTTGTCGGAGAATCACCAATGTGTTCAAAAGCATGAGTGGTGATCACCTGGGGTTCTCTGACAGCCCACACATGGCTGAGGCTTGATGTATTTATCCGGCTTACAAGGAACAACAGTTGCTTAAATATCTTTGAGAATTTTCACTGGTAAATATTGATTCTACATTCTAAAAGCAATTATGCATTTCCCCATACTTATGAGTGTTTAATTTTTTTTTCTTAATTGTTTTAAATTACCTCAACATAAAAGGTTCATGCACGCTTGGGACATCTGCTCCTGACATGACTAAGAACAGTCTAAATTTGGTTTCTCTTCCTGGATTGTAGCCACCCATAATGCCCATGACCATCTTTAGTATGCCATGTTAAAGTGCTTGTCAACTATGTATATTAAAATAAATTTACTATTGTTCTGTTTAATTGGGCATCATGCTGATAGCATTTCTTTCTGCAACCATAAATTTTCACAGCTAATAAAATATCTGTGGCTCATAGGCACCATGCGGATATTTGCCCTTTCTAGGCGTTTTAATAATTGGAGATATCAAAGAATAACATATGATGATAGGAGGCTAAGAAACTATACCTGCCACCCGGTGACCCTGGCAAATGGTTTTGCTGTTGTACAAAGATCTCATATTGATGATAAGGTGGAAAAGGGGAGCAGCAAAGAAAAGGCACAGCTGAGGTTAACTAATACCTCAAAGCAAGTTCTGCTTGTTTTGTTTGTCTGTTTTGTCTGTTTATCAACACATTAGTCTTCTCAGTTACCTTAACACATGCACAGAGCAATACTGTTGGTCCTTACATTTCAAATAGGAAAAACAATATTATGATATACATTTTTCATTAGGAAGGCAAAGCCACTGGATGCTTGTCTGAAATTTTCACTGTTCCGTTGCTTTGGCACAAAGTGGACAAAACCATCATGTATCTTTTTTCCTCTCCTCCATATTAATTCTTATAGCAATATCAGAACTCTTATAACTGTAACAAGTCATGAACTCTTGAGTCTTATGATTCCATTGACAAAAATAAATTATAAGCTTAAATTTATCCAAGAAGCACGAATACCACTTTTACTGGAGATCATCAGTTGCATGATTCAAGTCAATTCAGTTGGAGTTCAATTCAGTCCTGTATATTCGGCAAAGTGATATGGATATTTTAAAATGTATACTTTGATAAGTAGTTTTTGACCTTAAGAACAAGATATTAGTGTAGGAAACAAGAATTGGCTCTGGAGTCAGAGGAACTGAGTTCAAAGCACAGAAGCCCTGGGCCATAGTTTCTTCATCTCTAAAATGAAAGAGTTGAACTAGAAGACATCTGAGGTCCCTTCTAGAACTGAATCTAAGATTTTAATTGATAGAAGCTATTAATGTCTTTGGGGGCCTACCTCTTCTCACCAACACAGAGACATACTTATTCGTAAGGCAAATCCATATGTCATGGTTACTTGTGAGCTGTTATTTTCGAGAATACACACATGTTCCTGTTGTTTGGCATCATACTTTCATGGATGGACACAGCATCCTTCTTTTATCCACACTGATTCTCGGTCTTCCTGTTTCAATTGTCATACAGAGGCTTCTCTGATATCCTACGGTAACATGTAAGATATTCAGTTAAGATCTTTCATCTATTTCATTTTTTGTTTTTGCATCCATAGCACATAGTAGGCATTTAATAAATGTTTAATTGATTGATATTTACAATACAATTGTAGTTGTATTGCAATAAGTGTGATTTCTCTGCAATGTGCCATTTGAGCACACTGGTGAGTCTCGAATAAAAATTCTTTCAAGTTCTTTCTTCACTTCTTCATGTTATAGAATTACAGAGAATATTAACAGAAAGTTAAGAAAAAGAATTGAGGGAAAAAACAAAGCAGTTATTGGTGATACTGCCTCTTTGTTGGTGATTCAACTTCCTAATAATGGTAATTCCTATGGACTGATTACATTCATTTGAATTTGAAAGACAAGGAGCATTTTCTTTGTAGATCAGTCTTCAGAATTGCCTTTTTTTTTTTTTTGCTAATCTGATAAATCCTTCACTTGCTTTTATCTAGACCATGGAAACTTCCAAGGAGGACATAACTGGAAAAATTTCTAGCTCTCAAGTTACTTTAGAGTATGACTATAATTTTTTACCAGGGTCAAGTCACTGCACATCTCTTAGCCTCAGGTGATTCTCATGGAAGAATTTATTAAGTTTTAAATTTTTTTTTTTGCTTTGGTGGAGGGAATTTTCATCACAGATCCTTGATGTATGGCCATATGGCAGGTATGTTGGTCTATTCCCTATGTTGCTTTGTATTGGCTTTGGTTTCCAGATATTATAAAGAATTTTTTTTTTGTAAGGCAGTAACATTTATTGAATTTTTTAGGACAAGTAAATTTATTTTTTAAGTAAACATTTAGATAGGTGATAGTTGAAAAAATACATAAAACCTCTGCCTCACATTTGTGAATACGCTGCATAATATTTTTACCCAGCCAAATGACTCACCAGGCCCATAACTCTCGCCCAGATATTTTCAGCACAAGCTGGTGAGAATCTTCATTACACTCTATTATGACAAAGCTTATTGCAGGCCCCAACCAGGCCACTTTATTGAACAAAAAGAAGAAATCTGTAGGGTCAAAAGATTATCATAATATCAAGCCCTTAAACTTGGAGACAAGATTACAGACCATTTGCTCACCACCCAATCGATAACATACCAGTTCTCATTTTCCAACAGCAGGATTGGTTTTCTGTGTCTGCCTGGAGACAAAAACATTCTGCTTGGCAGGATGTCCAAGACAGACCCCCACCGCCAGGCCCCAGACTCTGAGCATTGCATTCTTTCATCGGCTCTAGTCAAGTTTTCATAAACTCATTTTGTTTTCTAAACAAACAGCCTATTATAGTTAATGAAAAGAAGACCTGAAACCAGCAGAATGAAACCAATTTGAGGTGTTGTATGAGTTCTGGTTTTTTCTGTTGCTGCTAGCTTCCCTCCTTCCCCACAGTGCTAGATGAAGCTCTGTCTTTTACAGTTGGAAACACAAAGAGAAGCCGTGGTAATACACAAGTGGTCAACGAGACAGCCTTTAAGGAAAAACACTGCTGATAAGATAAACAGCTTGTGATGTCCTTAATTATAATATTTCATACTCATTTAGCCATCTCCACATCACAGTACTAACAAAGTGGATTTCAAAAAGGAAATAAGCCTCCTTCCCACCAGCCCAGAAGGCTAATTATAAAATAGCAACCTACTTTTTTTTTTTTTTTTGGTAGAATGGAGGGCTTTTTTTTCCCCTTCCAACAGAATTTATTGAGCTCATTACCAGGCTGCATATGAAGTGATTTGAAATGAGGCAACATTAAAGTCTTCCACAAATCCCTGGCACTTATTCATCCTGACATTCTATTTGAACTCAAAGCATTAATAGGAAATAACTGAAGCAGCCCCCATACTCCTCATACTGTTGTTTGACAGGATGTTGAAAATCCCAAGAGATGACATATAAACAAATTTCTCTGATGAACCCGGGAGTTTGGGAAGGTTCAAGAAGAATTCAGGTGATACAAGAGGGTCGCAGATGCCAGCCACAAGGTCAGCCCTACATCTGTCAGTATGGCGGCATGGTGACATTAGCCAGTCTGCAAAGCTGTCAAAGTGATTTTCCTAAAGTGCAAATCTGACAGGACTCAGTCAACATCAGTGACTCCCCATTACTTTTGGGATTCAATATAAAGTCCTCTATTGTCATCTAAACTTCTCTAAACCTGGTCCTTTAGAGTTTTATGCATTATTTTGCTTTCTCATGCTTTGTGACTCAGTCATATTGGACAACTTGTGGTTCTTCACACACAACACTTCAACTCTCTTCTCCATGTGTTTGCACTAGTTCCCCTGTTGCCTGTAGCATCCTTTCTTCTCAACTCCTCCTCTTAGAATTCCTAACTTCTTTAGAGCCTCAGATTAAACTCCAAATTTTTTTTCCAGATCTTTCCTCAACCTCCCAGTATCTAGTACCCTCACCACTAAGTTTAATTCCATCTACTCTGTGTCTATTTTATGTAGACCTAAGAATACACATATTATCTCTTACATCATAATATAAACTCCTTGAGGGAAGGGACTGTTTGCTTTTCTATCCCCCAAAACTTTAATATTCTTGTGACTTTGGGCAAATTACTTATCTTCCCTAGACCTCATTCAACTACCTAGTACTTATCTACTAAGTCTTTTTTATGTTGTAACCTGCATAGACAGAATTCCCACACTAGGAGGTTGTAATGATGACAAGATCTCATTCTTCATGTATTCGTATAAGTTATCGTCTTGGCTATTCATATATATATGTATATATATGAATACACACACACACATATATGATATATATGTGTGTGTGTGTGTGTGTGTGTATATATATATATATATATAGGTTGTATTTGTTTGTTTATATATTTATATATAATAACTTATAACTGGGGCAGCTAGGTGGCACAGTGGATAGATCACCAAGCCTGGAGTCAGGAAGACTCAGCTTCCTGAGTTCAAAGCTGGCCTGAGACATTTACCTCTTGTGTGAACTGGGCAAGTCACTTAACCTTGTTTTTCTCAGTTTCCTCACCTCTAAAAAGATCTGGAGAAGAAAATGACAAACCACTGCAGTATCTCTACCAAAAAAAACCCCAATGAGGTCACAAAAATTCAAATGCAACTGAAATGACTGAACAAAATGACATATAATAAACACTTTAAAAATGCCTTCTGATTCATGATTTTACTAAAAGATAGACATCAACAAATACAGATTAAAAATGTAGGTAGAAAAGAGAGAGACAGACACACAGACAGACACTCAGATTATGGCATCATAGCTTTAATGTTGAGGGACCTTAGAGATCTTCTAATGCAAACACCTCATCTGATGTATTAGGAAACTAACACCCATTAAGATTCTGACTCTCCCCAAGGACACAAGGTAGGGTAGAGACAGAAGGCATCAGAGTGCATTTTTTTAACCTATACTTAAAAATAAAGAATATAGTTTTTTTGAGATGTAATAAAAATATCCAAATGAGATTTACCGATTAAAAACTTGAATTAGAATGATCAAAGAATACAGAATTAGAATGACAAAGGAATACAGAATATTAAACTTGCATATGCATGTCTTATGTGGGTTTTGACATTTTATTTACCTCAGAATGGATACCATTTTTGTTACTATCGCTGTTTTAAGAAATTAAAAAGGCAATCATAAATGTGTGAGGGAGAGATCAACTTTCCAAAAAGTAAATATTGAAAATAATTCTATTCCTAATGTTATTCTAAACCTGTAGAGGGGAATATGACTTTCAGGCTACATTTATTCATAAACTCTAAGGGATGATAGAGCTTTAGGGAGCCAGCCTACTACCTAGGAAAGCCCACAAGAAACAGGTTCAAATCCTACTTCTGAAAGAAACTATTTGACCCAGAGCAAGTTATGTAATCTTCGTAGGAATATATTTCAGAAAAGGTAAGTATTTTTTGCTATATGACAATTAATTCTCAAGTTTAGTAGCTGTATTTAAAAACAAATAAATTATGTACTGTTAATAATTTTAACCACATTCTTCTCAATTTTTTTAATCAGGAAAGCTAGTATTACTTTAAGATGCTACAAATGTACTAGACAATGGGAATGATCCAGTTTAGGATTAAGCATATGCAGCTGATGAATAAACAAAAGCTTTGCTCTGTGATCACCATCCATTCAGGGTTTTTGCTTTCTTAGGAAAGAGATTTTTAATTAACTAACAGCTTCTTTCCTGAGACTCATCATGCCCCAAAGTGATTTAGATAAAACATACCTGGAATAAGGAGTTGACTATTTTCTGGTATAAGATGAGCGAATTAAATACGTCCTTAGAGGTAGAAGATCTAGATTATTATTTCACAACTAGCATGGCTAGAATGTACTGATGTATGTGATGTTTGTTATTACTTTGAAGATATCCTTGGTGCATTAGCGTCAGGCTCTCTCTGCCTCATAAATACATGTCTGTATCTCTGTGTATGTCTGTATGTACCTGTGTCTGTGTCTTGAAAAGGAAGATGGAAAATAATTTGATTCCAGAATTTACTAGGAAAGAGAAAGAAAATTGGTATATAGTTAAGAAACGTTGCAGCTCTTTCAGCAATGCTACACTGATTCTTAATATAAGCAAAAGCAAGACATGTAAACCTTAACATTCTTCCAGTGATATTATATATTTATGTATCATGAAACAGCATACTCTTCAAAGAATTTAAATTTCAGAGAAACCAATGAGTAATAGAGAGATAAATGGTAGATGTAGTTGCGGTTGATATTTTGTTAATGATGATTTACACACAAGAAGTCAACAAAAAAAAAAAAAGATGTCATCCAGGCCATCTTTGATCAAAAAGAAACATGTGCCATGCATGTAGCTAGAACAATGGATTACCAGTCTGAATGTTGCACTGGTGCTCAGGGAGCATTAAGAGATCCAGAGGAAAGCCTTCAGTACATTGGGTAAAACATCTACAAATGAGTTATGGGAAAACATGACCAAGAATCACATGGGTTAAGGAGGCATGTATGGGTTGTGGTATGAACCTTGGGAGGTGATCACACAGATGCAAAAATGAATCCATTAAAACACTGAAATATAAATAAGGAATCATAATTCTTTTAACAGAACAGTGCCCCAGAGATGTTATTAAGAATAGAATGAAGCTTCTAAAACATTTTTAGCTTCCCATTATAAAGAATGGATACAAATACCAACAAATTTACATTTACCACATGTAGATAGTTACTTTTATATGTAATGATATCTAGGCACTTTTCCTATCATTAAATATTCTCATTTTGTTTTGTTTTGTTTTTTTCTCTTGCTTTTTTTCCTAGACAGTACACCACTGATGCAGATGTTCAGTATCATCGTCAGTGCCACAGATAATATAAGAAAAGTAAAAAAAACCCATATCTCATACTTTCCACTCTAACTTTATAATTTTAAAGCTGCCTCCCTTTCAAAATCTCACAAAAGGCTAAAGATGCACAATTTCAATTAACAGTTCACATGCCTTAAGAAAACAGCAGTGATAGATTCCAAAGCTCAGAACACAAATATAAATTTCTAAGAGCATTCAGGGAAAAAAAAGACAACTATTGAAATTGTAGCAAAACTGTCTTTGCACAATTACTGGGCACCCAATAAATACATTATCCCTTCCAATGCACTGTCTTCTTTCTTGGGGAAGAAAAGTAATGAAAAATTGAGTGATGAACAATAACAGCAGCCATCTCCATGGTAACACACAATGTATTGACATCAACTGCCCACCTCTGGAATCAGGGTGCTTCTCATCGCTGGAGTCAATAGAGCTGAGAAAAGGAATTTGGAAGGAGCTTTGCAAGATGCCACCACCCACTCTGTTTAAAATCAACTAATCTTGTTCTAGTTAGACAGTCTATAAAACCTTTTCCAACTCAAAGAAGGGACTCAGGAAAAGAACTCCCCAGCTGGTTTTTGCTGATAACTGGAAGCACCAGGAGAAAAACTATAGCTGTGTCCTGAAGGAATTCCTGACTACTAGCCAAAGCAACACCTTCCAGGGAGATTAGCACTTTTGAAGAAGTCATACCATTTATTCATGCAAAAGGACATACACATTTTGTAGATATGCACGGCTATTGTGTCTTCCTGTTTGGAAGAACTGCCTGTCTCATGACAACAATAAGAACAAATGTAAAATGAATTCAAGACACATTTCATCTGAATTTTTGAGGACCTCCAAAAAGAGCGTAAGTAAATGAGAGCTCCCTTATAGATTCAGTTGACTTATGAAACTGCATTTGATACACACAGATGATTCAGTAAAGCCACCTACTTTCAGCCAGCAGAAAGTCAGAATATACCTATAATCACATTAAGCTCCAACACTTATATGAACCTCTGATGATTCCCTGTATAAATCTTTCACACAGTGCTTTGCTTTGCCTGTTTCAAAATCAAAATCTTCAGTCTGCTGCAGTTAGTCTATGGCGTCAATTTTTATTCTTTGCACAAAACTTTAAACTCTTCCATTTTTAATCATCATAACTGGGCAAGTTGCCTTTGTAGGTCATGGTATGTCTACTTAACCTGAATGGAACAAGTACCAGGGGCAATTGATTCTTACTTTATTGCCTTTTCTCATGTGAATTACCACTCACCTGTTAGGCTTCCCTACTATACAGCTGAGTTATATGTGAATCAAAGACTTCTCATAGAAGGTAAAATGTCAACTAGGTATAATTGTTTAATTAATCAAAAATCTGTGAGGCAAGGGGGCGGGGGAGAGTTCAAAAACATAGACCTTGTTACAACTAGTAGAGCTAGAGTTTTTAACCTGGAGATGGTTTTAAATTTTTTTTTTGATAACTATTTCTAGAAAATTGGTTTCTTTTGGAATCCTGTACACTTTATTCTATGCACTTAAAAACATTATTTTGAGAGATTCATCAGCTATAACCATCTGCCAAATGGTCTATGTTCCATAATAGGGTTAAGGATCCCTATGCTAGAGGTCAAGAGAGGATAGATAACTCATTTTTAAACAAATGTCCTGATGTTGCCTTTATTTTCTTTTAAAGGCTGATTTTGCCCTACTGGATAAACTTGTTACATCATTTTGGATATAATTTTTTTTTTACAAAAATCCAGGGATTTTTAAGCATAACTGTTTTGACTATAAACATTTTTACTAGTATGATATATTAATCAACCCAACTGTTACTTATTTTTATCTTTGAGGTTCCCTCACATTTTACACATAAGTGGGAAAAAAGTTTTCAGCATTACAGCACTTAATGAAGATTTTCTTTTATCTCTCGTAGATATGTTATTGATTCAAAATGTTTTTGTTTGTTTTTTTCTGTTTGTATAATCTTTCCAGTTTGTCCTACTTTGGGGAAGTTCAGAGTTACTGATTTTCTGTATCGTTTATGAAAGATGGACTCTTCATATACCTCAAATTTGAGTTGTTATATCATGAACAACGCCTCCTGAAAGTATATGTAAACTGGCTGAATGACTGATACACATTGCCCTGTAGAAATGATTATTTCAGGTGCTTAATATGAGCTCATCATGAATGGAAGAGGCTACTTTGTATAAAAATCAATACATTCTACAATTATTTATTGGTATTCTTACTTTTGGGCAGCAGGGTGGTACAGTGGATAGAGTGTTAGATGACTCAGGAAGATTCATCTTCCTGAATTCAGTCTGGTCTCACATACTTACTAGCTGAATGACACAGGTCAAGTCACTTGTTTGCCTCAGTTTCCTCATTTGTAAAATGAGGTGGAGAAGGAATTTACAAATTATTCCAGTATCTTTGTCAAGAAAACTCCAAAGGGGTCATGAAGAGTCAGACATGACTGAGTAACAACAATAAGAAAAATTTTAGTTTGTGTCAGTATATTTATTTAATTTTGTTTGATTTAATGCACTAAGGAATTGGTTGAGTAGTACTGCATCTAATTATGTACTATATTCTAAAGAATATAGAACACCTTGCTTAACCATTGAGAAATATGGAATAAAATGATGGTTATGCATGGAGCCAGTACGTAGTTTAAAAAAAAATTAATGAATTAAAAATCTCAAGGTGGACAGGCCATCAATTGGATTAATGCTGTGGAATGTCCTACTGGCAGCAAATCAGGCAGTGGATGAACAAGATGGACCTTTGGGTAACTGAATATCATCTCAAAGATGCTGAGATCCGCAGATGTGTCTGGCATTAGGGGATTGTATATTTTTCTATTCCAGCTGTCGTGTACGTTTTCAGCTTATAGGGGTTAGAGTGCAGGAAAACGCTTTCATAGTATAGGAGCTTCTAGAAAGCATTAGCGTGAGTTTGGGGGGAAGGCTGAGAAGGAAGAAAGAACACTGACAGACATGCAGACTTTGACAACCTAAGCTTATATAATAGCATAAGAAGATATAATGATGGATGAATGGTAGCTGGAAAGGCTCTTTTTTTTCTTTCCCTTTCCTTTATTTTTTTCTCTCATTTTCTTTTTCTTCTTTTTTCTCATCTGACAAACAAATTGTACATTTGGTAGGGTTCAGCGAAAATTTTTAGTCCAGGATCTCTTCAGTGACTGAACTAAAGATTCACTCATTGTCTACCCAAAGAAATAAAGATAGTCCTCTTTTAGCCCTTTCCCTAAGCTGTCACACCCTGAAGGTTATGAGCTACAATCCATTTTCAATTATATTAGGATTATTTCAGCCAGTAACTGGCTCAGGACAATGGACAATATGATCTTCATGTGGTTAATAGGCAGTGAGTATTAACTACATTTCTTCAAATGAGAAAAGCCTTGTGGAGGAAGCATCCACTGCCCAGCTGAAGCATTTGTCTTAACTAGACTTTTTTCTGAAAAAAAGCACTGCTAGTCACTGAACGGCATTCAGGTATTTTTTTTTTTCTTTTGGCGGGGAGGAGTGGTATGATGATGGGAACAGGGATTTCATCAATGAATTTTTTTGTGATTTTATCAGTATAGTGAATTTAGTGTTTTAACCAGGCTTACTCTCAAACAATAAGCCTTCTACTCCTTTGGGCACAGTATTTTACATTTTAATAAGTATCCATCCAATCTATTAGTTGGCTTGCACAGTAATTAGTCAGAACCCTTACTCCTAGAAAAAGAAAAAGAAAAACCATATAATTATATAAGAGTAGTGAGAAACAGGATAGGTCAGGGTGGGAGGGGACTCCTCATGAGGACTTGGTGGAATGATGGAAGTAGCAAAAGATGTTAAAGTTTTAGCAGGTGTGTCTTATTTAGAAAAAGATAACTACGAAGTTAAAATGGTAAGGCATGGGTTTCCATGAAGACAAATGATTCTAGACATGTAATTTGTCCAGACTTTTTGGTTTCATGACTAGAAGAGGTCTCAAGAGATCACTGACCACTAAGGAGTCATTTCAAATAATCTACTATAGTCACACACATATAATTTTTATCTGGGAAGCCAAACTTTGTACACTCATTTAAAAATGGTCTTGTGATGATAGAGCAAAATCAGAATTTGAGAATTTGAAGGGTCCTCTGTGACCATTCAACCCAACTCAGTTACCATAGAAACCACCTAGAAAGACTTAATTTACTAATAGTAGTATAATCTCTGTTTGGAGGGCAAACCCACCACTTTCAAAGGAAGTTCTAATCGTTAGAAAGTTTTGTTTATTTTCCATAATATCAAGCTAAAATTGGTCTCTTTACAACTTTCAGTCATTGTGCTTGGTTTTGCCCATTGTAAACAGAGAACAAATCTTAACATTTTTCTACAGGACAGTCCTTCAAATGCTTAAAGATAACAATCATATTCCTTGTGAGTTTTCCTCTCTCCAGGCAAAACATGTTCAGTTCTTTCAACTGATCCTCACATGTCATGAACTCAAGGCTCTTACCATCCTGCTGGTTCATCTCTGAACACTCTCCAGCTTGTCAATGTCCTTCTTAAACCACTTTGGCCAGAACTGAAAATAATACTCCAAATGAGTTCTGTCCATGGTAAAATAAAGTGGAATTATCTCGTCCCTTTGTTTGAAAGTTATGCCACTACTAATGGAGCTCAATACTGCATTAGCTTTTTTTTGCTAACACATCTTGCCCCTGGTTTGTAATGAGCTTGGTGTCCATTACAACCCTGACATCCTCTTCTGAACCTTTGTCGTTTGTTCTTATCTTCCCTGTCTTAGATTTATGAGACTGATTTATGTACCCAATTGCAAGAGATTTATTCTTAATGTATCCAGCCTAATGATCTACAATGAGTTATATAATTTTTCAGTCATATGACTCCTTTATATATTTAAAAATTATTGAAGACTCCAAAGAGCTTTTGTTTATGAGTTCTATCTATCCATACTTCTGTTTGGAATTAAAATGTCAATATTATTATGAGAATTATTTTGAACTCACAAACCTCCTAAAAGGGTCTCAGGAGTTGCTAGGGGTCTCCAGACAACACTTTAAAAATCATTACTCTCACCTACCAAGACCTGTTGACCCTTAGATTGAGTGTACAGAAATTTTAAAAACTGGTATGTGATTCATGGCCACATATGTCATCAAGCCACATTGCTTAAATCACTGATGTCTTGCACACCATTTGATACAAACAGTGTTCTGCTTCCACCTGAAGGCATGAAGTATAATATCAAAGTCAGAGAAACAACATGGGGAAATAAAATTTAGCTTTTTTGACAAATTCGATGATATTGCAATGGGACCCTAGAAAGATTAAGGTAAGAGAAGCAATCATAGTTGTCAGATTAAAGACAAATTAGCAAAGTTTATTATACAAATCTTGGAGGCAAAATGTAGATATGTAAACTCTATTATACCTATATTCCAAACTGGTTGAATAATTAGATCCAAAAAGTAGTAATGTTTTTAAATTTAAACTTTTGAAGCATTTTCCCAATTACATGTAACAATATTTTTCAACATTCATTTTTTTTAAATTTTGAGTTTCAAATCCAAAAAGTAGTAATTAATGGCTCCATGTAAACCTAAATGGAGTTCTCCAGTAAAGTGTCCCAAATACCTGTGTTTGACCCCTTCTTTATAACTTTTCTAGCAGTATAACAGCGAAAGTTTACTATGCATGTGCACATGGATAGGTAACATATTGAAATTAAGATAAAAAAGACTGCAACAGAAATACTAATTTCTATTAATATTAATTAAGAAGGATACACATAAAGTCTTATAGTTGGATTAAAAATATTAATGGCTAGATAGTTCATTTTAAAAATGTCTAAACATTTTGATGAATTTCAAAGATCAAAATGAGTCAATTGTGTCATCAGAAGCCAAAAACCCTAGGGTGCATTTAAGCTATGTAGATAGCCCTAGTACAGAGGCTTTGACTAGGTAATAAATAAACCTATTTTCCTCTTCTCTGGCAAGACCACATCAGAAGTACTGTGTTCAATTCAGGGTGCCCCAACTTTAAGAAAGGTGTTGATAAACTGGAGGGCATCCAGAAGAATATGAAAAAATTAAAAACAGAATGGTGAATAATCTTGATATGATGCTTTGTAAATATTATTTGAAAGAACTGGGAATGTTTAGTCTGGAGAAGAGAAAGTTTATAGAGGACATGACTGCTGTTTTCATGTATTTCAAGGGCTCTTACCTGAAAAAGGGATTAGACTTGTTTTGTGTTTTCCTTAGTTCCAGAGGTCAGAAATGGGTTTGATTTGTCTGAGCCTCCAAGTAGCAGATTTACACTTGACATGGGACAAAACATTCTAATTATTTTGAAAAAAAAATTCATGTGTTTCCTCCTCATTTGAAGCCTTCAAGAAAAATCTGGAGGATATAGTTTGGGGTATGTTGTAGATTATGGTTCAGATAGAGGCTGAAGTAGATCGTTTCTGAGATTTTTCTAACAATTAAATTCCATGTTTCTGTGAAATGATGCACTCCTAAAGTGATATGTAAACATAATGATCATTCTAAACAAATGACTCTAACTCAAGTTTATATAGTAAATCAAGATTCACAAAGCATTTTCCTCATAAGAACTCTGTATACATAGTACACAGTATAAATGATTATAATTCTAATTTAATAAATTAGGAAACTAAAGTTTAGGAAGATTAAATTACTTGCCCACCTTTATGAGGCCAACAAAATGTAGAATTATAATTTGAATCCTATTCTCTCAACTGCAAATACTGGAGAATCACAGTTCTTGTCTTTTCATCAAGAATACTTGAGGTAGGTATTGACTTGTGATATATGTATTGATTGTGGTCAGACAGTTGGAAACCACGTCTGTTGATCTTTGATTCCTCTATATTTTCTCTGAAGTTCAAGGTGATGAATTTTTCCCCTAAACTAGGTGAATGATATATGTACTTAACTAAAGGAGATTGTTAAACCCTCAAAAACTCTCTTTCCATTTATAAATGCAAATCTACAATTCCATGATAGCAGACATCCCCCCCTGACACCGGTGTATGTCAGGGTACAGAAGCACTGATAGGGGTCATGAGTGGAAAAAGCTTAAGAAGTCCTGTCTTAGAGTATTTTGTTTAGGTGCCTTCTTTAACTTTATCACATGCTTACCTTACTTTATATTATGTTTAATTTTGTGTATTTTGTACATGTCTCTATATTAGATTGGGGGTATTTACTTGAAGGGATCAGCAAGTATTTAATAAACACCTACTGGACATGGTGTTGGGCAATAGGTATACAAAGAAAAGAGTGAAAATTTCTGCATTCTAAGAACTTACCTTCTACATGGGAGACAACATAAACATTTACATAATAAATAATTCTACTCTATCCCACTGTCCCAGAGCCAGGCTGGGTAGAACTCTCCTTCAGAATTCCAGGAATACTTTCAAAGGTTTAGGGTATCTATCTCTAATGATAACAGATTGAACTCCCACTGTTGAAATTCCCTCCATTGTTCAGGACTATGCCATTTCTATCTAACCACCTATCATTAGCTTTTTTTTCTTTATATCTTTCTTTTATTTATTTATTTAGTTTTAGCTTTCAACATTCTTTTCCACAAGATTTTGAGTTCCAAATTTTTTCCTCATCTCTTCCTTCCCCCCACCCCAACACACTTTGCATTCTGATTACCCCTTTCCCCAGTCTGCCCTCCCTTCTATCACACCACTCCCTTCCCTTATCCCCATCTTCTCTCTTTTCTTGTAGGGGAAGACAAATTTCTATACTCCATTACCTGTATTTCTTATTTCCCAGTTGCATGCAAAAACAATTCTCAACATTCGTTCCTAAAGCTTTGAGTTCCAACTCCTCTCCCTTCCTCCCTCCCCACCCATCCCCAATTCAATATAGGCTATATATGTGTAGTTTTTCAAGAGACTTCCATAATAGTTATGTTCTGTAAGACTAACTATATTTCCCTCCATTCTATCCTGCACCCCATTTATTCTATTCTCTTTTGACTTTGTCCCTCCCCAAAAAATGCTTACTTCTAATTACTCCCTCCTTTCAATTGCTCTCCCTTCCATCATCCCCCCCCACCTCACTTATCCCATTTTCCCATACTTTCCTATAGTGTAAGATAGATTTTCATACCAAATTAAGTGTGTGTGTTATTCCCTCCTTAGGCCAAACAAGATGAGAGTAAGCTTCACTTTTTCCCTCTCACATCCCTACTTTTCCCCTCCATTGAAAAAGCTTTTTCTTGTCTCATTTATGAGAGATGATTTGCCCCATTACATTTCTCCCTTTCTCCTCCCAAGATATTCCTCTCTGATCCGTTAATTTTATTTTTTTAGATATCATCCCTTCTTATTCAACTCACCCTGTGGCTTCATGTATGTATATGTGTGTATGTATGTATGTATGTATGTATGTATGTATATAATCACTCCCACTACCCAAATACTGAGAAAAGTTTCAAGAATTACAAATATTATCTTTCCATGTACGAATGTAAACAATTTGACTTCAGAAAGTACCTTATGATTTTTCTTTCCTGTTTATCTTTTCATGTTTCTCTTGATTCTTGTGTTTGAAAGTCAGATTTTCTATTCAGCTCTGGTCTATTCATCAAGAATGCTTGAAAGTCCTCTATTTCATTGAAAGACCACTTTTTCCCCTGAAGTATTATACTCAGTTTTGCTGAGTAGGTGATTCTTGGTTTTAGACCTAGTTCCTTTGACTTCTGGAATATCATATTCCATGCCCTTTGATCCCTTAATGTAGAAGCTGCTAGAGCTTGTGTTACGCTGATTGCATTTCCACAATATTAAATTGTTTCTTTCAGGTTGCTTGCTATATTTTCTCCTTGACCTGGGACCTCTGGAATTTGGCTACAGTATTCCTAAGCATTTTTCTTTTTGAATCTCTTTCAGGAGGTGATCAGTGGATGTTTTCAATATTTTTTTTACCCTCTGATACTACAATGTCAGGGCAGTTTTCCTTGATAATTTCATGAAAGATGATGTCTGGACTCTTTTTTTTGATCATGGCTTTCAGGTAGTCCCATAATTTTTAAATTGTCTCTCCTGGATCTATTTTCCAGGTCTGTTTTTCCAATAAGATATTACACATTGTCTTCTATTTTTTCATTCTTTTGGTTTTGTTTTATAATTTCTTGATTTCTCATAAAGTCATTAACTTGCAACTGCTCCATTCTAATTTTTAAAGAACTATTTTCTTCAGTGAGCTTTTGAACCTCCTTTTCCATTTGGCTAACTCTGCTTTTTAAAGCATTCTTCTCCTCCTTGGCTTTTTAGACTTTTCTTGCCATTTGGGTTAGTCTATTTTTAAATGCATTATTTTCTTCAACATTTTTAAGGGTCTCCTTTAGCAAGCTGTTGACTCACTTTTCATGATTTTCTTACATCTCTATCATTTCTCTTCCCAATTTTTCCTCCACCTCTCTTACTTGATTTTCAAAATGCTTTTTGAGCTCTTCCATGGCCTGAGATCATTGCATATTTTTTTGGAGGTTTTGGATGTAGAAACCTTGACTTTTATGTCTTCTTCTGATGGTATGCATAGTTCTTCCTCATCCAAAGGGATGGAAGAAAATACTTGCTCACCAAGAAATTAACCTTCTACAGTCTTATTTTTTTCCCTTTTTTGGGCATTTTCCCAGTCTGTTACTTGACATTTGAGTCCTTTTTCAAGTGGAGAGTATACACTAGGGACCTCTAAGTTCTCAGTTCCTCCAAGGTGGCACAATCAAGGGAGAGAAGTTTATGCCTCTCCTGGCCTGCACTCTGGTCTGGAAGGAACTGCAAACTTTTCTGTCCAGGATCTGAGAGTAGAATTCTCTCTCCAGAGCATGGACCAGCTCCACCACACCAGCACTCTTCCTCACCCCAGTGTTGCCACTCAGGGCTGAGATCCAGATCAGCTACTCAATTTCCCCAGGGTTTTTAGATCAAGGGCTACAAAAATGGATGCTGTGCCATAGTGGCTGCCACCACCCTGGGGCTGGAGCTTGGGACGGACCCTGTTCCCTTCTTCATCCAGGTGAAATAGCTTTCTCACTGACCTTTGAAACTGCTTTTGGCATTTGTGGGTTGCAAAATCTGAGCACCACAACTGCTGCCTCTGATTCCATGCCCTGAAGCCTGCTACTTTCCTGTCCCTGCCATGCAGCCAAGGCTGGGCTGTGCTCTGCTATGAGCCCAGTACAATAGACCTTTCGTGTTGGCCTTCCAAGCTGTCTTGGCCTGGAAATCTCTTTCACTCTGTCATTTTATGGGTTCTGATGCTCTAGAATTTGTTTAGAGTCATTTTTTACAGGTATTTTATGGGCTATTGGGGAAGAGTTAGAG
This sequence comes from Notamacropus eugenii, assembly GCF_028372415.1. Lineage (NCBI taxonomy): Eukaryota > Metazoa > Chordata > Mammalia > Diprotodontia > Macropodidae > Notamacropus > Notamacropus eugenii. The sequence continues at coordinate 165,328,923 of NC_092873.1, read as the reverse complement.
CAGGTCCATCTTTCTGTTCTGCCATCTTAGCTCCAACCCTTGCCTCATTAACTTTTTCAAAGGGATATTTACTTGAAAGATATACTAAGAGTAAATTTTTTTTAAAAAAAACCTAAAACCTCAAGGGTATACACTTCCTGGGAAAATTGAGCTCAAATAATACAGCTTCTACATAGCATTGGTCCCATTAAGTTCACATACAAATATGGTACAACCACTAGACAAGTCCTACTACTTTGCTTGGTCCTGAAAGTCCCTACTTATTGCTCAAGGCATACATGATGAGCTAATAGCAAAAACCTAGAGTCTGGGATGCTGCAGCATTCAACACTAGAGACTTGATTTCCTCACTTTTATATACTCAGAAGGATGGGGCAGAGCCAAGATGGTAGGGTAAAAGCAGGGACTTGGTTGAACTCTCACCCAAACTCCTTCCAATACCTGTAAAAAAAATTACTCTAAACGAATTCTAGAGCATCAGAACTCACAAATGACAGAGTGAAACAAATATCCAATCTAAGACAATCAGGGAGGTCAACAGGAAAGGGCTGTTGCACCAGTCTGAGAGAGGAATGCAGTCCAGCCCAAAACAAACCAGCACAGACCCAGCACCAGCAAACCTGGAACAGGCTTCATGGAATTGATTCACTGGCAATTTCCAGACTTCTCAACCCACAAATGCCAAGGATAATTTGGAAGGTCAGTGGAAAGGTGTGTCTGACCTGAGTGAGAGAGGAACATATTACAGCCCCGGCCCCCAGGTGGCAGCAGTGGCTGTTTCCAGAGCTCTCTATCCACAGACAGTGGGGGGCTGATCAGAGGAGGACTGTAGGGACGGATCACTTTGCTGGTGCTGAGACAAGATTCTCTTGCTTTGTCCACGCTTGGATCTTGGTCACAGTCATTGGTGGCAGTCCTGGGGTGAGCAGGAGTGCTGACATGGCTGAGTTTGTGGTGTTGGTGGAGAGGGAATCCTCTTCACAGTTCCAAGGCAGAAAAGAGTATTTATGGTCACTCGCAGACCAGACCACAGAGCAAGAAGAGAAGTAAATACCTCTCCTTTGATCATACCACCTTTGAAAAATGGAAAATTTTTAGGTTCCTAGAAATATCTCTGAAAACAGCTGCACAAAACCCCTGAAGCTTTTGACAGTCCACCCTCCACACTGCAAGCAGAGTACTGCCTTAATAAAGAATTAAAAAGTCAAGTGACTGGGAAAATGAGCAAATAACTGAAAAAACCTCAGACTATTGAGTCTTACTTTGGTGACAAAGAAGATCAAAATATATAACCAGAAGAAGACAACGAAGTCAAAGCTCCTACATCTAAAAATAGGAAAATAGGAATTAGTGTCAGGCCATGGAAGAGCTCAAAAAGGATTCTGAAAATCAAGTAAGAGAAGTAGAGGAAAAATTGGGAAGAGAAATGAGAGTGTGCAAAATAATAATGAAGTACAAATCAACAGTTTGCTAAAGGAGACCCTACAAAATGCTAAAGAAAATAACATCTTAAAAAATAGACCAACCCAAATGAAAAAAAGAGGTCCAAAAAGTCAATGAGGAGAAGAATGTCTTAAATTGACCAAATGGAAAAGGAAGACCAAAAGCTCACTGACAAAAATAACTCCTTAAAAATTAGACTGGGGCAAATGGAAGCTAATGACTCTATGAGAAATCAAGAAATTAAAAAAAAAACTGAAAGAAAAAAGACAATGTGAAATATCTTGGAAAATAGATCCAGTGAAGATCATTTTAAAATTATTGGACTACTAGAATACCATGATCAAAAAAAGAACCTAAACATCATCATTCAAGAAATTATCAAGGATACCTGTCCTGATATTCTAGAACAAGAGGGTAAAATAGAAACTGAAAGAATTCACCAGTCACCTCCTGAAAGAGATCCCAAAAGGAAAAGTCCTAGGAATATTGTAGCCAAGTTCCAGAGTTCCCAGGTCAAGGAAAAAATATTTCAATAAGCCAGAAAGAAACAATTCAAGTATTGTGGAAATACAATCAGGATAACACAAGATTTACCTTCTACATTAAGGGATCCAAGGACTTGGAATATAATATTCTGGAGGTCAAAGAACCTAGGATTAAAAACAAGATTGACAGAAGGGAGGGCAGATTGGGACAGGGGGTAATCAGAAGCAAACATTTTTGAGAAGAGAGAGGGTCAAAGAGAGAACAGAAAAAAATTGAGATAGGATAGGTTGGAGGGAAATATAGCTAATCTTTCACAACATAATTATTATGGAAGTGTTTTGCATAACTATAAATATATAACCCATATCAAATTGCTTGCCTTCTCAATGAGGATGAGGAGGGGGGGTCGAAGGTAAAGAATTTGAAATTCAAAGTTTTAAAAATGAGTGTTAATAAGTTTTACATGTAACTGAGAAATAAAATATATAGGCAATGGGACATAGAAATCTATCTTATCCTACAGGAAAATAGAAGGGAAGGGGATAAGAGAAGGGGGGTGTGTGATAGAAGGGATAGTGGATTGGGGGAAAGGGTCATCGGAATACACTTTGTCATATGTTGGGGGTGAGGAGAGATGATTAAAAAATATGAACTCAAGATCTTGTGGAAGTGAATGTTGAAAACTAAAAATAAATAAATTGAAAAAAAAAAACAAACTCAGAGGAGTAGAGTTTCCAATCCCTTCACCTAAAATGAAAAAGAATAAATACAGAGCTCAAAATCAGAGGCCCATTTCACAGGGCCATCTTTCAGCTACAATGGGGATGGTCCAAGTTCTCTCCATATAATATTGTCTCTCACTAGACATCCTAAAAAGTGTCCAAGTTTTCCACTGAATGTAGCTAAGAGAAAATGGGTGAAGTGTGCTCTAATAGTTGCAAAACTCCAAAGGGCAGTGAGTACATATTTTTTAATCTTTGTATTCACTATATTTATTATAATTTTATCATCATAAGATTTCAAGCAGGAAGTTACCTTACAGATCATCTAGTTCAATAAGCCCCCATCTTTCAATAGATACATTTTACACATAAGTCAAGTAAAATCTGAAGAGGCTAAGTGTTTTTAGTCACAAAAATAGGGAATAGCAGAGCCAGGGTGTAAACCCAGATCTTTTGATTACAAAGGCAATTACAATGGTATTCATAAGTATCCTAAAAATTTGTGCTGAAATAAATTGAATTTGACCCAGGCAGGATCATAAAATGAAGAAAGCATTTATTTAAATTCTTGAAGAGTAAGTGGGAGTTACCATAATAGGGAAGTAGTCCAAGCACCAAGACAAACAAAGTTAGCCAGAGCGAACAAAAAGGCATTCCAGAAAAACAAGAAAGCTAAGTGAACAAAACAAGGAGAAACTAATAAAAGCAGGTGAGTACAGCTTCTGGGTATTCTAGTCTCTCAAGTATATAGGACAAGTGTCAGCCATGCTTCATTCTAAGAGCAAGAACCCTAATTAGTCTGAGGACTTGCATCAATGTAATGAGAGTTTTCAGTTGCATTAGGTGCCTTACTCATCTACCATATTTTTGAACAATTAAAAAGAAACACCCTCAAAAAATAATAATAATATAATAATAATATATCCTATTATGTAATTTAGCTATAATATAGCTTATGTATTACGTATTATGTAATAATATAGCTTTGTGAATTGTTTTACCCTTTATCTCATGGTTCTGTATACAATGAACCTGTGAGCTAAGTACTATTGTTAACTGCATCATACACATGAGGAATTGAGAGTGAAAGACATTATGTGACTTATTCAGGGTCATATAACTATCTAACGAGAGTCTAAAGGAGCATTTGAATTCTGGGAATATGGCACCATAAATCCTTTGTGACCAAGTTCTGTGCCAAGAATATCATATAAATAGTACATTGGAATTTTAGCAAGACATTTTACAAAATCTTTTCTTAGGACTTTTTCTAAGAGGTCTTCAATGGGATGACTGAATTGGGAAACAGTTTCAGACCAAGTCAGTAAGGCTGTGGGTTCAGACAAATGAGATTAGAATTAGGTGGATTTGGTAATGAATAGATGAGTTAGCCCCAAGAATAAAGACTAATACATTCAAAGTCAGCATAGAGAAAGTTCTCTAGTGGAGAATATCTGTGATTTGCATTAATTTCCTTGAGCCCTTTCTAATTTTTTTAATTAATGATTTTAAATAAGTACTTATGAACATGCTTATCAAGTTTGTAGGTGCCTAATTGAGAAAAATAATTAACACAATAGATGGCAGAATCCAAATTCCAAAAATCTTGAAGCTTAGAATAATGCCTAATGAAATAAATTATAATTTAATAAAAATATACATAAAGTCTCATACTTGAATTAAGGAAAATCACATGTGTAAGTAAGTACAAGATGGGGGAGAAGACATGACTGACAATGACTCACGTCTGGGGATTTTACTGGCCCGTAAAGCTAATAAGAGTTAGTCATGTAACGGAGCAGCCAAAAAAAAACTAATGAGATCTTATTTTGCAGTAATGGAATCATGGTGTCCAGAACAAGAGAGATTTGATAATCCCACTGTTCTCTACCCTATTCAGATCATATCTTGAGTATTATATTCATTACAGGGTACCGTACTTGAGTTTGGGTGTTGAAAAACTACAGCACGTACAGAGGAAAGTGACAAGAATTTTAAGATTCATGCCACATGTGGATCTTTTGAGAAACAAAATATGTTCATCCTATAGAAAAGAAGATCTAATGAAACATGAAACTAACTTTCAAGAATTGGACAGTTTGCTTATGAAGTAAACAGTTTAGGATTTTTCTGTTTGTCCTCAGAGGGCAGAACTAGAAATATTAGAAGTTGCAGAGCCACAGTTGCAGAGTGGGGATGAGGCATTTCAGGAAATGACTACGCTGCAGAAAATAATTAAATAAAAACAACAACCCTGGAACATCTCTCTGAAGTTTCCTTTCTCCAGTTAGGAAGTTCCTCCTGGGGCTTCCATTTTGGGGAGGGACCCATTTGGGTAAGGGTTGTTGTAAGGATTAAATGTATTATAATATTTGGAAAGCTTCTAGCACAGTGCCTTGTGCATAGTAGATGCTATATAAATATAAGCTATTATAATTGTAATAGATAACTAGATAGGTATTCCACATATACTGAATATATTTATATGTTGTCTCCCCAAATTGAATGTAAGTTCCCTGAGAATAAGGAATATTTCCGTTTTTATTATTATATTCCCAGTACCAAGAACTATGCTTGGCAAGCATTAAGCACTTAACAAAAGCTTTTGGATTTATTGATTGAATGGTTCAACCAACTGTGACCCATTAATCAATCAATTGACAAACTCTTATTAATGGTCTACTATGTGCTAGACCTCAGGGATATGAGTAAAAAGATTGAAATAATCTCTTCAAGTTTATGTGCTAATGGGGGCAACAATTCCATATAAAATATGCAAACCATAAAATAGTTATTAAATAAAAATTTTAGTTAAGTAAATACACATTTATAGTTGTAGTTAGGTAGTTAAATACAAAGAAGCTTTGAGGGATACAGGAGCAGTTGGGGGGCTTCAAAAAAGGCATCTTGCAGAAGATGACATCTGAATATTAGACTGAACGCTGCCTTGGGGAGGGGGCAGAGGAGAGAGGCAGAGAAAATTTAAAACTTGTGGAAGTGAATGTTGAAAATTTAAAATAAATTAATTAATAAAAAAATTTAAAAAGAAAAGAAAGACAATGGTATCTGAGCTGCATCTTAAAGGAAGAGAGGCACTCTGAAAGGATGGAGGTAATTCATTCCAGGAATAGGAAGATAACTAAGCCAAAGGCACAGGCATGGGAGATAGAGTAGTGTGAGTATGGAAAAAAGAGAAGACTAGTTTTATTTTGCTTTGCTTTATGGTTTTATTTTTGAGACTGAGTTTTCTTATCTCACCCAGGCTAGAAGTATTCTAATTAGCATTAGAAATTTGACTTACTCTGTTTCTGACCTCGGGCAAGTAAGTGGCACTGTGGATAAAGTGCCAGGCCTGGAGTCAGGAAGATTCACCTTCCTGAATTCAAATCTGGCCCCAGATACCTGATAGCTGTGTGACTGTGGGCAAGTCACTTAACCTTGTTTGTTTCAGTTTCTCATCTGTAAAATAAGCTAGTGAAAGAATTGGCAAACCACTCCAAGGTTTGCTGTTTGTTGCCAAGGAAACATCAAACAGAGTTATGAAGAGTGGGACATGACTGAAAAAAAAATCTGAACATCTCCTGCCTGGGCTAGTTCATTCATCCTCAAGCAGCCTGATGCCTCTTTCCTCCCAAATGATCCTGAGTCCTCACCATGTTGATGCCAGACTTAATACAAACACCTGATCAGCTTGGACCCGTACAGCTTAGAATTTCCAAGCCTGAACAATTAGTTCACCAGCCTTAACCTCCTCAGTTGCACAGGATTAAGGCATGCATCACCATGGGAGAAGACCAGGATGGCTAAATATTAGAATGCAAACTGGGGACTAATTCTCAATGAGGCTGGAAAGATAGCTTAGGGCCAGGTTATAGATGAATTTAATCAGTACCATGCAATCAATCAAAGCAAAATATATTACTCTTATTAAAAGTATAAATATACTTCAAAGGAACATGTGGAGATTAACATGAACCGGTATAGGGTAAAGTAAGTTGAAGCAGTAAAAAAACTACAATAATATGCTGTGCAATTTAATGAGCATGCTGACCCCGAGATGAAAAAAGGTATGTCTCTCCCTTACCAACTGAGGGGCTATGAATGTGAAACATTTTTATATGTGTTTGGCTTTGAGCTTTATTTCTCCTTTTTAAAATTCTTTGTTAAGAAGTGATCAGTATATGGGTAGGGAATAGGAAGGATAGATAGATATATAGATAGATAGATAGATAGATAGATAGATAGATAGATAGATAGATAGATAGATAGATGGATGGATGGATGATAGAGATAGAGATATATATGTATGTATATATACATACATACATACACAAATACATATATACATGCACATATGTATACATATACATACATATATAAATACATACATATGGTGATAGAAAAATTGAAACTATGAATACATTATTATCAATAAGTTGATATCACCTAATTTTGAATTGTGAATTAAGATTGCATTTTTTCCTAAGAGATCTAAATTCTCTTCAAATTGCCTTTATGCTTTTTTGGGAATTTTTTGTTCATTTTCAAACACTTTTTAAACCCTAATGATTCTTGTGATCATTTCGTTTTATCTTTTGGTTTTCTAATTACAGCTATTGCAGAATTACTTTCTCCTAAAGATTTAACCTCAGTCTTTGACCTCCAGAGGACTTCTTCATTGTTTTAGGAACTATCCTTTCTTCTTACTCATTTCCTCAGTTTCTCTGTGGGCTTTTCCCTGTGAGGATTTCTTTCATTACTACTCTTCGCTGTTATTTGACTTTTTTCACTGTTTTAAGGTGATAAAGGAGGTGTTTCATTTCCTAGTGTCATAGATATAGACCTAGAAAGAGCCCCAGAGGTCATTTACTCTGACCCCTTCATTTTGCACATTTAGAAATTTAGGTAGAAAGAGCAAGTGACTTCCCCAGGATCACACAAGAATTAAGCATCACAGGTGGTATTTAAACCTCAGTACTCTGACCTTTAAACTAGATCAGGATTTAGAAATAACCTCTCACCCATTCAACCTGATGGGAGCCCCAGGCAGTGCTATTTTATTTCAAAGACATTCTAATCTAATCTCAGCTCCCCATAGGGGAGAAAATGATTAAGTATTTATAAAGCTCCTATTATGTTTGGTCTCTGTGCTAGGTTCTCTACCAAAGTTTATTTGATCCTGACAACAATCCTGCCCTGTAGGTGCGGTTGTTATACCCATTGTACAGTTGAAGTAACTGAGACAAAGGGACTTGCCCAAGGTCACATAGCTAATAAATGTCTGAGACTGGATTAGAACTCAAGTCTTCCTGACTCCAGGCCCAGGCCTCTATATGCTATGCCACCACCTGCCTCTATGATTTTGCCAAGAATCATGCCGCCTTGTTTAAAAAAATAAAATCCATCATAATCACAAGACCTATCTGTTTCTGAACCTAGAGAAGTAGGAATTCAATAAAAAAGAATTCCAGTTCCTGGGCCAAGTCACAGAAGGATACAAAAGAACTCATGAAAGGTGGGAAAAGGAATTACACTTCAGGATACAATGCTAATCCTACTAATTTATCCCAGACTTTTTGGTCCTTATTCCCCAACATAACCCATCTTCTTCAAGCCCCAGGTTTTGCATTTAACCCTTACACTAAGTGTATCCTTATGGAATTAATACTATGTTTTACCATAATTCAAGTTATGGCGTACAGAGACCCATGAAAACGATTTACTGTGAAGCAGGGTACTTCAGGCTTTTCTATTCCAAATTAGTCCATCTCTCCAGGTACATTGGCTCTGTGAGCCTTTTCCAAGCAAGATATCTACAGCCAAAAAGAATTATACCCTCTGGGAAAAAGCAGCTGGTGGTAAAGTTATCATTGAAAGCTTGGCCCCATCTCTTGGAGGCAACCCAGTATCTCAGTCAGGCTATCAAACCTGGAGTACCTCCAACAGGTCAGAAAACCAAACTAGCAACAGGTGCAGCAGGTGCTTTTCAAATTTTCTTTTTGGTCACTTCACCTTTGCCACAGAGAATGTGCCAGTCTGCTGTAAACAGCAAGCAGAATTCTAGTTAACATAGCTAGTCAGAACATGGTTCCACCTGCTCCCAAGTCACCCCTATAAGCTACATGGAGATTTGCTAAATTCACAGCTGCTCCATCCATTACATCTATTGTTCATTTAGTTAATCTGAATAGCAGTACTGAATTCACACACAAAGGACTGGCTGTTCACCCTCCAAGCAGGAGAACCATCTCCTTCTTTGGCCTAAATAAATAAACAAATGATGAATGAACAGAATGAATGAATGAATGAATAAGTGAATGAATGAATGAAGAGAGAGAGAATGAATGAATGAAGAGAGAGAGATGTGTGTATGTATATATATATATATGTATATATGTGTATGTCTGTATGTGTATGTGTATGTGTGTATGTGTGTGTGTGTGCGTGTGTGTGTGTGTGTGTGTGTGTGTGTGTAGTGTTTTAAGGTAAGCAAAGCACTTTAAATGTACTACTTCATTTGACCATCACAACAACCCAGTGAGGTAGACTCTATTATTATCCCTATTTTACAAGTGACTAAACTTAGGCATAAAGAAGTCATATGATTTTCCTGTATTCACATATCTAATAAATATCTGAGGGAATAACTCAAACTAAGGAATCCTGACTCTAGGTTGGTTGCGCATATCCATTGCACCACCTACCTGCCTTTTGGCAAGTGGAGAGAATATCAAAGAGCCTCTGCCATCTGAAATCAAGAGCACATAGCTTTCCCAATGAAGCTTCATGGGAAGTATTATAGTCATTGTGGTAGGATTTACAGAGCAACCCAACAGTGGGGGGATAGAGGACTGTTCAATGTTCCATTCACTCACAAAAGAATTCTCTTGACCAAAGAATGCACTCCTTCCTCACTTACATTTTAAAAAAATTTCTGTCTTCCTTCAATGCTCAGATTACCTATTATGTCCAACAAACTGCTCATGATTTCTCTGTTTTTGAGTGTTCTTCCCTTTCTCAAAATAATTATGTAAATATTTACCTACTTACATGTTATACCAAAATTCCAGTAGAATATAATGTCTTTAAAGGTGGTTAAAGGCAGCCCTTCCTTCCTCCCTTTCTTTTTCTCCTCCTTTTCCTCCTTCTTCTCTCCCTTTTCTACCTCCTCCTTCCTTTCCTTTTTATCCTCCTCTCCCTCTTCCTTCTATTCCCCCTCTTCCTCCTCCTCCTCCATCCCTCTCTCTCTTCTTTTTCCTCCTTTGATTCTGCTAATATTGTTGTTTTGTGCATATTAGTTACTTAATAAATGCTTGGTAAACTTGGGTTACATCTGCTTTTACATTTGACAGTATTGCATCCTCAGGATTCAGTCCCTAAATCCAAATTCTTGACCACTAAGTGCTGCTTATTTCTGCTATGACCATCTGCACCTATCCAGGTCTATCCTTCCTGAAATTTCTACTCCACTTTGCAAGTCAGAAAAGTTTTTGTCAGCAGTAGGAAGCTCATGCATCTATAGTGTCTACTGGGACCAGGACCAACTTAAACACTCTTTTCTTAAAGCTTGAATGGTATTATTTTAGCAATTAATTATTTTGGGTAAAAAGAAGAATGTTCAAATAAAGCTAAAATTAGATACTTTGGAGGAAGCCACCAGTTAAGAACTACATGGAAGAGGCATTAGATGATCAGAAACAATATATGTTGTCTCACATGTTTATTCACCAATAAACTAATTATTCACAAAATTAAAATGGGTTCAAAATGGGAAAGTAAATAAAATTCGATTTGTATCATAAAGACTTGAGGAGATGGGATGCATCACTAGATTATGGCAAAGAAAAGGTATACCTTATTTAAAAGAAATAGGCTGAGAAAGTATACCTTGTTGCCTTCAGAAACTCTCTTTCATCCTAGTTACCAGTGGCAAGGGGTCATGCAAAATATTCATCTCTTCTTCAAAGTACTATTTTGAGCCTACGTAGCTGTGGTTAAACGCCATTGGGAAGGAGTTTACTCCTCATCCATAGCCCAAAACTACATTTGAATTTGGATGCAAAACTTCATAGGCAAAAATCCATACTTCATTCTCCATACATCCCCAAGACAACTATTTCCCTGTGTGTCCTTTCCCTTATCCTTCACCAAATGTCACTCAAACATTATTTCATGAGACCATTGAGATGTCATTGGCACATATTAGCATGGTCATATATATTCTTAGTATATATACTAGCTGTGAGGACACAAAGTAGTAACAGGGTTTCAGGGCCTGTGCATGGGGGGCTCAGTTCATGATTATCATGATTATGATTGATCTCTGATGACTCTGCATTCCTGTGATCTTCTTTTGAGTTTTACTTCTTCTTAGTGTTTTGTGAATCCCTTATGTCAGATCCAAGGACTCAGGGCCTTCAAACTTCTTTTCTACTGATTTTGAGATAAAATGTTCATAATGGTGTATTCTTAAAGCAAATCTGACAAGGTTTTGTAGATATCACTGAGAGATCTTCTACTTAATATCCTAGGACTTGAGCCAGACCCTCCATACCATTAACTTATTCCAGCGCTTAGTTAATTTAAGCCCTTATGTATTATAAGGCTATGTACAGTACTATACATGATGAAAGTTTTCCATGAAGAACAATGAGCTAACACATGGACAAAAGTATTTTGGTAAAGATAAAAGGAGAAGAAGAAGTAGTATTACTGCAGATTAAGCAGATATAGGCTAGAGACATCTTTTCTAATAAAAATAGAACACTAAATTAAATCTGTAACTTATAATAATGATGAAGAACTGTAGGCATACAAACATCTGGAAATGTTATTCTTCTAAAAGCAGAACAGTCAGTGTGATTCACTCAATCTCCACTATCACTTGTTCTTCTATTCTCAATTCTTTCAGGATTTCTTTCCCTTCCTGTGAAAAGATCATAGCATAGTCCATGGAAGCAGTGACCATGACTCTTTTTAAAGCCTACCACCTTGGAAGTACCAAAAACCTACAAACTCCAGAGCTAACACTGAAAAAAGCAACTAGAAAGGCCTGAAGCTTGGGACAGCACCTCAAATCTAAGTTAAAGTTAAGTCTACAAATGAGCTACAAAATGAACAAACAGCAGAAATTTAAAAAGAACCTGACCATAGAAACTTACTATGATGACAGGAAAGATCAATACACAAACTCAGAAAAAGACAAGAAAATAAAAACAACTACATGGAAAGTTCCAAAGAAAAATGTGACCTGGTCACAAGAACAAAAAGAATTCCTAGAAGAGATCACATCAAAAATTGAAAATCAAATAAGAGAGTTTGAGGGAAGATTTGGTAAAGAAAAGAAAGTCAACAGATAAAAGAGACAAAAGTACTGAAGAAAATAACAACAACAACAACAAAAACAACAACATAGAATTAATCAAATGGCCAAAAAAGGAGCAAAAATCAACCTAAAAGGAGAATGCCTTAAAAATCAAAATTGGCTACATGGAAAAGAGACACAAAAGCTCACCAAAGAAAAAAATACCTTAAAAATTAGTGTCTGGCAAATGGAAGCCAATGACTTCATGACACACCAACAGTAATAATTCAAAAGAATGCAAGAGTAGAAGAAAATGCAAAATCTCTCATTGAGAAAATAATAAAAATAACAACAGACCTGAAAAATAGATTGAGGAGAAATAATTTAAGAATTATTGGGTGAAAAGGCTACTAGACTAATAATCCAAGGGAGGGCTGAATACATAGTGTTAACCAAGTATCAAAGCCATTGGTATGGAACTTTGTCCTCCTGATGGAGATCAATGCCCTGTGCCTTCATGAGGGAGCCAGAGAGAGTTGGTGAGAGAGAAAAAGATGAGAATGACAAGCTCTTTGAGTCCCTTCAGTTTTGGGGGTGTTTTTAGGCTTTGCAGTCTCTTCAAGTATCTCCAGCTTCAAGAGAGAAGAAAGATAAGGCCAATCCTCTCAGGTGGCTGAAGGGAAAATAAGATTCTGGGAAGAAGTCAACATGGGAGAAACTGGCAGTCTCCATCATGTCGCTCTCCTCAGCTCACTATACTAAAGACTTCAGAGATTTTTCCTTTAGTTGAGATATGGGACTCTCCCTCTTTCCCTCCTGGTAGGAATTAAAATCTCTCTTGGAGACAGTAGGGAGAAAAGAAGCTAAAAATACATACCCTGCTTCCCTTCAAGCCACACAATGACCCACATGCTACATGTGAGGGAATCTTCTCTACCAATGATTTTAGCAAGGTATTTACTTAACAAATTATCTTGTGATATATTTTGTGGACAAAATAGAACTATACGGATTAGATGTGAATACAATTGGGTAAATTCTTGGCTAGTTGCAATATCATCATGACAGAGTGTTACTTAATGAATTAATATTAGTCCGGAGGGAAGTTTTGAGTAGAAAGCACAAGGCTCTGTACTTAATCCAATTCTGGTCACCATCCTCCCCTCCCCTGCTTCCACTCAGTGATTGTGAGGAAGACATACGAGTAAAGTTTACCAGATTTTCAGACCACATAAAGCTGGGAGTGATAAGTATGATATCGAATGACAGTGTTAGGATCCAAGAAGACTTCAACAGGCCAAAATTATGATCTGAATCTAATACGATTAAATTGAACAGCAATAATAAGGAGTTAATTGGCTCCTAATTGGTTCACTTCTCACTTTATAGAAATATCCCTCTGATGCTTCCTTTATCATCTGGGACCACTTAGGAGAAGTAGCTCTCCCCCTGTTTAAATCTCCTTTTAGGGGATAACATGCAACCCATTTAGTCAGAGAGTGACAGGGACTTCCTTTCTTTAATAGGCCTGATATTTTAGTGGCAGCTAGGTGGTGCAGTGCATAGAGCACCAGTGCAGGAATCAGGAAGACCTGAGCTCAAATCTCACCTCAGACACTTGACCCTAGCTGTGTGCCCTTGTGCAAGTCACTTAACCCCAATTGCCTCATCCTGGGTCATCTCCAGTCATCCTGATGAATATGTGGTCACTGAATTCAGATGGCTCTGGAGGAGAAGTGAGGCTGGTGACCTGCATAGCCCTCCTTCACTCAAAACTAAGTCAAGTGCAAATCATGTCCTTATTTCTCTGATGACATGGTCTTCTTCAGCAACGAAAGACGAACACATGCACAGATCTGATATTTTAGGGAAAGGGACAATTTGAGTCAATTGTTAAACATTTACTGGCACATACATGGACAAGAAGATCTTGTATGAAGGGGGTGATGGTGGTGAGGATGGATTACAGGAAGCTTTGCTATAGCAGGAAAGGGAAAGATGATTTTCAGAGAATAGTCTCTGAAAACAAACATTAGGGAAAGATGGATTGAGAAAAAGTATAGGTATCAGTTATCTGAAATTAAGCCTGCTGAAAATGAGGAATGACAGGAAACTCGAGAGGTACTGGTCAATAAGCTGCTTCATAGCAAGATTTCTGCCCTCAGAGATGACTGCAGCCTCTGACTAGAAGATTCACATTTTGGCTGTTCTCTTCAACAAAACGATAAAGCTTCAATTGCTCCTGAAGAGACAGAGGAGATATATCTCCTCTGCTTTGCTCTGTGAGGAACTCACACAGGGATTATAACAGAAAGATGCAATGGAAAAGAAAATATTGGAATTTGGGTCAAGAAACCTGTATTCAAATCCTTCAATTTCTCTGAGCCTCAGTTTCCACATATATAAATTCTGGACCAGGTACTCCCTGTACCATTTTGCGATAATATCAAAGAATGAGCAGATGATCTAATATAACAAGAACTCTTCAATGTTTGGAGTTATTCATTTGGTCAACAGAGTTATTGAAATTTGTTGTTGCTGTTGGTCAGTTTCAGTAGTGCCCAACTCTTCATGACCCCATCTGGGGTTTTCTTGGTAAAGATGCTGCAGTGGTTTCATTCTCCAGCTCATTTTACAGATGAGGAAACTGAGGCAAATAGAGTTAAGTGACTTGTCCAGGATCACATAGTAAGTGTGTGAGGCCACATTTGAAGTCATGAAGATGAGTCTGTCTGACTTCAGGCCTGGCATTCTATTCACTGCACCATCTAGCAGCCCTCTTATTGAATGCTTATTACATATGTAAAACTCTGTGCTAAGTCCTAAGGGAAACACAAAGATGAATAAAATATGATTGCTCCCATAAGGTATTTGTAATTCTTTTAGGGGGAGGAGGTAAAATTACATATACTAATATGAGTATAAAATAAAATAGACTGTGGTAGATTTATAAGTAAAACATCAAAAGGCTCCTTTTCAGACATGTTGTAGCTTTGCTCTAATCCTTTTTAGGTTGTTGAACTCAACCCAACATTCAAACCCAACCCCTTCACCAACTAATACTGTTTGACCAGTTTGATCCTGGACCTTTGCCATGGACCTTTTTTTCCTAGTTAAATTAATCTGCTTGTTGTCCCCTGACTATAATTTTTGCATTCCTATCTCTAACTGCCCTCCCCAGTTTCTTTGACTAAGCTATATCCTTCACTCATATAATTTTGGCTAAAATTTAACCTCATCCAGAAAGGTACCTATAGTTACCATTATCTCTACCACATTTCACATTTTTATACCTGACACCTACCTCATCATCACTTATGGTATCTAATACAAATAGCTCCTTGATAATTAGCAGACTCTTTGGCTTAAAGTAGAAAATAATAGTGTGTTAGAGCTAGAAGGGACAGTGAAGATAGTCCAACCCTTTCTTTTTATAGATTAGGAAAAAAGAACAGAGATATTTGTCCAAGGTCACACAGATCATTAGTGGTGCATCTAGGACTTGAGCCCAGGTCTCCTGACTACTAGCTTAATGTCCTTTCCACTGTTCCATGACTATGTAGTTTTCGGCTGGGGAAAGGATAGTATAATTGGCAATGACCTTAGAGTTCATTTAGTCCAGCCTCCTAATTTTAGAGGTGAGGAAATAGAGGACCAGGGAATTGGAATGATGTGCCCAACATAGCTAATTAAGGGCAGATCTGAGAACAGAAGCCAGTCAGATCCACACTTCCTAGCCCAGCATTCCTTTCTACTACACCAATTTGCCTCATTTGTTGCTTATGTCACAAAAGCTATGTCTTCCAAACTAGAGTGTCAGCTCTCTTAGGGCAAAAATCATCCCTTATCAATTTTTTTTTTTGCCTCCATTTTGCCCTATTGATAGTGCTTCAGAATTGGTACTCAGTGTTGACAACCAAGGAATGCTGATGCTTCTGTGCTATCTATGTTATTACCCCAATCATACCTTGCCAGATTTTTATTCTCCCCCACTCATGTTTTTGACTGCTTATTTTTTCCTCTGTTCTGTATGACACCTAACACATTGTTGGAAATTATGAATATGAAATCAGCCTAATAGATGCATTTAAGCATTCTCCTTCAGGATTTTCTATTTAAGTAAGCCTCTCTGCTGGTATGAGCTGTTTTGTCTCATCATCTATCATGTTTGATAGTAGCCATTGCCTTTGCCTAAATGATTTGCTCAGAAGCCTTATTTGATGGTCTCATTTTGTTAGAGATATCCAAGGTCTGGAAACATATAGGCTTCATCGATATTGGTGATTGCAGTCATTCAGATGGGCTCCCTTACAAAACACCCTGGGCTTTGTTTGCTGCCTGTGTCAGATTATCCATGTTAATGGTGATCCGCAACCGAAATGGGCACCAGTTTCTCAAAATATCTCTCAGCTATTACCTGTGAATGCTTGAAAGAATTCACAAATGCAGATGCCTTGTTATGCATGCTGCCTCCAGAAGCAGTCTCAGAGACGCCAGATGGCACAGCGAGAGCTGTACAAGTGACAGATGATAAACTGTACCAAGCCACATAAATTAACCTCATCATGGCCACAGCATCAGATGCCATGGGGAAAGGCAGAGGTACTGCACAGTGACAGTGCTATGTCGCCCACAGGGATGGGTTTGGAATCCATCTGGGGCCCTTCACAGGACAATAGAGGAGCCCCAGATGGACTGTGAATTGTGAGCATTTGAGTATGCAAGGATAGTCGAATCTTGGTTGAAAGGAACTGAAGCCTTGGTCAGGAAGGATGCCAGAGCCAGCTCCATAGTGGATATCCTGTGAATGTCATTACAGGAAATCTCCCACAGTCTCACAGCTCAAGTGTGTCATGACTTCTAGGTCAGAACCCCAACATACAGCTTTTCTAAGTTTTATTCAAAATTAACAAAGCAGAAGTCCAATGTATACTTCATGGGACTTATTAAACTCAATAGAAGACAATAAGGAAAATCCCAAAGGAAGCAAGAGATACAAGTCCTTGTATCACAAGAAATTTAGTATGCAGGAAAGCAAATACATTGGATAATAATAAAAATTCACATTCTTAAATATAGGATAATGCCTTGCTCTCAATAACCTTGTAAATGTTCTTATCCCCATTTTATAGATGAGAAAAATGATCTTCAAGAAGGTTAATGACCCACCTAAGGCTTTAATAGCCCCAAAGTGTTGAAGGCAGATTTGAAACCCAGACCTAATGTGGATCCCCTGCTTTTTTCACTTCACACTGTACACCAATAAAAGTGACAGAAATGTGTGAACACAGACATAACCAACTACAGTTCTGCACAGATATAAATTGTATGCTTCTTAAATAGCCAGATTCTTAATTTTAAAAAAGCATAATATATGTATAGATCACCAGAATAGGAATGATTAGGACTTAAGATCTGTCTTTATTCAAAACATAGTGACTGTTTAAGCAAGCTACATTCTCTCAATGCCCACAAATGACCCTCTAAGACTCTAAGTTACGGATGATTTGTTTACCTGCATTGAGGGAAAGGATTTCCCCAGCGAGCTGTTTCCTCCCTATCAGTGAGGTCACAGGCTCAGACCTAACTAAAGAAGTCACAGCAACCAATGCTTATATAGCACTTGAAGACTTGCAGAGCATTTGATTATAAACTAGGATGACTGTAAACCATATGGTTAGAAACCACTTGATTCTCACAATATTATTGCTGTTTATACAGATAAGTCTCAGAGAGGTAAAAGAATTACGCATTTGAAAAAGGTTTCTTCTGTCAATAGTTCCTCAGGAGGAAGTATCTTCTTTTTTCTTTTTTTATGAGAAACTAGAGCCCCTACAAAAACAAGGACAAGGTGGACATGTGTTGTTAGTGATAAAATAACGGATTTATATAATTAAAGAAATAATAGAAGTATGGAGGAATTATGAAGGAGAAGCTGGAGTATTGTGAGACTGAAATGAGCAGAGAAATAAAGCCCTTTGAAAACCATAAAGCACTCTATAAACGCCAGTTATTATTATTATTAATAACCTCGAGTCATTAGGTCACAATCCAGTGATAACTTCACTCCCTGAGCCTTCTATTGTACTCATGCTGAGCCCAAGTAATATATAGTTGTTTTTGTGGTTGTTCATTCCTTGTT
This sequence comes from Notamacropus eugenii, assembly GCF_028372415.1. Lineage (NCBI taxonomy): Eukaryota > Metazoa > Chordata > Mammalia > Diprotodontia > Macropodidae > Notamacropus > Notamacropus eugenii. The sequence continues at coordinate 165,310,826 of NC_092873.1, read as the reverse complement.
TTCAAAGAGGACCAAGAATATTACGGGGTGATGTCTAGACTTGTGTATAAATTGGACTTAAGTGAGGCAGAGTTGCACAAAGTTGTCAGTCTCACTCTCTCTTCCAGAGGCATTAAAGCACAGTGACAGGACAAAAGTAAAAAAATAAATGGTCATGGTCCAGGATACAGAAGAGTCTTCAATGTCTGACCAAGCTCTAAGCGCTCCACAGTGCCTGCTTCAGCTGCCTTCATGGCCATTGGAACAAATTGTTTTCATTCACCCACTCTACCAGGGGAAGTTTTTATATGCTTGGGGTATAAGTGTATATATGCATATATATAATATTATACTGTAATTATACTGTAATTATAGATATATATGGATATATCTATGTAATAGTACAAGGGTATACTGATAAATGCTTAATAACTGAGCTCTTCAGAAGCAAAAAAAAATGTATGTACAAAAACTTTAAATTTAATGTTCATTATTGTGTGTGTGTGTTCATACTTTGTTGCCAAAAAAGACCATACCATCAGAGAAATAATGACACGACTTGCACTTGACTTTGTTTTGAGTGAGGGAGGGCTGTGCAGGTCACCAGCCTCACTTCTCCTCCAGAGCCATGTGAATCCAGTGACCAGATATTCATCAGAATGACTGGAGATGACCCAGGATGAGGCAGTTGGGGTTAAGTGACTTGCCCAAGGTCACACAGCTAGTGAGTGTCAAGTGTCTGAGGTGAGACTTGAAATCAGGTTCTCCTGACTCCTGCACTGGTGCTCTATCCACTGAACCACCTAGCTGTCCCAATGTTCATTATTAAAACTTTCTTAAGTCTAAAAAATCAACAAAACAATAAGTGAAGCCCTGATTTTTAGCAATTGTCAATTTCTGGGCTTTGAATACTCACCATGAAAATTTAACAATTGATTCTGCAAGCTGCTTAGAGGTAGTTCCAGGACACCCCAGAGGAGAAGTTAGCAAAGATGGAGTTAGGGTGGTGTTCAGTAAAATGATAGCATTCGTAGGGTTTAGGGCAGAATGAGAGACTAGAGCTAAGTAAGTGGTTGTTATTTCTGTAAGAGACCTTAGCCTCCAAAACCAAACAAACAAAAAAGTTTTGTTTTGTTTAACATATGAGGAAACTGGAGCCTCAAAGGATGATTAAGTGACTTGCCCAACATAACACAACTTGTAAAGTAAGAGATGGTATCTAAATCCAGGATTTCTAACCCCAAATCCAGCACCTTTAGCAATATACTATGCCATTCTCTCCTTAGTACCATTTCCCATGCCCTCTTCTTAGTCACTTAGTATCACCTTGTGAAAGAATATCAGGTTCAATGTCAGGAATTGAATTAAAGAATTAAGTTAAGAGTTGGAAAGGATTTTAGAGATTATCTAGTATTAGGATACATAATCTCACTCCTCTCGTTTTATAGGTAATAAAAATGATGCTCAGAGAGTCTATCATATCAAAGAATGTAACCATTGAAAGAGATCTCAGAAGATATCTAGCCTGATCCAGGCCTGACCGTGAATGTTTTTATCAGCATTCACAACACATGATTTCCAGTCTCTACAAGGAGTCTTCCAAATATGGGAAAACTAGGGCAGCTAGGTGATACAGTAGATAACACAGCAGGCCTGAAAGCAGAAGATTCATCTTCATGAGTTCAAACCTAGCCTCAGAAATTTGCTAGTTATGTGACCCTGGGCAAGTCACTTAACCTTGCTTGCCTCAGTTTTTTATTTGTAAAATGAACTAGAGAAGGAAATGGCAAACCACTCTCTTAACTTTGCCAAGAAAACCTCAAATGAGGTCACAAAAATTCAGACGACTGAAAAGACTAAACAACAACTTTGAAGAAATGATTTATTAAGATCTGGTTGCTAGTCTGGGTGTTGGGGATAAAAACACAAGTGAGATGATATCTATTTTCCAGAAACTTATATTCTCCCTCTGAATAGATCCCATTCTATTTAGAAATCACTCCAGTTTTTAGGGAGTCCTTCCTTACTACTGTATTTCACCACATATTCATCACAGATTTAATGACCAAAAAGTGAATGCTACCATTATGTGAAGCTTTAAAAAATTTGTGCCGGTATTACTCGTCTTTTAGTTTCCACTAGCTCACACCAACTTTTCACTCACTGAAAACTGTCTTTCCTCAGGTCTATTTCTATCCTGTTTCTTTCAGTTTGAAGCCCACAGAATAGTTTTTACATTTACCCATAATCAGAAAGAAATAATTCATGCTTTAATATATTGCTAACAGATCAACTGCAGAGTCTAACTAGTAAAGGACGATGCCAGTCTTACCACATTACATGACTTGTTCATGGCAGCTTCACCTACCCACCTTGTACCTCTACTTCTTCATTGGGTTGAGTGACAATATCATTAGGACCGCATTGCTCTAAACAAACCACGCAAGTCAGCTTTCAGAAATATACCGACAATACATGAACACTGAGAATTCTAGGCTTGTAGCTCACAATGATTGAGAGATACATGAGCATCCATATGCCATTGGTGAATACATTGCTCCTCTGTATACCTTTCAAATGGCATAATGAACAGAATTATACTATGTGATGATGACACAATGAAAGGTTATAAACCAATTTTTGAACTGAAAAAACAGGGTTTGACGATTATGAGGTGAAAGATGGTATCAAACCTAATTGTTCCTGTATGTCAGTGGAATCAAACTCATATAGAAATTCAGTCATTTTTCAGTCATGTCCAACTTTTTATGACCCCATTTCTGGTTTTCTTGGCAGAGATACTAGAGTGTTTTTCTCTTTTCTTCCCCAGCTCATTTTACAAATGAGGGAACCGTGGCAGACAGGAATTAAATGACATGTCCAAGGTCACAAAGCTAGTAAGTATCTGAGGCTAGATTTGAGCTCCTGGTCAGGCCACCTAGCTGTCTTTAGAAAAGAAATGGGGGCCATTAAACCATACATAAGTATCCCTATGAGCCACATGTTGACTTAAAACACCTCAGATTAATATAATCTATGTTTATTGTATGTTTAAATTTTGTTAAATATTTCCCAAGTATACTTTAACTTAATGTGGGTCACACTCAAAAGTATCATGGGCCACATATGGCTATGAGCTGCCATTTAACTCCTGTGCTATATTTACCTTTTACTCATTGTTCATACTTCTGTCTTCTGCAACCAACAGGATAAGTCAAAATACCTGACTAAATGTTAACCCTTCAAATACTAAAACATAGCAGTCCTATCCTCATTAAGTCTTTCCTTCTTAAGACCAAATGTGGCCAGTTTCTTTAGCCTGATCTTCATATGGTCTCTTGTCCAACTGTCTCACTATCCTGGTCATCCTATTCTGAGTTCTCCAGCTTATCAATAACCTTCCTAAAATCTGGTGTTTAGTATTAACACTCTAGATGCATCTTGAGAAGGACAACATATGTAGAATGAGCTCCCCTTTTTCTTCTAATCACTATCTCTGTTTTAATGCAGTAGCTTCTTTTTCTACCTTATGCCACCAATGGAAATTAGTGGGAGAGATAGGAAAAGAGATAGTGTTCTTCTATGTTCTAGAAGAAAGCCGGTTATATTTCCAGTTCCATCCTTGATTACCTACATGAGTGAGTCATTTCACCTTCATCCCCATTCCTTCATTTCCCAATTGTCAAATGGGCATAGCAATAGCTTCCCTAACTACTGTGCAAAGCTACTGTAATGTCCAAATGTTATTATAGATGTGAAAGCTCTCCAGAAAAAATCTATAAAGCCTAGACAAACTAGCAAAGTATGTGAGATTTGCTTTTACCATTTTTTTTTTGCCTTTTTGGAGTTCCTCTTCCATCTGTACCCCAACCACTTTGCCCCTTGACTATGTAAGTCTCCACCCCCTCTACCTAAGCTGCCATTTGCAAAACTATACCAGTATCCAAAGTCTCACATTTTCCTTTCCCTATTTGAAAATTCTGATCCTGTAGTTATAGTGTTATCAGCTAAATGATAGGAGAAAACTCAAAAAAAAACTGATTGTATTACCCAATTATTTAGTCATTAAGATTTCTTAAGGGCTTACTATATGCCAAGCACAGAGTTTTAAGCTGGGAAACACAAAGACTGAAACAATCTCTCCCCGGGAGTTTACATATGAATACATGAGAAAATAACATGTATAAGTATAAACAGGAACAAAAATAATATATTATATATATCATGCATATATTATATACAATATATAGAATTTAAAAATTTTTAAAAACACAAACAAAAATACAAACTTATTAGCTAAAAGATATTTTGAGGAGGTTAAAATCCTAGCAGTTGGGAGGGTCATGTCCATGTTGGAGCTTGGGTTGAATCTCTAGGGAAAAGAGGAATTCTGAAACAAAAGTCAAAAGTACATTCCAGGTATGGGAGAAGGCCAGTGGAAAGGCACAGAAATGAGAGATGATATATGACTAACAGAAAGAATGACAATTTGGCTGGATCACAGAGGGTGGGAAGGGGAATACCATACATTGAAGCTGGAGAGTAGGTAAAGGCTAGGTTATAAAGGACTTTAAAATCTAAATAGAGTTTATGTTTTATCCAAAATGCAATAGAATCCACTGAAGTTTTATTCAGTAGGGAGTAATATGATCAGATCTACATTTTAGGGAAATCACTTTGGCAGTAATATGGAGGATGAACTGAGTTTTTGAGAAACTTGAAGCAAAGAAACAAATTAGGTCATTGAAGTAATTGGAGCAAGAATTGTTGAGGGAGGACCTGAGCTAAGATGGTGACTGTGCAAGTGAGAGAAGGAATGTGATACACATTATGGAAGCCAAAATGGAAAGAAGTGGCAACTGATGGGACATGTGTTATTTGAAAAGAAACATGGAGTTATTAATATAGTGACTCTCAAAGTATGATCTAGGAAACTTTAGTATCTCGGAGACCTTTCCAAGAGGTCCCTGAGGTCATATCTATCTTCATAATAATACTAGGACTTTTAAAAATTTCTAACTACAAAATAATGAGAGATATAACCCACATAAACAAAAGTATTCTGAGGGATGCTTCAGAATTTTTAGGGGTGTAAAGAGATCCAGAGACCAAAAAGTTTGAAAACCACTACTGGAGATAGGACATTTGCCTTGGAGTCAGAAAGACTTGAATTCAAATCCCACATTGGAATGATTGCTAGCTCTTTGACTCTAGACAACTCACAACTTCTCTTGCCCTCAGTTTCCTTACCTATAAAACAAAAGAACTGGACTTAATTGTCTCCAAGAAGCCCTGTAGATCTAAATCTATAATCTATGAAACTTTTTTCATTTTGGAAGTGTCACCTCTGCACCTGAGTGAGATGTTGGCATAGGATGTAATTCTTGATTTTGACTTTAAAAATAAAATTCAATAGTCTACATGGAGGCAGCATGACATAGTGGAAAAAGCATTGGTTCTGAAGTTGGAGAACCTGAGTTCAAATTCTACTTGTGGTGTGTGACCTTAGCCAAGTCTCTCTGAATTGTAACTTCTGAAATACCTCCTACATTTATTATCCTTTGTCTCACATGCACACACACACACACACACACACACACACACACACACCCCACATGCACATATACATACATACACATACACTGCTCCATCCTTAACACCATGAAAGAATAGTGTTATATATATATATATACATATACAATGTATGTATGCATACACACATAAATACTATATATGAGTAAATAGTTCACATGCAAACTATATGCTATATATATGTATATAGTTTATAAAGAGAAAAATTGCATTAGTAAAGGCTACATCGTGGATGAGGAAACTTCTTACAGATGCAGGTTTGTAGATCTCTTCAACCTACAGTCTTAAAGAGTTGCCTAAGGCATGAGCAGTTAAGTGATTTGGTCAGAATCATACAGCTCAGCCATGTCAGAGGCAGGGCTTGAACCCATGTCTTCCTGGTTAGCTCTCTAAACACTATGCCATATTGTTTCTCTCTATACATAAAATAGCTATAAAATATTAACTATTTCCTTCCTTTCTCCCCTCTAACCCCAACTCCTTCCCTGGCCCATTCTGACAACAACACTATGCTATTAGTAAGTTCTACCCACAAACTTTATGAACCCATAGAATTAAAATTTGGGTTAATATTGTAACTTTGCCCTAGCATTAGCGGTATAAGAATTACTGAATTATAGACTTCACTTCTATTGTCAAATCTTTCTTGAGTAACTGCTAAGCCTGCTGCCTTCACTCAGCTGGACATTTTATCCAGCGCCAAGATTATGTCAGGTGAGCTATGTAAATTCCTGAGTTTTCATCTCAGATTTTATGCCCTAAGCCATGTTTTTGGCTGATGGATATAGCTCTACGTCTTGATGCTCATAGAGAAAACTCTGAAAATCTGTTCTCACAGACATACAAAGAGAAAATGATTTTCATTTCCTTCAGAACAGAGCAGAAATGTTCCATTCTTTTTTTAAGCTCTTCCCCTCCTCCTGGTTTCAGATGCAGCACATATATCTTATTGTACTGCTCTTTACTTTCTTTGGTGTGCCTGTTTCAAATATCACAGATACAAGGAAATGCAAGCCATGGGGAAGTGAAATTCGTTTGTTTGATACTGAGCCATGATCTCAAAGACCTGCAAATCATGCCTGGAATTTTCTCCCTTTTCATCTCCACCTTCTAACTTCCCTGATTTCCTTCAAGCCCTGACTAAAATCTCACTTATGTAAGAAGCCTTTCCTCAATCCCCCTTAATGTTCGTGCCTTCCCTCTGTAGATTATCTCCAATTTCTTGTCTGTAGATCACATTTGTAAATAGTTATTCATGTCTTGTCTCCCCCGATAAACTGTGAGTTCCTTGATCAGAGAGTGATTTTTACCTTTCTTTGTAACCCCAGGGCTTAACACTGCACATAGAAGCCAGGGCACATAATAAGTGCTGATTAAAATATGAATTTGACAAAAATATTGCTTATACTTGTCCAGGTTATTTCAATAACCTCTTATTCAAAAACAATTAAATGTAAGCTATACCATAACAGTTTGCCCAAATATTTGTCCCACATCCCATTTCTACTTCAAGTGAATATATGTGTGTGTGCATTTGTACGTTTATATATATGTGTGCATACTAGAAAGTAATGTATATATCATGAATATAGAAAGAATGCTAAATCAATCTCAAAAATAACCCCTTTGAAGGAAGGTAGCATTTTCCTTTTTGTCTCTGTAGAGTACCTATGTGACAAATACTTAAATGATTACAGAACCAAAGGTTTAGAACTAGAAGTGTGCTTAGAGTTCATCAAGTCCAACATCCACATTTGGTAGATTAAAAAGTCCTTTGGCACAGAGAGTTTAAGGGATTTGCTCAGGATTACTCAACAAGTGTGGGCAGTTAGGTGGTGCAGTAGATGGTGTGCCCTGCCTGAAGGAAGACTCACCTTCATAAGTTCAAAGGTGACTTCAGACACTTACCATCTCTGTGATTCTGATGATCTTCATTTGTAAAAATAAGCAAGAAGGAAATGGCAAACCATTCCAATATCTTAGCCAAGAAAACCCTAATTGGGATTACAGAGTCAGACATGACTGAAACAACTGAACAACAACAACCACCTAACTAGTAAGAGTCTGCTGTGAGATTTAAACCTAGATCTTCCTGGCTCCAATTCTGGCCTCCTAATCACTATTCCTTGCTGTATTGAGCTGAACTGATAGTCTGTCCCCACGATTTGTTGACCTTGGGCCCTGTTTCTCTCATTCCATTCCATCCCTTTCACTTTGAAGTTGACTGGCATAAGCATTAATTCTTTCATCTACTTAGCAAAAGAGGATCTCATTCATTCATTCTCTTGATTTGTATACCACATTCAGAGAACCTCTGCATATATCGTATACTTTGTCTATACTCTCTATACTGCATATTGTAATACTGTAAGGATCAATGAAAATGACATAGTCATGCCAAATGTAGCTTATTACATGAGCCATTCTAGGTCAAAATATAATATGATGGTGGTAGTGGAGGATGTGATATGAAAACAACCATTTAAGAAGACTTGGCTTTGAATCCTGCCAATCTGTCCAATTTGCCCTGTACTAATCACTTAACATCTCTGGGTATCAGTTTCCTCCTCTGTAAAAGGAAGAAGTTGAATTTGATGACCTCTAGGGTCCTTCCCACCTCTAAATCTATGATTCTATGATAGCTATATTACCTCGGAGGGCAATGAATTCTAAGCCTACTCAGGATTTTAGAAGGCCCCCAATAATGTGTCAAATGTTACTTCAAATATTTATGCTTTTTTGTATATAATATATATGCACACATTCCTCTCCCTATAACACACTTGCACATGCACGTGCACACACGCACTCGCGCGCACACACACACACACACACACACACACTTTTTTTTAACTTAAGTACCTTCATTTGCTAGTTTTTTATATGGAGATCTTCAAGGCAGTCAGTTTAACTTCTTAGAAAAAAGACATTAAGGTCAATGTGATTTAAGTTTGCAATTACAAGAAAATGGTTGAGTCACAATTTCTGAGGCTGATGTTGAGACTACAAGACCTCTGACTTATGAGAAAGAGAGAGAGGGAGGTACAAAGAAAGGGGAGGAGAGGGACAGAGACAGGGAGGAAGAGGGAAAGGGAAAGGGAGAGAGAGAGACTCTAAAAGCAAGTGTGAGCTCTTACATTCCTGTGCCCATTGATACCCACAGTTTTTAGCATCCATCGTACTTAATAGTTATGCAGCTTCCTTGGCCCTGGGGAAAACGTGAAAAGATTTGAATGCAACAAAGGATTCTCCAGGCTTTACAAATCAAACTGCATTAGACTTCCACCTCCCTCAATTTGCAATCCCTGGTGGAGCTGAGAATATGCAACCAGCAAAATCTCATTCACCCATCAAGAGAGGATAGGACAACCAGGGGTATTTATTCATTTCCCTCCTGAGAGCTGATTTCTTCTGAATAAGTAACTGTTGTTTTTATTTACCAGAGTATTCACAGCAGAAGAAAAATGCCTTGAGAAAGGTCATAGTAGAGTTTTCATTATACCTCTTTGATTTCAGGAGGGAGGCAGAGAGAGAGAGAGAGAGAGAAAGAAATAGGGAGAGGGAGTGAGCATGTATACATACATATGCATACATGCATGATATACACATGTATATCATCTGTGTGCATATGTGTGTGCATATACATACACGTGTACATATACATACATTATATATATACATACATATATACATACTATATATAGTATATATGTACATATATACTATATACTAACGTACACACACATACACATATATAGGAGAGAGAGAGAGAGAGAAAAACACCATGTGCAATCTGAGACTGTCAAAAACTACTTTTGGAAAAGTGCTGCTAGGTTTTCTCTTAGTTCAAATGAGCCTGTTCCCCAGGCAGCACCATGTTCATTCATAATGTCATTATTTTCTTTAAGAAGAGTGATCCTATTTAAGAACAATAGATGAATTTACTTTCCCACAAGGCAGGTTTTTGTGGAACTATTCTTTTAAGTACATTTCAGATAGAGGTGTTAAACATGCAGCCCTTGGGTCCTATGTGGCTCCACAACACTCCCCAGTGCATCTAGAATTAAGTTAAAATGAAATTAGGAAATATTTTACAAAATATGTAAAATTATATTACAACTCAGATAATGCTAATTTGAGGTTTTCTAAGTCAATAAATTTTTAGGGATCTATTTCTATTCAACTTTGATACCAGTGGCCAAAACTAATAAGCATAATCAGATAATTCAAGAGGAAAAAATATAGATAACTAGTTGCACACACACACACATACACTGGGGGAGATATGACATACATACATATTTTAAATAGATATTACATATGTAATAAACATATGTGTGTATAAATAGATAATGCTTATACTCATAGATATAACATTTCTCTATGGAGATGTAGAGTACGTATACATTTTATGTACCTACAAAACCTTTTCATAGAGCGCTAGAGGTAGAATGAATGCAATGTTCTTATTTTACAGATGACAAAATTAAGGGCTAGAAGTTAAATACTTTCTTCAAGGTAAACCTAATACACACACACACACACATATATACGTAGATACATGTGTGTCTATACAACATATGTATGCACTGTATATATACTCACATATGTGCACATACAAATTCATGTATGTATACATACATGCTATGAGATAATTACAGAAGCACAGATACTTAAGCAAAATCACCTGTGTGATTTTTCTCCATGTAAGGAAATCATCAGTGAACAGTAATTCTTTTTAAATATTAAGAACAATAGGACATCTTTAACCTAGAGTTTTATGGAATTAGGACTTCTGAATTCATTCTGAATTATGGCAGTCCCAATTGAGTGAGCCATTAACTTTACCTCAAACTTTTATATCTATACCCAACCTATACTGTGTCTTATTATACCATCCACCAATACACCAGGGTCTTCCTTCAAGGCAATAGTAATCAAATCAATATCAGACTTGCTACGAAGAAGGATGTGACAATCTATTGCCCTATGATTCTATTCTGTCTCCAAATTTCTATACCAAATTTCCTTTCCCTGTCATTACTCTTTGAATCCAAGTCTTCCTAACACTAAGGTCAACCCTCCCTGTGCGATTATACACATATGTGTATGCATATACTTCTTCATATATGCATTTATACACATGGGTATACACTGTCTCAAATTTTGTTTGTATGTATACATACACATGTACGTGAACATTTATTCATGTGTGTATATACACACATTTATATATGAAGACATACACTGTTGAATGAACATGATCTTTACATCTATAAATAAATAACATACATTTCAGCATCTTAGAAAACACAGACAACTGAAATCCATAAATAACTCATAAATGTCTAGAATCTAATCTTACCAAAATTGTTTTCTAGAGCACTTTACAGATACAGGCATTTAAATATCAAGTCACCATTTTACCCATCACCCCCAGAGTAAGAAGCTAAAGGAAAAGATGCAAAAAGATTGAATAATGTACAAAATTGGAAAGTCAATTCCTGAATGAAAGAAAGATGTCAATACTGTCATCTCTCAGTTTTATTACACTAATAGATTTAACTCATGCTATTTGAAGGAACAGATAAACCAAAAATCTTCCAATTTGGGGTTTATAGTCCACCAAAAAACTTTGTTTTATTTTTTTTGTTGTTGTTCATAGGTTAGAAAATATAACTTCAATTTAAAACTGGAATGGAGAGATTAAATACTGATAAAGGACTATCCATGAGATGGACTGTTATCTACTTAAATTCTTCAGAATTTATATATATTATCTATCTATGTATTACATATACATTTATTAAGATGTTAATATATCTCAACATCTTAAAACAGATGAATTCCTTCCTTTTCCATTCAAACATCAGCAGTAGCAAGATCTAGTGGTGAGAGGTGAACTTTTTTAGTCCATGGTAAAGTTAAAACGTATTCATATCCACTAAGAAGTATTAGACTTTAATGACATAAGAATAGAAAAGTAAATAGGAAAACTCAATTAATCAATCACATTGATAATTGCCTTCTTGTATATATTGAGTAGATATGTCAGTGAGCTGTAGTAGAAAGTTATGAAAACAACTGTCTTCACAGTGTGTGAACCATAGGCAAGTCATTTCTTCTCATTGGACTTTGACTTCCTCATCCGTAAAATGGGGATAGAAATATTTTTACTTCCTTTATGAATGGGTCATCATAAGCAAAGTGTTTTATAAACTTTAAGGTGCTTTGTAAATGTTTATTTTTATTTATAGCATATCATTTTCCCACAAAGACATGCAGTCTGAGGGTCTACAAATCTTAGGCAGTTATTGTATAAATAACTAAATGATGGAAAACATTAAGCACTGATCAATCAACAAGCACTTATTGAAAGCCTACTTTGTGAGTATAGTGTTAATGAGAGTTAAAGAGCTTCCCTGACCATTAATAGGTGTCAGCTGGAACCCAGTAAGGGAAGCTTGATTAGGGGAGGCTTGTTTTCTAGGAAGGTCCATACCTTTTGCTAATTTCTAATGAGCCACTGGGTTACTAGGGTCATGATGTCCTCTGGCTCTGAAAAGTATTTTTATATATCCTGAGGTGAGGTTTTGCTTTGGGTTCCTGTGCCAGATAAGAATCTGGGTAGCAGTTAAGGAACACCATGACTTTGAAAACCCCAATGTTAATGCTTCTCTCTCTGGTAACTATGTATATATGTATGTATATATGTGTGTATTTAATGGTCAGTTGGATCTGTCTATTGATCTCTGATGTATGTATTGCTTATGGTCAGACAGTTAGAAGCCCTGTCTGTTGGTCTTTATTTCTTTGCTTGTATTTTCTCTGTTGGTATATGTGATTAAAGAAGAGTATTAACCTCTCAAAAATTGCTTTCCTTTTAGAAAAGCAAATCTAAAAACCTGCGCTAACAGGCCATCCTGGATGTGTCAGGGTGCTTGCCACTACAGTGCAAAATCTCTGTATTGAGCACTAGGGATGCAAAGACAAAAGTGACTCACAAAGAGCTTACATTCTGTTGGAGGAAGAGGGGGATATACCATATACATTATTGTTATTGCTGTTTAGTCATTTCAGTCGTGTCTGACTCTTCGTGTCCCTATTTGGGGTTTTCTTTGGCAAAGATGCTAGAGTGGTTTGCCATTTCCTTCGTGTAATGACAATTTAAATGGGAAGATTTTTTCCATCCATTAATAGGCCCATGTGACCTGCCTGGGTCACATGGAAGTCTAAGTCACATGGAGCCTATGGTGGAAGGAGTTAGTCGAACAGGGGGAGCAGGAAGAGGTGGAGCAGGAGGTGAGTCAGAGCAGTCAGAGCTGGGAAAGAGAGAGCAGGCAGCAACTAGAGAGAGTGGGAGAGCTTGTTTGTGATTTTGTTTAAGGGAGCTGGTTTGTGGGAAGCATAGTGCAAGGCTTAGGGATGGTATTGACCTCTGCAGTGCTATTGTATATAGATTTCTTGGTTATTATGATGGATTTGGTTTTCTGGTGTTGGGATTCGGCTTTCTGGCATTTGAATAAATGTTTTGGTTCTGTCTTCCATGTGGAGAGTCGGTTGTATTTTGCAATTCACAACTGTGCCAGCATATTCATAGCCACCACACACACTGTGAATATGGCATTGGCACTACACTTCAATAGCTTATTTTACAAATGAGTCAAACAGGGTTAAGTGACTTGTCTAGAGTCACACAGCTAGTAAGAGGTCAGATTTTAATTCAGGAAGATGAGTATTCCTGACTTAAGGCCTGGCACTTTATCCATTCTGTAACCTAGCTGTGGTACACCATGTATAAAGCTTCACACACACACACACACATACACACACACATACACACATTAAATAAATATAAGGTCATTTGTAAAGAGAAAGCCCTACAACTGAAATGATTAGGAAAGGTTTAAGGTAGAAGGTGGAGCCTGAGATGAGCATTTCAATTAGAAAAAGAAAGATTCATTGGTCTGAGAGTACTGAAGGGCTATTCAGACAGAAAAGACACATAGAAATATTTTCTGAAAGAGCTGGCAGCCCAGAAAAAAGCTAAAGCACAAAATGTGAATTGGTTACAGGTGTAACTATCTCAAAATAAGCGCCTTGAGAGAGAGGTTTCTGAAATACCTGTAGAATCACTGCTGAGAGGGATCACCTTGCTATAGGAAAAAGAGAAACAGCCTCATTTTATACCACTCACTTTGACTATAAAGTTTATAATAAAGCGATAGTCTTGCTTGTATTTTTAAGATGATAAGGACAGGTTAACACCTTTCTGCAATATCTTGCTACTGCTGATGCTTGAATGGAAAAGGAAAGAATTCGTCTCTTTTAAGATGTTGAGATATATTAACATCTTAATAAATATATATGTATATATGTAATACATAGATAGATAGATAGATAATATATATATAAATTCTGAAGAATTTAAGTAGATATCAATCCATCTCATGGATAGTCCTTTATCAGTACTTGATCTCTCCATTCCAATTTTAAACTGAAGTTATATTTTCTAACCTATGACCCAGAATCCACTAAAAAACTTAATAGGAGGTTTGAAATTCATTTATTCCAAGGTATCACTATTTAGAAAAATTTCCATTTCAACAAACACTGGGTAAACCTATTTACATCTTCTAGAAGCACTATATCAAGTTATGCTGATGAAATCATGACCAATCTTTCACAAGAAATATTACTGTGTATAATATCAGAGAACACCCTTTGTCCACTCACTTCCTACTCTGCACCTTCCAAAAAAAGAAACCCCCCAAAACCTGACACGATTCTCCCACAGATAAGCTAAACCAGATTCAAAGTATTCCCTAAATCCATGTTCATTCAAAATCATAGCTCAATAGGAAATACCAGTGTTTTTACTTTTACTAATCAACCAGGAGACACAATCATTTGAAAGTAAAGACACATGGTGAAATATCATAATAAGAAAATAACAACAGAGTATTTTCCCCATAAACTAGGAACACATTTTCCTACCAGTGCACATACCATCAATACGAAAGCTGTACATGCCTATAGAATATATGTGGAGAGGTATATATTTGAATGGCACATGTGAACAGAGTACATATTTGTGTAGTCACCCATATAGGAAACATGTATGGTCAGGGCTCATGGACTGAGGGGCAAACCATGCCCCCGAGGCTAAAATGCCATTGAGAGCATCTGACAGTATCATCATAGAAGTACAGCTAGACCTGTTCCCCTATTAGTCTGGTGTGGCATTTACTCTGTATTTGGGTGGAAAAAAAAATAGAAACACCAACTTCATAAGAATGATATGGAGAAGACACAATTAAAGAAAAGTTTGTCTTAAAATAAAGATAGGAATATTTTAGTGGAATGCAAATATAATATATGATAGTTTGTTGGGTTGTTTTTTAAAAAAGCTAATTTAATTTTGGAATCCATTAAGAGTAATGGTTTCCAAAAATACAATGATTACCTCTCTGTACTCTTCCTTGTCAGATTCAGTTCTGGGAGGCACAGCCTGTGAAAGTCTTTATAAACTAGAGAACATAAGAGAAGGTCAATCAAGGTGGTGATCCTCCAGTCACATGAGGATGAATAGAAGGAGCTGTGGATGTTTAACCTGAAAATGAGTGGACTCAGAGAACTGCCTTTGATATCTGAAGGAGTAGCATGTGGAAAAGTTCTTTGTAGCCCCAGAGAACTGAAGCCAGGAAGGAAGAGTTGAAATTACAAGGAATAAAATTTAGTCTTGATCTTGGGAAATAATTAGATCTATCCAACAATGGTTGTGACTATTGGGTAGCTAGATGGCACGGTGGATAGAACACTGGGGTTGTTGTTGTTGTTTGTCTTTCATTCTCAAAGAGTATGGAGGACATCAGGAGTGTGATGTCTTAACTCACAAATGAATTAGATTTAAGTAACAGTAAGGCTGTGCAAAGTCATCAACTTCACTTTCTCTTCCAGAATCATGAGTCCAATGGCAAGACACTGTAGTGGGAGACCTTAGTCCTTTTAAGCTAAAGTCAAACTGTTTCAGTTTGTTTGAAGAAACACCCATTCATTGCTAGTCCTAGAGTCAGGAAGACTCATTTTCCTGAGTTCAAATCTGGCCTTAGACACTCATTAGCTATGTGTTCCTGAGCAAGTCACTTAATCTTGTTTGCCTCAGTTTCCTGACCTGTAAAATGGGCTGGAGACAGAAATGGCAAAATATTAAATATCTCTGCCAAGAAAACCTCAAATAGGTCACAGAGTCAGACATAATTGAAACAACAGAGCAATGTCATTCAGCAATGGTTAGAGATGCCATGAAAGGCAAAAGGTTCCTCTCTACTAGATATCTTTAAGCAGAAGACAGAGAACCACTAGCAAGGCAAATTATAGTGGAGATTTCTTTCAAATACAGGTTAGAAAAAAACTCTTCTATTTCTAATTCCTGAATATGGGAAAAAAAGGTTCCTTGAGTACTACAGTTATGAGAAGAAAATTCTACAAATTCAGAATATTCTAGAGATTCCTTAGAATTCTTAATAATGAAATTCTATCATATATATGTATATATATGTGTGTATACACACACATACACACACACACACACACATATATATTTCAAATGTTTAGCAGAACTGGACAATGTCAAAAAAAATTTCCCTTTGTGTAACCTACAAACTAAGAAATACCGTAAATTGCTTTGTGAATTGCTATAACTGAATGTGATGGTAGTACAAAAAGTAATTCATGATGCACACCAATTTGCATGCAATATAGAGCAACAACTGCTCTCATTCAGTCATTTCCACCTCAAAGTATTATGAACTTCTAACATACTATTTGATTCATAAAGAATTTGTGAGGTACACTGTGCAAGTATTTTCCTCTTTTTACAAATGAAGACTGAGAGACTCAGAGAAATTAAATAAATAGCTTGCCTTCTATCACACATCTAATAAATGTTAGAGCTAAGACTGAAATGCAGGTTTGACTCTAAAACTAGTGCCCTTTCAACTATTCAAGTTCTCTTTTCCTTTTCCAAAAGAGGAAATCAGTCTGTCAAAACAATAACCTTTAGTATTAAGAAGTTAAGAACAGAGAAGAGACTTCAAAGAGCCAAAATGGTGGAGTAAGCAGGAAATTGCCATAACTCTCCCATATTTACCACCAAACAACCATAAAATAGCACCCCAAAAGAAATACTACAACAGCACAACCAGCAAAAAGACAAGATCAAACAACCATTGAGCCCAAGAAACTTGGAAGATAGGCAGAAAAGGTCCATCTCACTCAGGTAAAAGTGGAACACAATCCAGAACAGGAAGCATCCCAGCAAGTCAGAAGCAAGCCCCACCTCAGCAGACCAGTGGTAGATCCTGAGCCCCGTTGTGGTGGAGTGAATGCCAACACCAGGACTCCCCACATGCCTCAGCATAGTCAGAGTAATGGGCAGACTGCAGCCCTGAGAGCCATTCTCAGCTTCAGCATAACCCCAGGCAAACAGCCAACCTCCAGTGGCCAGACTTCCATGTGTTTCTGCTTAATCCTAGACAAACTGAAAACCAACAGCAACCAGACCACCATGTGCTTCAGTGTATCCTGAGGAAATGCAAAAACACCCCACTGGCCTCAGCACATGCCAGATATCACCACTAGGACCCTGGCTTAGCATCAAGTAAGCTTCCAGACCCCTAAGGCCTCCAGCAATACCAGCCACCCCTCACCCCAACTCCTCAGCACAGAACCAAGCACAAGGGTCCCAACAGTCAGGGCCTGCAGCCCCTGGCACAAGAAACCTGAGATAACACCCTTTCCATCCCAAGAGCCAAGCTTGAATTTAAAGTAAAGGATAAAAGAGGGGAAAAAAGAGATGAGAAAAAAACAACAAAAAAGAATCTGACCACAAAAAGTTATAGTGACAAAGAAGATCAAGATACAAACTCAGAAGAGGACAGCAATGTCAAAATAGCAATGGCAAACCCCAAAGAAAAACAGGAAGTGGTCTCAAGCCCAGAAAGAACCTGTGGAAGAGCTCAAAAAGGAGCTTAAAAATCACATTAAAAAAGTAGAATAAAAATTGAGTAAAGAAATGAGAGTGATGCAAGTGAATTATGATAAATGAGTCAATAGCTTGGGAAAAGAAAACAACTGCTTAATATGTAGAATTGTCAAATAGAAAAGAAGATATAAAAATCCACTGAAGACACACCTACTCAAAAAGTACAATTGGCCAAACAGTAAAAGAAGTATAAAAGCTAACTGAGGAAAATAACTGCTTTAAAGTTAGAATTGGGCAAGTGGAAGCTAATGACTGCATGGTACATTACCTGAGGAAAAAGATCCCAAAATAAACCCCGCAAGGAACATTATAACCCAATTACAGTCAGAAGCAATTCAAATATGGGGGAGCTATAATCAGGATTACACAGGACTTGGGGGAGGTACTAGATAGGCAAAACACTGGTGAGGAGGGAAAGGGTGAAAGGAGAGAGAAGACAAAGAGGAGGAAAAAAAGATGATGGAGGGAAATATGCAGTTAGTCATACCTGTGAATGTGAATGGGATGAACTCTCCCATGAAACAGAAGTGGGTAACAGAGTGGGATCAAGACCCAGAATTCTACAATATACTGTTTAAAAGAAATGCACTTGTAGCAAAGAAATACACATAGAATAAAGGAAGGGACTGGAGACAAAGGAAGGTAGCCTAGCAATACCAGATCTCAAACTATATTATCAAGCAGTAATCATCAAAATTATCTGGTACTGGCTAAGAAATAAGAGTGGTGGATCAGTGGAATAGATTAGGTATGTAAGAAACAGTAGTCAATGACCATACTAACCTAGTGTTTCATAAATCCAAAGTCCCCAGACTTTCAGATAAAATCTCACTATCTGACAAAAAACTGCTGGAAAAAACTTCAAAACAATAGGACACAAACTCCAAATAGACCAATAGATGCATACTAAGAGAAGATCAAAATGGTGCATGATTTAGACATAAATGGTGACACAAGAAACAATTTAGAAAAGCAAGGAATACTCTACCTGTAACATCTGTGGGAAAGGGAAGAATTCATGACCAAAGAAGAGATTGAGAGCATTGCGAAATGTAAAATAGATAATTTTTATTATATTAAAATGAAAATCTTTTGTACAAACAAAACCACCGCAGCCAAGATTAGAAGAAAAATAGAAACAGAAACAATAGAATTGGGAAACAATCTTTACAGTATATGTCTCTGATAAAGGCCTCATTTCTCAAATATAAGTCAAATTTGTAAGATTCCAAGCCATTCCCCAGTTGATAAATGGTCAAACGATAAGAACAGGCAGTTTTCAGATGAAGAAATCAAAGTTACCTCCAAGTATATGAAGAAGTGCTCTAAACTACTTCTGATCAGAGAAATGCAGATTAAAATACCTCATGCCTATCAGATTGACTAATGTGACAAAAAAGAAAAAAAAACAAATAAAAAATGTTGAAGAAGAAATGGGGAAATTGGGACTAGTGTCAATACATTAGTATGTATTGCTGGTGAAGTAGTGGACTGATCCAGCAATTCTGGAGAGCAATTTGGAACTATACCCAAAGGGCAACCAACTATGCATACTCTCTGATCCAGCAATACCACTACTAGTTCTATATTCCAAAGAGATCATAAAAAAGGGAAGAGGAGCTACCTGTACAGACGTATTTATAGCAGCTCTTTTTCTGGGAGCAAAATATTGGAAGTTGAGGGAATACCCATCATTTGGGTAATAGCTGAACAAACTGTGGGATATGAATGTAATGGAATACTATTGAGCAATAAGAAATGATGAACAGACAGATTAAAAAAAAATCTGGGAAGACTTGTATGAACTGATAGAAAGTGAAATGAACAGAACCAGGAAAACATTGCATGGTGACCAATTATGAATGACTCAGCTCTTCTCAGCAATACAATGATCCAAGACAAGTACAGAGGACTCAGGAAGGAAAATGCTGTCCATATTTAGATGGACTGATGGACTCTGAATGCAGATCAAAGCAGATTTTTCTTCACTTTATTCTTTTTCATGGGTTTTTTTTTTCCTTTTGATCTGTTTCTTCTTTCACAACTGTGACTAATATGGAAATATGGTATACATGATAGCACATGTATATGTACAGAAGAGGAGAGGAAGGGTGGGAAAAAATTTTGGAACTCAAAATCTTATAAAAATGAGTGCTAAAAATTTTTCTTGACATATAATTGGGGAAAAAAATAAAATACTGTTAAAATACATATGAAAAAAGAAAAAAGCGCAAAGACAAAAGGAAGAAAAAAAAAGAATGGAGAAGAGCAGAGACTTTTTGTTTTATTTTCCTAATTTCTGCTGCCCCACCTGATCCCACTCTCCCGTCCCCACCCCACCCCCCATTGGACAATCAGACCTCTGGTTAATTTATGCCTGTTCTAGCTTTTCAGAGAGGGGAAGGGATATTTGAAAGGGAAGTATTGAAATTACACACCTGGACACATTGTTAGGTGGTGATTGAGAGTTCGAGAGCCCTGTAGCTGTTTCTTGCACTTTCTCCTATTAGTTTACCCTTTTACATTCTATTTCCCTTTTCTGGGCTTTTGGGGTGTTTCCAATGTCTGGAGTTCCCCCCTTTCTTACCTTTGCCTCTTGAAATCTTCAGTCTCCTTCATGGCTGAGCTCATGTTCATCCTTCCATAGAAAGCTTTTCCTGATCTCTAGAATTATAATGTTCCTGCCATCCTAAAATAATAGTGTAAATACATAAGATGAAATGTCAAATCAGAAAAATAAAGAAATTAACATCTACATCATAATCATTTTCTTTCCTTAGTTATCTTCATGTTGCCTGTCCTGATAGAAAAGTAACCTCCTCAAGGTTAAGGATTTTTTTCATTTCTGTCTTAATATTCCCAGTGACTAGTACAATGTCATGCATATAACAAGCAATTAATAAACATTTGTTAGGTTGGATTGCATTACATTGCTTTGACTTGGATTGCATGGTATTGAGTTAGTTTGGATTGCAAGCCTGATCTGAATTGTGGAAGTAATTCAAGCCTATTGATTAATCTTAGGCTGCCTAAACATCTAGTAAAAGAAGTCTGAAGATGCTGAAATGTAAAGCATCATTGCCTGTGACATGCCCAAGCAATCATTTATGGAAATGAAATTGGTATTGGAGCAGATGAGATGAAGGCAAGCAAAGATAGCAGACTCAATCCAGAGAAGATGGAATGTATTATGCAAATTGAAGTTAACGTGTCGCTCAATTGTAACCCTCCATCTGATTCAATAGTCCACAGATGGGCTCCAGAGAGAATGCTATCAAGCTTTTAGATAGATGAGAATTATCCCAATGAAATCTTGAAGATGCTGAGGATATAAAGCAGAAGGAGAAGAGGGGGGAGTCATTAGGACTTCAATTGTGAAGATAGAAATTGCCAAGAGAAAAGACACACCTAGAATTTAACCTTTTGGGATTTATTTTTTTCACTTTTTACTAACTAGCTGGAAAATCCAAATGTGGTTATCTGACCTGTTAGATTTAATTTCCTATTGTCTTTCTCTGTCTCTCTGTCTCTGTCTCTCTGTCTCTCTGTCTCTGTCTCTCTGTCTCTCTGTCTCTGTCTCTCTGTCTCTGTCTCTCTGTCTCTGTCTCTCTCTCTCTTTCTCTCTTTCTCTCTCTTTCTCTCCCCCCCCCCCCTTTTAGAAACAATTCATTAGTGAATTAGCTCCACATCAGCTGAGAATATATCTTGGCATTTAAGAATCTGTCACTGGCACCAATTAGCATTCAGAGAGGAAAAAAACCTATCAGGAAATCCCCAGAGGTTAGACTTATAAAATAAATACATAAAGAAAGACTTAAGAAAGTGCTGGATAGCAAGTCGTTAACTGCTGGGACAGATTTTAATTGTGAAGTAGTCAGATAATCAAATGCTAACAAAGGGAGAGTAAATTGGCAGGTTTATAAAAAAGTGAGCAAAAACCACATGGAGAGACACATGTATGAGAAACCTTTGGGAAAGAAAAATGGGAAGCCCAAGGGAAAGGTTTTACCTGGGGGAATGGAAAAGAGGAAAACGGAAGATGTTGTAAGGAAAAGGAATTATCTTTTGCTTGTTTCTGTTTTACCTAAGGAAAAGAAGAATGTCTGGGCAAGAATAACCAAAGAACACTTTAAGATGTTGTTAATAATTCTTTATATAAGGAGAGAAACAAGAAAAGAAAATAAAGCCTTTCAACTAAAGTTGCTAACATATGCTACCTATAGTTATAGAAGATAAGCATTCAGAAAGATGAAGTTGAAATGATAATCAAATTTGTTGTGAGATAGTCTTCTGTCTTATCTTGATATGTTGGTGTTTTAGTTCAGTGATGCATGTCACATGTACGTGTGTGTGTGTGAGACAGAGAGACAGACAGACAGACACAGAAAGACAGAGACAGAGAGAAACAGGGAGGGAGGGAGATGGGAAAAAAAATATTTCCTTATAAATGTTTTCACTTAATATAATCTTAGTGCATCTTTAAAGTTTGACTAAGTATAGCAGAACTTTTCAAGAAGCATGCTTCAAATGGCAACACAAACGGAAAAATATCCTGTTATCTATTAAGCAACGTCTTATATGCTTTACTCATTTGAAATCTGATCATTTTAAATTCACATCTCATGGATTACTGTTTAGAAGGACATAGACTAGTATTGAGTTGGAGAGAAGGCACACACATGGCAAAGCCAACCACAGATAACTGTTAGCCCCTGATGACATTATAAAAGCCAGCTATCATTTGGTTAAAAAAAATAATACCCATTGCTATTGCCTTGCAGGTCCCAAGTAAAGAGAATGATTTCTAGTTCTAGTATTTGTGGGTCCCATGGGTTTTGCCTTAGAAAGAAAACCAGGGCCACTGTTGTCATAGCAGATAGAGTACTAGGCATGGTTTCAGGAAGATTTGCTTTTAAATTCTGCCTTGGATATTCTTTAGCTATTTTACCTAGAGGAAGAAACAACCTCTCTTAAGTCTCAGTTTCTTCACTAGTAAAATGGGAATAGCATCTATGCTATCTGCCTTGCTGGGTTATTGTGATGATGAATTGAGATAATATATGTAAAATTTTAAAGCACCATATCCATGAAAGTTATTATTATTAACACTTCTCTACAGTGCCTGATATGTTGTAGGTGCCTAATAAATCATTTTTAAAGAAATTAATTCATGGATTGATTGATTCCCTCTAAAAGGTGGCAATAGGGACAGCTAGTCTATTGTATTAAAAAATGAAGAGCTCTGAAAGGAATCATGAAATTAGCATTTTCTTGCATTTTAATTAGAGAAGCATTTAAAGTAATAAAAATAAAGTTGTATTTTAGGGAGAATATTGCTATGCTTAGCAAGTAGTGTGTGAACTGGAAGTAATAAAAGACAGGATACAGACTAAAAAGAATTTCTGAAGAATTCAGCATATGGGAACTATAACTAATGTTCCTTAGGATAGAATTCAGTAAAGAACAACCCTCAAAGAGAATGATTCAGTCCTCTGCACTTAGTCTACTCTCCGTTTTGGAAATGAGTCTAGATGACTCACTAGGAAAGCATTTTCCCTTTAACCAAACCAAACCTGAAGCAAATGTAGCATTAGAGTCATTTCTGTCCAGAGTTTATCACCTAACTCATCAACCCTGCCAAGTTAACCTGGGAACAGACGCCCATTTCTTTAAAAGCACACAACTCATTTTCATGGGGTTGCAGGCATTTGGAAGGAAAAAAGAAAAGAGAAATAGTTACTATGTGAAGCTTTGTCTTTCTTTTAACAGCCTCTCAGTCTAGAACTGATGTGCTCTCTCCTCATTGTGTTTCCATGTCAAAATTGTTCCCATCTAGCATACTCCTACTTCAGCCATGAAGGTTCCTCCATCCCACCTCCACTCCTTCCTCATGCTCCTACACCTTCACACAAGATATGATATATCTCTCCTTTTTTTTTTAATAGAACCATTGTAGATTATTGATGTACAAGTCTTCTCTCCTAGGTCATAGTTGTTATTTATAAGTCATCTCTCCTAGATTATAAATTCCTTGAGGGCAGGAACTTCACTGTTTATCAGTCTATCTTTAATGCCAGTTATAGTGCCATGCACATTAAATGAACTTAAACGTAGAACTAAAAAACCTGTATCATCACTCCTGGGAAGAAAATGAACTAAACCTTTTACTTGAAACACAGAGTAAGCAATGCTTTTCAAGATGTCCCCTTATATACAGATATTATATGATTTTTTTAATAAATGATTCATAGGTATTACCATCTTCTGGGCTAGCTCTAGGGAATAGCTCCCAATAATTGCTGCTACAAAGAATTATTCTCATTAGAATAAATTCATAAGAAAGGTATATGGGAAGAGAAATTATAGATCTTAAAGGTACTGGTTTTTTGTTTTGTTTTACTTTGTCTTGGTCCTACTTCTATTCTCAGTTTTTCATGTTTATCTTATCACTTTTCAAGTCTACCAATTTCTGCACACTGAATTGGTCATAATTCCTCAAACTGTGCTCTTTGACTTTCCCATTTTGTTACTACTTATTTTTTGTGATGATTTCCTCACTCTGATCCTGGCTTGGTTGTCCAGATCCCTTTCCTCTCATGGGAAATGTATATTTACTATCATTAACTCTCATCTTGTGAAGTACATCTAGAGGGGCACATTGGATAGGATGTCGGGTCTGGAGTTGGGAACGTTCATCTTTGGAGTTAAAATCTGTCCTCAGATACATATTAGCTGTGTGACCCTGGGCAAGTCACTTAACCTGTTTGTCTCAGTTTCCTCATTTGTAAAACGAGCTGGAGAAAGAAATGGGAAATCACTCCAATATCTTTTCCAAGAAAACTTCAAACGGGATTATAAAAGGTCAAAAACAATAGAAAAATGACTTACCAGAAACCACAGTTCTTGTCTGCCTACTATTTATTGATAGGATATGGCAAGGATCACCTCCGAAGGTCAATAAAGACTGCTCAGGGGCAGACTTACCAGATCAGCAAAATTTATCAGATAACATCTCCAAAACTCAACCTGTGTGTGTTCGTCCTTCGTTGCCGAAGAAGACCATGCCATCAGAGAACTAATGACATGATTGGACTTGACTTTGTTTTGAGTGAGGGAGGGTTGTGCAGGTCACCAGCCTCACTTCTCCTCCAGAACCATCTGAATCCAGTGACCAGATATTCATCAGGATGACTGGAGATGACACAGAATGAGGCAAATGGGGTTAAGTGACTTGTCCAAGGTCACACAGCTGGTGAGTGTCAAGTGTCTGAGGTGAGATTTGAACTCAGGTCCTCCTGACCCCTGCCCTGGTGCTCTATGCACTGCACCACCTAGTTGCCCTGCCAAAACTCAACCTAAAGTATGGTTAAGGATCCAAGTTAGAAAAAAATTAAGTAAGCACAGAGAATGTATGGGGTAGCTCACAGTCTGGGAGGCTCAATGCTAACATCATATAGATAATAAATACAAAAATATGGCACAAAAATTAGGGGTGCTCTGAGGTACCCTCCCAAGTTGTCACAAGTATTTTTGTGTTGATATTGATTTTGCTTCCTTATTTTCATTCATTTGCATGAAAGGTTAAGAGGATGTTGGGAAGCTGAGGGAAATAAGTGAGGATTCAAACTCATAAAGGCCCAAAGTGTAATTGTTATTAATATTAATTAATTATTGGCAGAACTATCACTGGTGTCATTAAGGGACTGAATGAGAATGACAAGTAATTACTAACCCTAACCAAATTCTTATCTGTAACAGAGAACTTTCACTTTTTTTTGTTTTCCTTGAGAAAGGTAGTTCAAAAGAAAGAATAAAATACTTGTGTGTACTTATCTGCTGGTTGGCTATTCTGTTTTAAAAGATCTTGCTTGGTTCATGAGGCTGACTGGTGGAATCATTAGATTCTTTTTCTTAAGGACAGAAAAGCTCCTTTTGTCTAATCCAATAAGAGATGACAGAGATCATCTGAAGTGGTACCTCTGCTGAAGACTCTAGATAAAGACTAGGAATTATCACCAAAGACCACAGTCCAGAAGAGTGTCATAAATACGGAAAGTAGCAGAGGTGCAAGTTAACCACACACAAGCCCATCAAAAACAGTACCTGGGAAAAGTTCAGGAGAGGGAAAATCAGTCTCTCTCTGAAGATTTTCATTCTTACGTCACTACTTCCATTGGAGACATCAAGAGTAAACCCTCATGTACTCCCACTTTCCACAGAAGTTTGTAGAAAAAGGATTAGAAGAAGAAAGAACTTGAGGTGAATGAGAAGGAAAAGAAATTTGTGAAGGTGATTTAGAGGAGTTTAACATTGTGAAGAATACCAGAAAATGAACTGGAGAAAAAGAAACTTGGGAGAATTTCAGGACAACAAATTCAGCTAAAGGAGCTTAAAGCCTTAATCTTAAGAAGTACTCAGTATGAAGTGGAGAGCTTAAAAAGTTCAAGAGATATAATTTCCGGGTAACTGCTCATTTTACTAATAATGTTAGCATTTTAATAAAAGAGGTCAGTGGCACTCCAGAATGCCAAAGACCCTCATGGAGGCTCATACGGCCTTGGAAAAGTGAGTGTTTCAGAGGGTGGCGATCAGCTCTGACTGGTTAGCAAGTAATAAGAAAAAATGAATATTACAATGAGGGCCTGGATCTATTCAAATGAACTTTGATTATGTCATTGACTTCTAAAATTGACCAGTCTTGGGTAATCTCTTCAAAGAATTTATCCCCACTCAAACCTGAGTAAGAAGGTTGGGTGAGGTCGGATTGAGAGGAGTTCATTCATTGTCTTTCAAGAGACTGAACTTTGAAATGAGAACTATAGAAAAAGGGAAAACTCTAGATCATCCCAAATCATCAGTTAACAATAAACATTTTTCTCATAAAAAAAGAAGGTACAAATCCAGTCCCTGGTGCTTAGCTATGTAATCTTAGGAAAATGTCTCAGCCCCTGGATTGCAGTTTCCTCATCTGAAAAATGAAACGAATAGGAATACTTGAAGTTCAAAAATTGTGATTCCATGACCCCTGTCATTGATGGGACTGAAGGGAAGAACTCAAGAAGGAAGATGGTAAAACAAGTTAACTAAGAAAGGATAAGCAAAAACAGTTTGGTAAGTAAAACAAATTGGTGAGAGATGTGAGTTTAGAAAGAGACCAGAAGGGAAGTAGAGCGACTAGGTGGTATAGTAGGTAGAGCACTGGGCTGGAAATCAGGAAGACTCATCTTTCTGAGTTCAAATCATATCTCTAACACTTACTACTTATAAGACTCTGGGCAAATCATTTAACCCTGTTTGCCTCAGTTTCCTCATCTATAAAATGAGCTGGGGAAGGAAACGGCAAACCACTTTAGCATCTTTGCTCAGGAAGAGTTTACAAGAAGGGAAGTAGGATGTGGATGTCTAAATATCAAGGTCAAGGGGTGGAAGAGAGGGAAAGCAGTAAATGGCATAAGGCAGTGCTTAGAAGATGAAGCATAAACATTCAACGGTAATTCCAAAAACAAGTTGAAAAATCTCAATCAGTATGGGGAGCACAATGGTGAGTTTTGAACTTGGCAGGCCTGAATTTTTATCATAGTCAAGTGACAGCTATCTGTGATCCAAGAGTAGGCTGCACTGTATTTTAGAAGACATGAAGATGTAGCTGGACAAACACTATTTCACATTCCAGCTTTTTAGAGACAATGAAGCATTCAATAATTAAAATGGATGAGAACCAGTCCCAAACTAGTTTCTCCGTACATAATTCAGCATAATGTTCTAGGACATCCTTCTCTTGCTAAGGAAGAACACTTGAGCAGTGTTGGGATCCCTTCAACACATCCTATTGTGTTCTTCATTATTAGGTTCTGTGCTTCAGCTTTTTCACCAAAAAAAAAGGGTGTTGGAGCAGATAAACATTAGGATTTGTTCTAAATTGAAAATCTAAAGCTTTTCAATATGATACCTACTGCATAAAGTGAGGCACAGTTGAAGTATATGCAGGATTACAAAGTCTAGCTGTCTCACTAACGAATATCTCTGCCTATCCATGGGAAAAGAAAAGACATACAGAAAAACAGAAGGGCATAATTCCTTCTTTATGCTCTGTATAAAGGGACACAGAATGAGTGAGATGGGTCTAGGATTACATGGCTAATTGTACACCTAAAGGGCCAAGACCCTCTGCTCAATGCATGATGATTAACAGAAGATCAATGTCAAGTACAACAAGGTACATCAAATATCTCTTTAGCATCTTCAGATAACTCATACAAATGTATTAATTTTTAGCTTTTCCCTACTGGTCTTTCCTGTTAACTAATGCTGTGAACACAATTCTCTTCTTAATACACAGTAGAAAGGTGGAATTGGGACATGTTAATAGAACTGATTAATTCTTCACTTCATCTTGTACTACCTTTTCAGTTGACCTTTTTATTTTTTTTCTCATTATTCCAATTCCTTTTAAGGATGAAATAGAGTCTAGGAAATGTTAGACTTATTCTTTCTTTTCTAAGTGACTACATTTTTTAAGTATTCTTTAAGAAAACTTTACTTATTTTTTTCTTTGCTAAGCTGAAGGCTAGGCGTAGATGAGGATCCTGAATACAAAATAGGCAGACACAAATTAAAGCTGTCCAATTTATTTTAAACTCCTAGACATAAATGCAGAGCTTGTACTGTATCACCAGGAGAGGCACACAAGGTAAAGTCAAGACAATCAGTGGTAAATGCTATTCTCTGAAGAAAACTCTCTCAGATCCTGTGATCCAACATTATAAAGCTTTTTTTTTTTTTCTCCCCTCACCCTTCAGAAGAGGAGACCAGCTTTGGATCCTAGAAGGAAAGGGGTTAAAATGCATCATGTTATTTTGGAAGGAAAAAAAATGTTGTTGGAGCAAAAACTGCCTTTGTTCCATTGGAAGCTGACCCACCTTTTTGGAATGAGCATACATCAAAGGCACAGAGATGAGGATTGGTCATTTGAATCCAGAAGAAAATTAAGGACTATGGAAAGCAAGGCCTTGGAGGTGTAAGTCTAATGCAAATCTGCATAAGAGCTGCATAACTTGCTAATGAACCACTTACTGGTCTTACAAAAAAAAGGAATCACAAATGCTAATGAAATGGCTACTTTCTGCTGCATTGACTATTCAGCTGTTGTAGAAAACGTGAGCAATTTAGCTTTTTAACTTTGCTCACCAGCAGCAGCTAATTATTTCCTGGGAAATGTAAGGAAGCTAAGTCCTAACAGAGCCAGGCCCCTGGGCAAAATTGTGAAATAAGGCAAAGTTTTTACATCTGAGAACAATGTCTTTCTGTTTGGTGCTTCCCTACCTCTCCTCTCGACTACTTCCTTCCCATCATAACCCACTTCTCCCTACGTCCATCTGTGACCATCCTCCCATTACAGATTACAGGCCTCTGAAAGTTTAACTCCTACCATGAAAATCTTTTCTCAGGAACAGATCAGTAGATATGGTTAATTGAAATCCATTCGCATTACAATTCAAATGATTTATAACAGCTTATCATGTGCCCTGAATGAATAAAGCTTTTATTAGCCAGCTACTAGACACTCCCTACTTAAAAGAAGGTTCAGTTCTACATGAGAGAAAACATATTTGGAAGTTTTCAGCTATAAGGTTAAATAGAAAGGTGCCATGGTCCTTAAGATGCAGCAGCAAATCCAATGGTAATGCATTTTATCTACTGTCATTTTCACTGATAAGATCATATCATTCCAACACTGAACCATTTGACAATGAGTTAGAATCAAGAATATATAGGGGTCATCTCAAACTGGTTATTGAGAACCTATTATTAAAATTTTAGAGTAAACAGTTACACCTCAGAAATAAACAAAAAATCAGCACTTGATTTTTGTTTTGTTGATTGTTCAGACTTCAGAAAGTGATGGAGAAAATGTTAATAATGCAGACTAAACTTGAATTTTTGTCTTTTGGGGAGCTGGTTGTTAAACATTTACCAGCAAACCCCTAGCTTAGTAGTGCTTTTTGATGGTGCTTGATTGCAGGATCCTGGGCTATCTCTATTAGGGTTTGAGAGGAGATGATTGACTAAATGGGAGTGATTTGACCTTTTGGGGCTCCTCTCTCCCTCAGGGTGTCTTATTGCTTCAGCTAGGCTGACTTGCCTTCCCTATAAAGTAGTTAGCAACTGGTAGGGATGACAGGTCCCTTGTCCATGGGAGTTGGGTCCCAAGGTAATGACTGTAAGGGCTGGATGGGAAGCAGAATCAGTGATCTGGGATTACTTGCCTTATTGATAACAGCTGGTCAGTAGTGAGTGATGAGGAGGAGGAGTGCCTTCGCTGCTTTGCTTTCTTTTTTTCAGTGTTGGCTATGGGGGCTGGGCTGCAAGCAGGTCTTATGGTTTGAGGGACACTACTATTATCAAGACTCTTGAGTTCAGTCAGTCCGCTAGTCAGTATACATTTATTAAGTGTATCAGAGAGGTAGCTAGGTAGTTCAGCTAATAGAGTACTGGGCCTGCAGCTAAGAACCTGACTTCAAATGCAGCCTCAGAAACTTACTAGCTATATGATCATGAATCTCTGTTTGCCTTAATCTGCTAGAGAAGGAAATGAAAAATCACTTCAGTATTTTTGCACAGAAAACTCCATGGACAACATTAGCATACTATGGTCCATGGAGCCACAAAGAATCAGACACAACTGAAGGACCAAGCAACCACAATACATATCAGGCATTGTGCTAAACTAGAATTCTAGTTTAGAGGAGGGAGGTGGCAGTATGAGGTGGGCTAGCTGACGAAATCCCTAGAAGCAATAACAGAGACCAGGAGGTTGGCATCATGCTCCTCTACTGGAGATGGACTTAAGGTGAAGAGAGAAGCCTGGAGGCAGGTGGTCAATGGGTAAAGAGTGAAGAAAGGGTACAAGGGCGAAGCAAAGAGGTGGGTACAATACATGCAGGAATGCTTATAGAAGGATATAAAAAGAAAGGCAAAAGGTTCTGCTCTCAAGATTAGTCTAAGAGATGAGAGATAACATACAAACAACTTCATAGAAACAAGCCACATGACGGAGAAATTGGAAATAAATAATAGTGGGAAGGGACAAGAATCAGGATTAGGAAAAACTTCCTGTTGTGGGTGAGATTTTAGCTAGGACTTCAAAGAAGTCAGAGAAGCCAGAAGGCAGAAATGAGGAAGGAGACCATTTTGTGTATGGTATAGACAGTAAAAATGCCTGGTGTTAAGAGACAGGGTGCAAGAGAAATAGCAAGAGGGCTACTAGCATCACTAGATCACAGATTCAATGGGGTGGGATGTAAAACATACAAAGACTGGAAAGGTGGGGAGGGCAAATTATAAGGGGCTTTGAACTCCAAACACATGATTTCATATTTTATCCCAAGGTTATAGAGAGCCAAGGAAATTTACTGAGTCAGGGATGGAGGGGTCGGGGGAGTGACATTATTAGACTTGTGCTTTCGAAAGATTACTTTGACAGCAGAGTGGTAGATAATCTGAAACGGGGAGAGACTGTATCAGAGAGACCAACCTATAGGCTATTGAGGACTTGCAATAGGGATGTATGTCAATGGGAGCAGAGAAAAAGGGGGCATATACAAGAGAAGTTTTAAAGGTAAAAATTGACTAACCTTGGCCACAAATCAAATATGAGAGAACTAAGCATTGAAGACATCACCTAGGGTGAGTCTGGGTGATTGGTGCCCACAAAAGGGCTAGGGAAATTAGGAAGATTGAAGGTTTGGGGATGGGGTAAAAGATCATGAGTTTAGTTCTGAACAAGTTGAGTTTAAGGTGGCTATAGGACATCCAGTTTAAGATGTCTAATAAGTATTTAGAGATGGAATACTGCAAGTCAGGAGAGAGATTTGGACAAGATAAGTAGATTTGAGAATTATCAGCATAGAGACAATAATTGAATTCATAGACCTGATGAGATTACCAAGTGAAATAGTAGAGAGAAAGAAAAGAAGAGGGCCTAGGACAGAGTCTAGGATACTAAAGGTTAGTGGGTGTGACCTGGATGATGATCCAGCAAAGGAGACTAAGAAAGGGTGGTCAAAAAAGTAAAACTTAGAATGAAAAGAGTATCCATTAGACAAAGGTAATCAGCAAAATCTGTCTCTGCAAAGAGATCAAGAAGGGTCTCGTGGCTGCCTGCATCCTTGTTAGAGAGGAGATGATAATCAAACCGTGGTAGTTAGACTGCCCTAACATAT
Source organism: Notamacropus eugenii (assembly GCF_028372415.1). Taxonomy (NCBI): domain Eukaryota; kingdom Metazoa; phylum Chordata; class Mammalia; order Diprotodontia; family Macropodidae; genus Notamacropus; species Notamacropus eugenii. The sequence goes on along the minus strand of NC_092873.1, from coordinate 165,278,987 downwards.
ACTCCCTTCTGTTTCTCCTTCAGGGTGCCCTTCCACTCCACCTAGGTTAGCTTGCCTTCCCTATGGGTGGTAGTTGGTTGGAAGTTGTTGAGGATGGCTAATTCCTTCTCCATAGGAGTTGTTTCCCCAGCTATTTACTTTTTGTTCATTTGTTTCGGTTTTTGTTGTTTTGTCTTAATTTTAATAATCATTCATTTTAAATTAAAGGAATGGAGGCCTAATGGTAACATTTTAGGAAGTAGCAAAAAAAGATAGGCTTTTCTGGACAGTGGTTCCTTCCTAACATCCCTAGAAATAGTAGCATATAAAAAGCCAATTATCGCTCCTAACTATGAGACCAGCCTTAGACCTTTGCTAAGCCTGGGGGATAAGCACGGGCCCATGATTTCCAGGAGTATCAGTGGTTTGAGAGAGGTTGATTGAAGGAGGCAGATGATTGACTAGACTGCTCAAGGTCCTCCCTTTTGGTTGTGACAGGTAGTGATGTTTTGTCTTGGAAGTGCCAAGAAGCTTGCCCCAGAGACAACAGGACACAGGAGAAGGGAGTTCTAGTTTAGAGGAGGGAGGTGGCAGTGTGAGATGGGCTAGCTGATAAAATCCCTAGAAGCACTAACAGAGATCAGGAGGCTGGCATCATGCTCCCCTCCTGGAGATGGACTTAAGGTGAAGAGAGAAGCCTAGAGGCAGATGACCAGCAGGTGAAGAGTGAAGACAGGATCCAAGGGCGAAGCAATATATGCAGTAATGCTTACTCCTCTCGTTAAGGCTTTTGCTCTGTCATATATTTCTCCTGTTTCTTTCCTGGGTTTTCTGTGAGGTTTTGCTTATGATAATTTCTTTCCTTTCCTCTCTCTTCCTCTATTGTTTTTATTATTGTTCTTTCCTTTCCTTTTTTTTTTTTTTTTTAGCACATTGCTTGCTGTTCTGAGGTGATGAAGGGCTTGGCAATGGCTCCTCATTCAGCCATCTTGCAAGTCGTCCAATTGACAGAAAAAGGGAAGTTGGGTAGAAGGGCAGATTTATGAGAAAAGATGATAAGTGCAGTTTTCTATATAATAACTCAATCTCTGGTACAACTGAGGGCAATCTAGTGTTACTGTCAATGGCTGGAAGCAAAGTCAGCTACATTTCCAAAGCTGTGTTCTGTTTCTGAACATCAAACTGAGAGCCTTGTGTAATGAAGGCAAAAAAATGTAGCAGAGATTGGAGTGAGTATGAGAATTGGTTATATCCTTCTCATAATTTTCTTTCCTCAAAGACAAGACAATTACGTTATATTGTCCATATTTTATAGATAAGGAAAGTATGCAGATGAAGTTAAAGCAATTTGAGGGATCATAGATGTTACCAGTGCTCAAGGCAGGTCTTTTAATTCTTATTAGTATCTATGAGCTAGGGTAGTAAAACAACAGTTTCTGAAAAGGGATCCAGTCACCTGGATTTGTCCGATTAATCATGATCATTGGTAAGATTTTGAAAATTCATTCGTTCTCCTTAGTGGCCTACTGACTTTTCAACTCATTTGGAAGTTATTTCTTCACTTTTCATCTTCACTTTATAGAACCCAAAATTCATTAATGCCAGGCAATGAGCTAGAGATTCCAACTTACGAAAGGGAATTAACTAGCAGGGGATAGAATTGCTATGGAATCTCTATCTCTTTCACTCTGATACATAATGCAATGCTTTCACTTCAATTAAGTGTGATGGTCAGGCTGCTTGTAAGAGCCCTCTTACTTTTTTCCTAACACTCCAATACATTAAGGATACCATTATTTCCTTCACACTCAATAATGCCTAAACTGCTGAAAGGCAAATAGCATTATACCAGTCTTTTATCCCTGGGTTTGGTTACTAGAAGACAAAATGTATAATTAGGACAGCATAGTTAAAACAGTCTCAAAGGGAAGGGAGGAAAAAGGCTGAAATCTTGTGTCAATGATCCTGAGTGACTTCTAAACTGAATTCAGGTGTTATTGATACTTGCTTTGTTTCCTGTAATTTAAAAAGAACAAATTATTGCCCCACAGAGGAGAAATTTTGTTTTGTTTTTAGTTAATTCATCCTATTTAAATTCCTCCAAGACTAAGGCTGACCCCTCTACTTGTTCAAGCAATACCATTGCATCTTATCTCCTCCAAAAGATTGTCCCTTCTTCCATCCCTACTCTTTCACTGATTTACAACCTTTCTCTGCCTAGTGACTCTTTCTGAACTACCTACAGATATGCCCATGTCTCCTCTATCCTGAAATTTTAAAAAAAACCAAAAAACTTTAGACTTTCTTCTCTGCTATCATTCTACATCTTTTCTGCTTTTGTAGCTAAACTCCTCAAAGAGGCCATCTGCAATAGGTGAATCTACTTTCTCTCCTCTTAATTGTTTATTGACCCCTTATAGTTCAGCCTCCAACCTTATTATGCCACCAAAACTGTTCTCTCCAAAGTCCACTGACCTTTTCTCAATTCTCATTTTTCCTTGACCTCTCTTTGATACCACTGATTACTCTCTCCTTTATATTCTCTTCTCTCTGGGTTTCCAAGACACCGCTCTCTCCTGGTTCTTCTCCTATCTATCTGATTGGTTCTGTCTCCTTTTCCAGATCACATCATAGGTATGTTATCCCTTAGGCCTCTGTCCTGGGCCCTCTTCTCTTCTCCCTTTGTACTTCTTTTCTGCCTCTATACTTCTTCATTTGGTGATAGCAACAGATCCCATGGATTAAATTATGATTCCTATGCTGATGATACTCAGATCTACCGATTCTGTCCCAAACTCTCAGCTCTTCTCCAATCTCACATTTCCAAATGCCTTTCAGAAATCTTGAACTGGATGTCCAGCAGACATCTTAAATTTAATATATTCAAAACAGAACTCATTATTTTTCCCTCTCCACTCTCCCCACCTCCTGACCGTCTTATTACTATGGAAGGCAATACCTCATAGATCCTCAGGCTTACAACCTAGGAGTCATCCTGGACTCTTCATTATCTCTTATCTACTATCTCCAATCTGTTGCCAAAATATGTTGATTTGACCTTTGCAATCTCTCTCAAATATGCCCACTTCTCTCCTCTGACACTGCTACCACTCTGGTGCTGACCTTCATCACCTCACTAAAAAAGCAGTTACAATAGCCTGATCGTGTGTCTGTCTTTTCCTCACTCCAAACCATTCTCTACTGAACCACTGAGGTGATTTGACTAAAACTCAGGTCCAATCAGGGTAATCTACCCTCATCTCACCACCCCATGTGCACACACGCGCACACACACACACACACACACACACACACACACACACATACACACACAATTAACTCCAATGGCTCTCTATCTCTTCCAAGATAAAATACAAAATGCATTCTCATTCAAAGCCCTTCATAACCTAGTCTCCTTCCAGCTTTCCAGGCTTTTTTTTCATTTTATTCCCTGACATGTACTCTTTGTTCCTATGACACTAATCCCCTACCTGTTTTACAAATCAAACACTCCATCTCTCTGCTCTGGGCATTTTCTCCACTACCTTCCATGCCTGGAATACTTACCATCCTCTTCTCTGACTACTGACCAGCCTGGCTTACTTTAAGTCCCAATTAAAATGTCATCTTCTGACATATTTGTACAATGGTATCCATAGCAAACAGAACTTTAGTGACTTGTCCAGGAGCACGGAGCCAGTAAATGTCTGAGGCTAAATTTGAATTCAGGCCTTCCTGATTCCAGGTCAGGCACTCTACTATACCACCTACGTCCATATTCATAAATATATGTACATATAGATTATATATTTGTATATCTGGCAATGTGATATATACTTTGCAAATATCTCATATATTTGTGTATAATATACATGTATGTATATACACACCCATATAGATATAACCATACCCATATACACATCTATACATCTTAATGTGCATGAATATTTAAAAGTTTATTTAATAGTAAGGATATAATTGTTAAACACAGAACAGTAATACAAGATCCAAGAATGGACCTAGTAACACCTATAGTCTGTGAACAGACTCCATAAATCTCTCCCTCTGCCTCTCTCTCTCCCTCTCCCTCCCTCTCCCCAACCCCTCCCTCCCCTCCAAACTCCCTGCCCACACATGCACACTTCGCCTCTTCTTCCATATCTCAGGAGGATCTTGGATCTCATCTGATCAAATAAGCCATGTCTTTTCTCCTTGCACTTTTTTTAATCCTCAAATTCTGGACATTACATAAGCACAGGGTTTATTCAGACAATAATCACAGATTTGTGGAACTTGAAGCACATCTGTTTTGCATCTTACAATCTTATTTTTTCTGGCTCTTTTTCTCCCCTCTTCTATTTTATAATCCTGTTTCCCCAACCCTCATCCTGAACCCACTAGTTAAATTCTTACTAGACCCACTGCCTTCAGAAGATGGCTCTCAGTAGGGGCTACACAAAGCACTAGACCAAACCCAACACAGAGTGAAAAAAGGAGAGATCTGATGGAGTGATCAGGACATGACAAATCAAGTCAAAAGTAAAAACAAACAAACCAGTCATGTTTGAGGACAAGTTTTGAGGTTAGGCTAGGCAGACAAATTACTGAGAGGAACGTTTCAGAAGGGAATAAATAGGTCAGGAAGCCAGAACATTAGGCCAGAACAAGGATAGGTATGGTAGATAGATAATAATAATGAGCTTTCTTCTTGGGGAATTATTGCTTTCTGATACCCAACAAAAACCATGGAGTCCATGAGGTCTTCTATGATCCTTTAAAGGATACCGTACAGAAAGACCTGGATCTTTAGCATTACTGCAAATGCCATGTGTAATACTTTCAATCATACCCTCTCCAGGTTAGCTTTTCTTTGGAGAATACTTCATTGTTTATAGTTCACCTCATGTGAGCCGTGGTTCTGATGTTTACAAGCTGTGTAACCCTAAAGAAGTCACTTTCAGTCTGTGGATTTCAGTTTCATATGTAAAATGGGAATAAAAATTCACTATCTCTTGGTTGTTATGAGACAACACTGCACAAATTTTACCGCTTAAGTACTTCAAGGATCTGGGATTTTGTCAGTGTAGGCACTTTTTGGCCCAGATAACAATGCTTCTATGAGTTAGTAACTGATGCTTGAAAGTTACAATGGACACAAATATTCAACCCCCTTCAACCAACTGTGTGGTGAACCTCTCTGATTTAAGCCAGGCAGGTATTTGAATGACAGATTTACAGGTGGAATGAACAAGGGAGGGAGGGAGGGAGGGAGGGAGGAAGGAAGGAAGGAAGGAAGGAAGGAAGGAAGGAAGGAAGGAAGGAAGGAAGGAAGGAAGGAAGGAAGGAAGGAAGGAAGTCTTTATGAAGTGCCTACTATATGCCTGGCAGTATGCTACATACTTCAGAAATATTCTCATTTGATCAGACATAGATTACAAGATCCATATTTATAGCTTTACTAGCTGTCAGAATTTATACTGACTTAATCTTCAAGACTCCAGGGTCACCTCTGTATCACCACAAGACATTAGAATGTGCCATTAGGGGCAGTTATAGATATTATTAGTCATTCATTCATCTATTTACTAATCACATATTTATGTTTTCTGTGCATAGTACCATGTTTAACACAATAGGAGTTACTTCTTTGTATTCCAACCCATACCCCTTTGACTCATGAGCCATATACTAATTTTGTTCACAGTGAGCCACCCCATCTATAATCGCTCCTTGCCAACGAGATGGATTGGTCTGCTCTGGTCAGTTACCACCTCCCTACCATCTAGAAGCTGCTAAAATACACTGATGTCATCCAGTCTTGACACAAGCACAGCTCAGTGGATCTGGGTAGCAGCCAACATGTTTTGAGGTTGGTGAATAAGAAGCGTTTAATCAATCATTAAGCATTTGTTGAGACTAAGTGAAACACTAAGCTATATAGTGGTAGGCATTGAGAGAAATATAAAAAATGGAAGGCAAAAATACTTGGAGTCCCTCTTTAGGATTTTTTTTTATCTCCTGTTGTTATTTAGTATTCAACTTGTTATGTACATGATGCTAGTTTTTTTAAAAAGCCAAAAAATTAAGATTGTGAATTGAATTTACTAAATATTCTTTAAGAACATATGTAAGATGTACGTCCATATATATATATGTATACATATACATATATATACGTATGTAAGACATTGTCAATACAAATAAAAAAAATAAACAGATCCTTCTTTCAAGTCCAGTCTATATGCTGGGATTGTCTAAACACTGGGGATAAAAAAAAAAAAATTAAAAAGGCAAAAAAAATCCTTTCCTACAAGAAGCATGGAGTTTAATTGGGGAGATATTCTGGATTGTTTTTGTCTATATTATATAAAAGTGCACTATTAATAGTAAATCAGCACGTCAGTAAAAATCAGTGTCAGTATTTAGCTTCTGCTTTACAACAAGAGTCTTTTTGTGTAGTTTCCTGGTTTAGAACATAGTGGTCAGGATCTTGGGCTTGAAGTCAGAAAACCTGGAATCAAGTCTCACCTTTGATATTTACTAACTATGTGACCATATGCAAGGCACTTCTTCTCCCTAAATCTCAGTTTCCTCATCTATAAGATACAGAAAATAATTCCTATGATACATTCTCCAAAAAGTTGTTGTGAGACTTGAATGACATACAGGTATAAAAGGCTCAGCAAACTTTAAACTGCTACAGAAATGTTAGTTATTATTATTCAGCTTTAGCAATAGGATAGAGGACAATCAATCACTTCTCTTTTATCGTTTAAGCATAGTTTAGTCTAGAGAGAGGAGACTACATTCAGAGACATAATTAGGGCATGGCAACTGGGACTTTGCCCAATAGAACTAGATTTATGGGATGCAAAATTTAGAGATCGTTGATAACACTTGTAGTCTTTCAGAAGCATAGAAAGAAAGAACGGAGATCATCACTGAGTTAGCCAGGTGGCCCAGAAGTATGGGCTCTTCCCTTTCCTTTGGTGTTCCATACCCTCCCCTGTAGTTGCTGTGTTCCAGATCAGTGTCCCAGGATCTCTGCTTCACCAACAAGAGGCAATGTCATCTGCCCGCGCTGAGGACACATTCTCTGACATTTCCTTAGGATGTGGTTTGTGACACTTGACTAAAGCAGAAAAATTCTCAGTTACAGCTCTGAATAAACTAGATGACTTATTTGCCTTTCATTTATATGATTGTGTGAATCTATACATAGTTAAAATGCTTATATTCAGGAGAGAGATTGTTTTTCTTCACCAGTATCAATCATTAAATGAGACTGCTCTATCCAAAAACATTTGAGAAATCTGGAATATACCAGGTGAAGTCCCGCCCATTCAGCACCTTGTAATACTCTGATAACGTGAACACCTTTCAGATGTCACTGTCAAACAATGATGAAATATAGTCATTTATCCCAGCAATTGTGCTCTGGAGCTGCACATGTATTAGAGCATGCAGGAGGGTACGGTGTCATAACAGATTTTACACAGCAATATGGATTAGATATAGATTCATAGAAATTGAGAGATGAAAAAAGCTTTACAGTCCAGTTACTCCAACCTCCTGTCCAATTTAGTCATTTCCTCTACATTATCTGGATGTTCAAATACTTCCAGTGATTCAGAGCTCATTGTTTCTTGAGGTAGTTTATTCCATTTAATCAATCAACAAGTATTTCTTAAGTATCTACTAAATGTCAGGCAAACCACTCAAGGTCAAGTACAAGGACAAAGCACAAGATACAAGTACAAAGGATGGATCAAGATCTGGAGCTTGTGTTCTAATGGGGGAGGAAATGAATGCATCATGCACACACACACACAGCATATATTTAAATATATACAGGGTAGTTTGGGAAGGAGGGCACTAGCATTTGTGGGGCTTCAGGAGAGACTTCATACAATAGATGGAACTTTATGAGGTGGAGGTAAGGAAGGAGTGCATTTCACACTTTGAGGAGAGCCATTCCAAATGGAGAGAGACTGAAGATGCAGCATCATGTGTAAATAAGAGGGGAAAAGCCAGTTTGGCTGGATTAGAGTTCAGGAGGGGGAGAAATGTCCAGTGATGGTGAAAAGATAGGTTGGGACCAGGTTTTGTAAAGCTTTATCAGCAAAGCAAAGGAGTTAATATTCGATCCTTCAGGCAATAGGAAGCTGCTGGAGTGGATTGAGAAGGGGAGTCACATGGGTGGAACTGTGCTTAAGGAAAATTACTTTGGCAGCCCAGTGGAAGATGGACTTCCCAGTTCAATCTACTCCAGTGGCTTCCTATTGCCTCTGGGATCCTTTGTTTTGCTGATAAAGCTTTACCCAACCTGTTTCCTACCTATCTTTTCACCACCACTGGACATTTTTCCCTCCCGCATTCTGCTATCTGTCTTTTTGCCATTCTTTACACTTGTATAAACTCAAAATCCTGGCATTGAAAGTCTCCTGTAATTTTCCTCCAATTTACCTTTCTGGCTTTAGCTCGAAATATTCCCTTTTACATATTATACTTTCTGGACAAACTAGACTACTGTCTTTCCCTTATTCTCTTTCTGGCACCTCCTGCTTTTCCATGTCTTGCCCTACGTCACTTCATCTAAATGAAATGAGCAACCAAATTCCTAAATTCATTTGTCAGTGTCCCTCACTCCTTTCTTTTACCCCTCTTCCTCTGGTAGAAGTGAGCTTTCTCTGTTAATTTCTATTAGCATTTTTCTTGGGAATTGTATCATAGTTTTTTGGATATATAACTTTTCTTATCCCTATAAGAGTGTAAGCATCTTCAGAACAAGGCTTATATATTTATTTCACTTAGCACAGTGCCTTGCATGTAACAGTTTATAAATAAATAATTGTGGAATTATTTAAATGAATATTTGAATGAAGTCATATCAGCTCATCTAATTTCCTTTTTTAAATCAGTTTTCTGGAATAACCAAGGGGACTCTGTGAATATAGTCTATCTGAATTTTATTAGATATATAACAAAGTGTTCTGAAATATCATTGTGGATAAGATGGAAAGATGTGGACTGGGAAACAATAAAGTTAGGGAGATTCAGAACTGGTTGACTAGGTCAAAGAAGTGATGATTCATTGATCATTGTTAACATGGAGGGAAGTCTCCAGTAAACTGATCCTGGATTCTGTCCTTGGTCCTGTTCTATTCAACATATTTATCAATGATGTGAATGAAGGTATAGATAGCATTCCAATTAAACATGTAGAGAACTCACAGAGAAGAAGAGGAGTTAATACTTTGAGGACTGAATCAGAATTCGAAAAAAAGACCTTAAGAGATGGGAATATAGGCAATGTCTTGTTTTTCTATAGCATAGTTTAACAGGATTATTGTTAGAAAAGTGTTTTATAAAACTTAAAATGCTATAGAAAAACAAGTCATTGATCTTTACAAACAAGGAAAGTGAAGTTTAGAAACGTCAAATAGCTTGCCCAAGATCACACTGCTAGTAAATAACAGTTTGAGCTCAAACCTATGTCTTCATATTCTAATCCACTTTCTAGTACATTGGATCCTCCTTATTACACTGAAGATAACTAAATGAAATGTAAATGGAAGAAATATAAAGTTCTGTACTTGGATTATTCTTTTCCAAAAGCAACTGTACAAGTCTAACATGAAGGGGGAAATGGCTTACTTAAAAGTAATTCATGTGAAAAAAAAAAAAAGCTAGGAGTTCTAGTGGACTGCACATTCAATTTTAGTTTAGTCATCAACATGAATTGGAAGTTAAAAGACCTAATACAGTCTTATGTTGCATTATTAGAAGGATAACAGTCATCCTAAGGGAGACAATAGAGCTGTTAGACACTAACCTGTTCAGGTTACATATGGAATATTATTTCTGAGTCTTTGATGCCATGTTTTAGAAAGGATGAGACTGACTAGGATGGTGAAGAGAATTTGAAATTATGACACTGGAAGGTCATTGAAAAATTTAGAGACATCTACCCTGAAGATGAAAAGATTTGGGGAACTCAGTAGCTATCTTCTAATGCTTGACCAGTAACCACAAAAAAGAAAAATTTAACTAGTTCTTTCTAGCTCTAGAGGAAAGAACTAGGACCTCTAAATGGGAAATAGAGGGAAGAAAGTTTTGTCTGCATTTAAGACAATTAATACATACTTCCTAACACTCAGAGCCATCCAAAGCCAGAACTGACGGGCACAGTAGGTAGTTAGCCTCTCACAAGCTCTTCAAATGGAGAGTAGATCATTATTTAATGGTGATGTTATAGGCAGAATTTATGATTCAGGGAAAAGTTGCGTTACATGATTTCTTAGGGGTTTTCCAAATTTAATATTCTGTAATTTAATGAAAACTCTATCACATAGAGACATTATAATAGATTTTTATATGAAATTTGATACATATTAAACAATATTAGGAGTCACCTAAGACAGTACATCCTTCAATTGTGTTTGCACAAAGCCAAATCACTTAGATGAAAAGTGAAAAATTCAGCAAATGGTGCAACTATTCTGTCCATACCAAATATCTAATATTTGTAATTATACAGAAGTGTTATAGTTATGGAGATGGACCACATATGTCTCCTCAGTTAATTATACCCCTTTTATTTGGTTGTGATCTCCTGACAATCAAGTAATACCCTCCTAGAAAATATGATTTACCTCATATTTCCCCACGTTGTCAATGTAATCAGAAATTTTGATATGCTATGTCTATTATTTCCTTATTCTCAGCATAACCTGTCACTCTACCATGAGGGGGGGAAAAAACTAAAAGAAATTCCTTTCCAATATTATGAAGGCATTGAACAGTATTTTGTACTTTGGGGGTCATTTTAAATGAAAATATGAACACAATAATTTCTTTAAAAAGATCATCAGTGTTTACATAAGTGTAAATTTAGACTGGCCTCTCCTCTTTACCTGAAATATATATACGCATATATGTATGTATATATGTATATGCATATATATATATGTCATAATGAAGACAATGACAATGATTCCCACTCAAATGACCAATCCATTTAAATGAAATATTCCATGGTGAGAAAAAAAAAAACCATTCATGTTCCTAGGCCTTTCAAAGAATTGTAGATAATCCCTGCCTCAGACCAGATGAAATAGACTGGATGGAGGCTTTTTTGCCCCTCCCAGGCTTCCTATTACTGTTAAAAAAGAATTATCTGGGCTTCCTTCCCTAGTCCAATCTTGGGCTTGAGACTAACAAGTAACAGGCATCTACTGGCATATAATGTACATTTTTATCTATGATTTTTAAAGGCTAAGACCAAAAACCTCATTGCCTTTACTTTGTGGATCACTACTCTTTGGTCCACACCCCAGGAGAGATTCCCATCAGCCAAAGTTCCTCTAAAGCCATTTCTCTGACCTCCTTTACTCCTAGCCCATTCTATTGGAGAGCTTTTTGGGAGTGAGAATGTCTCCTTTTAAATAAAATGTCACTCTTTCCACTTAAGACCTCTGAAGGGGAAAGAGTTTGTTCAGGCAGGGAGTTTCCCAGGTTCTTCCTGTTCTCACATCTGATTTCAAGTAAGAGTACAAGATAAACTAAAAATATTGGAGCAATTGAATTCCTTGGTGCACAGAGGAATGTACCCTCAGGCAACTGAAATTCAAAAGAGTACACTGGGCATTTGTTGGAAACCAGTTCAGATTGTGAGGTTAAAGAGATCAACTTCTCTGACAGATAAGAATTGAAGTTGATATGCAGTACCAGTAACCACAGTGCTAAATCCTAGAAAAATGTTGAAGTTTTGAGATAAGTGGGATGTGGAGGGTGAATTTATTTGTTTATTTAGGGAAAAACAGATGATACCATTCTTTCTTGGCATAGTCCAGTGGGTAATATCTTTGCCAAGAATTTGGACAATTTCCCAAAGTGCCACATGCCCAAGTTATACCCAGTTCTTCCCACCAAATGGATTTACTCTGGTCTTTCTACATGGTGATATGATTGGCACAAACCCAGAAGCTTGCTACTCTTATCTTTTGCCATGCAATGAATCAGTATAATTGAGAGTTCAAAGATGGCTCTCTCTTTCATACAAGTAGAAAAGCTTCAGAAAAAGAATGATCTGATGATTCCCTTGTTGTATGATCATAAGTCGGTAACTGTTTTCTGCTCCTATTTTCCTGCAGTCAGAGGGGATAGTGCATTTTTTCTCCAAGCTATGTAGTGAGAGGCAATGTGGCATAACTTTGAGCTCCCCTCAAATCCAAGAAAACCTAACTTCTGGCCTTACCTCTGTCACACACCAAATGTGTAACTTTGTGCAAGTCACTAATCCTCTCAATCCTATTGTTGTTCAGTTGTTTTTCAGTCATGTCCCACTTTTTATGACCTCATGTGGAGTTTTCTTGGGAAAGATACTGGAGTGGTTTGTCATTTCCTTCTCAGGCTCATTTTATAGATGAGGAAACTGAGGCAAGCAGGGACAAGTGACTTTACTAGGGTCACATAACTAGTAGGTGTCTGAGGCCAGATATGAACTCAGGAAGGAAAGTTTTCCTGACTCCAGTCTCAGTACTCTATACTCTACAACACCTAGAAACTCTCTAAGACTATAAGTTGTTGGGAAGTTTTACCTACCTTTGATAAAGAAAATTTGCTCTCATGAGAGTTCTTGAAACCAATGCAATCAGAGGTTCAGTCCCTATCTCTTGTGCCTTTTGGGAGTTTTCACTTGCAATAGCATGTTGAGTTTTTATATGAGAAAGGGATAAATAAATATGATCTTTTCCTCTTTTTCAATAATCAATACAGTTTAAGGTCCTATAGATCTTCCAAGAAAAATAAACAAATGTACTCTTTTTATTTCATTAAAATAGCACCAAAACAGTATCCCCTTTCATTTTAATGCTGAGTTCTAGAAATGCTCCATTCATTTCCATATCCATAAGAAACCAGTGTTCTGCATACAGTTGTGTAGTTACTAATAGCATGATTGGCAGTTTCTGAGTGACCAGTGTTGTATAAACAAATGAACAAAAAAAAATTATTACTACTGGATCTATACAATAAATTCTAAAGAAAGGATATAATGTCCTTCTGGGCATTCATTACATTTCTACGTAAAAATGACTTAGGAAATGTTTTCTCAAGATTAAAAAAAAAAAAAGTCACACAAGTCCAAAAAAGTAAAAGCCCCAATAATGCAAGTTAAGCCCAGTATTTCAAGTCTTTAAAAGCAACTCTCAGACCTAACAGTATTTTTTTAAATTCTCTTCTATTTTCTATCACTCCTATGTCACAGACTCCTCTAACTCCTCACTGACTTAATTGTTCTATATCAGATCACATTTTTTTTTTATTATGAATATCTTTGAGTTTCATTCAGATTCCCAGAAGCATCAAACTAGAATCTGAGAAGATGCAAATAGATAATGAAGCATACTTTTCTCCTCTTGACAAAGAGGTGGAGGACTCCAGGGACAAAAAGAAGCATCCTATCTGAGATGTAGTTACTGCTTTGGCTTATTCAGTAGTTTTGTTTAATGGTTATTTATATGTTCATGGTGTGTTCCTCTTTGTTTCTCTTTCTCTGTCTCTCTCTCTGTCTCTCTCTCTCTCTCTCTCTCTCTCTCTCTCTCTCTCTCTTGATGAGGAAACTCCTTCTAGTAATACAGATGGATGACTGTAATTTATGATCCCAAAATGTTGCATCAAGTAATGAGAGGACAAGTGACTTACCCAGAATCAAACAGCCATTGCGTATCAGAGCGAAGATCTGAATCAGGTCTTCTGGACTCTGGGGTCAACTGTCCACTTCTTATTGCCATGCAGCTTCTCTTTTCTTGGTTACAAGGCATATTCAGTTGGAGGACTGGAGAAGAGGAAGAGATAACCAGAACTGACTGTGATATATGAAGAAAACATATCAGTAAAACTCAAGTTGACTTTTTTTTTTTAACATGAGTCAACCTTCATCTGATGATAATCAGTCTGCAATAGTTTTTTTTTTTTTAATCAATAGTCATGAGAACAAAAAAGGACAGTTATTTTCCAAAACTATTTTCATTCTCATTTTTATTTTACCCCCTAAGGTATTGCTTTTCTTAAGTTCACATACTGATGTCTGGAGTTAAGCTCCATATCAACCCCAGGAAGGTTGTAACATGGTTTCTGATCATGATTTTAATTGTTTGCACTTCTGTGACATAGCTGCCAACTGGTTGCAACTTGACTTACTATGAACAGGGGTTATTAAATATCTAATTTAATCCTGATCCAAATCCCAAGTAACTAGGTAATGTATTCTATCTGAATGATTAGTAAATCTTCTCATAAGCTGATAAGACAATCGAACTCTACATTCTATTCTCATGGCATAGTGAGAAAGAAAGAAAAAAATAGCAGAGATTTTAGGTCAACCAAAGGATGCCACAGAAGACTTCTCCCATGGCAGGAGCAATAGATTTGGAGGGTGATGATATTCGTGTTTTGTTTTTGTCCTTTGTATATTATTAGCATTAATGTGCATCTTATTGAGAGCTGAAAGAAGGCAGTGTACAAGACCTGCCCAAGATTCTTTCCAATAACTTTTCAATGAAAGCTATTTGAAAATATATTTCAATAATGCCAAATATTAGGCTTTTGAAAAGAAGCCATATTTAAGGTTGAATGTATTCTATCTCTCACTGGAACCAACTTTGAAAATGGTTTCATTTCAAGTGTGATTGCCAGCTTCAGAGAAGCCAAGGCCATCCTGTCAGTCTTTGAAAGTTGTGCAACTGAGAGCAAGGTCCCCACATAAGCATCAAGATGCTGTGCTTCTGGTAAACTCCATTTTTAAAAACCCACTGACTTTACTTTGAAGACTACATCAGCCTCCAGAGGAAAATAGGGCAGTGGTCCAAAGTTTTCTTGGCAATCAGCACAAAGGAAGCAGCACATCAGTAACAAGGAGAAACAGCAAACTTCAGCAAAAACAAAGAACTGTCCCAGCTTAAAGAGAGAGAGAGAAAAAAATAGGACATATGAGCACTTTATTTCTTGCCAAGTGGTACTAAATACCTCCAGAAAGAGGGTAATATTCCTTGTAAATGAGAAACTGCAAAAATAGCTAGTGACAAAAGAGAGGAATTCCATATACTGATGAGCATTAATTACAGATGGGCAGTAGAGTTAAAACCGTGAGTGGAGACAGAATCTTGTCTAATAGCCAATGTACTATCATGTCAACAACATGCTCTGACCAGAACTTCATTTGAAGGAAAAGTACTTCAAAACTGGGTAGTTGGGCAAGGCAAAGTTGCTGTCCATTACAGAGAATCTGAGACTACTCAGTAGATTCCATATGAGTGAAGGACTTTGTGATTATGAGATATCTTATGGAATATACTCGTAATGTTACTGTCTTTTTGTTTAAGGATTGTGTGGGGTTTGAATTATGATAATATTCTTGGATGTAATTAACTCAATCCCTTCAGTGTTCAATCAACAATGTCTATCCTCGGATGGAACCAAGCACAGTTGATCCTTGAAATTTTCCACCAGATTTGGAAAATACATATGTTTTAGATGAGAATCGGACTGTGAACAGACTTTTCAAACGTTGAATCCAGGCCAACAGTTAGGTAATAAAAAAAAGCCACTCCATCATCAATGTTCATGTTATACTTTCATTCCTTCTGTCACATTCTCCTGCTTGTCAGCCTTAAAATTAATTTCAAAGGGGGTGGGGGGAGGGGAAGCCAACTTCTCCTCTTACTAGCATTTGTCAGTTGCTATTGTCTGAAATAACTAGGTTGCCAAACAGATCAAGGATGATGTCATTTGCACAATGATAGGTAAAATGGGACTTCTGCGTGTTTGACTTTGCAGTCCTCTTACAGAGACCAAAGTATCTGGTGGAAATCAAAGTCATATTTCTTTTTCAGTTCAAGAAAAAACTATTCATTTTACAGATTATGGAAGACAACTATTTAGCATGGTCTTTATATCTACCATTTAAGGGAGCCAAGGGGACACATCTTTCAAGAAAATCCAATATTTTCTGACTGACATTTATCACAGGGGCCATAGTTTGCTGACCCCTGATTTACAGAAACATTAATAAAGCCTTGTAAGGAATGACTGGACTTTTTTCAGGTACTTGGGCAAATTTTCCATTGTAATTTCCCCAATCATTTTATCTCTTTGTACCTCAGTTTACCACTCTGAAAAGAGTGAAAATAAGAACAAGGCAGCAGACCACTCCCATATTAAACAAAGTGAAAAAGAACCCAAGAGATAACTTTGAAGTGAGCAACGACTAAAATTATAACAGTATTGGAAACATCTTTCAATTTCATTTTTGATGCCTCGAAGAGTCACTGATGAAACAAACAAAAAAAATTATCATAAAAAAGAAGGCATAGTGAAGCAATGAGGAGGATCTTCAGGGAATTCCCTCTTCTACCCCCACCTCCTCCAAAAAAAAAACTTCACCATATTCTTAATCATTCGAAAGACAATTTAGTTGGGAAAAAAAAAGGTCAAAGTCAGTCAAGTAATAAGGGATTGATATTTTTTTCATTGCCATTCTTTTTCATCAGCTAATAGAATTTTAATGATAATTGCAGGTGACATGGGTGAGGTGAAAAAAGGGATATGAAATTAATAAAAACCTAAAGTTACTTCATTATTTTTTAATCATCACATTTGTAAAGGTAACTAGGAGTGTTAGATTTCATAGTGTGGAATATGAGTGGCCATTTTTCAGCCAAGAAAATTTTCTTTAACAGTATTTATTTGTGTCTTGGGAATAATTTTCCTTCTTTTAAATTTTAACATAGGCCTCAATTAGTAATTACCTTGTTTGAATAAAATTAGTGCTCTACCAAATAAATTGTGAGACCATCATGAGACTATTCTACATGCAAAGTGTCAGTTTCTGGGAGATATGGAAATGGATTCCTTATTATTAGGAATCACAATCACAAATCATATACACACATACACACACAGAATTAGTTATATATTTTTATTTGTATCATTTTAAAAATTGCTACTCATGTGATATAATCATTAACAAGAGAAAAACATATGATCTATTTATTACATGTAACTATTATGTATGTGAAAGGTTTGACTAAAACAACTGTCACATAAAGAGCCATTCTTTAATAGCTAAGTGAACAAAGGGAAAGAACAGTATTTTTTAAAAGAAATTAAAAACTATAAATGATCACAGAGCACTAAATGTAAGAAATGCAAATAAAATAACTAAAGTTGTAAACTGCAGTCATGCAATTTGGCAAAGCAGACAAATGGGAATAATTTTGGTGTCTCAATTGGAAAACAAGTACAATTGTGACAGAAAAAGTCTAAGAGACATAATTTCTGAGTAATTAAACATTTTTATTAATCATTGCTTGTGGATAATTAACAAAAGTGTCAGTGGCACTCTGGAACAAAGTTTATATGCCCTTGGATGAGTGGGTGTTCCTCAAGGTGGCAATAAACTCTGATTGGTTAGCAATGATAAGAATGAATATTATATTTGAGAGGTAGGCTTATTCTAATGAGGGGCTGTGGGACATGACTCTCCGATCACTTAGTTTTGGACAAAGAGACTTATCTCTTGTCCATACTACCCCCACCTATGGCAATCTAGACAAAAGAGGGTCCACCTCTACTTCGATTAAATTCTTAGTAAAGTTCTCTAGTTGGATGGGATAATTCCACCTAGATAAGATTGTCTAGATGGGATAAATTTTTGAACAAGGACAAAGATTTCCTTAAAAAAGGAACTAACCCTGGATCTCTCCAATAATTGGCTATTTATAATAATCATTTCTCTCACAATGAAGACTTTGAGTTTTATGTGGGCTACTCATTCTACTTGGAATCATATAAGAAAAATGAACTAAACTATCATATCTTTTGATGCATCAATACAAATGGGGAATACATGTCACAAGGAAGTCAAAGATAAAAATGAAGGATCAATATTTTCCAATATGTTCATAGTAGTACTAAAAATTAAGGATGGAAAGGAGGATAAATAGGTGTCAATGAATTGGAAAATGGTTGGGGAAAAATGAATGTACTAGAATATTATTTTTTACTTTAGGAAATTAAGAATATTAGAAATTCAGTGAAAGGAGGAAAGATTTCAGTCAAAAGCAATTTAAAATGCCAGGCATGGTGTAAAGTGCTGGGGATGAAAAGAAAAAACAAAGCATTCCCTTGCTCTCAAGAAACTTACACTCTATGAGAGAGAAACAATTTATAAATTTATATATAATGTAAGTAAATACAAAATATATACATAAATATATAGAAATTTCAAGGAGGAATAAAGGAAGACCTCAGAGGAGGTGGGGCTTAAACTCAATCTTTAAGACAGGTAGGGATTTTGAGAGGAAGAAGTGAGAAGATGGTACATTCCAGCCTTGCAAAAGAACAGAAAATGGAAATTGATTGTTAGTTATGAAGACTAACAAACAAGAAAGTCAGTTTGGCTGGACCATAAAGTATGGAAAGGGGGAAAATATAAAAGAAGATTGTAAATATAAATGATGTATTATAAAATGTATTATAAATATGTTGGAAACAGGTTATAAAGGGCTTTAAATGACAGACAGGGAAGTTCGTCTTTGATCTTAGAGACAATCAGGAGTCGCTAAAGTTTCTTGAGGAGAGAAATGACATGGTCTTACATATCAGACTGATACTTTGGAAGCTGTGTGGATGTGAAGTAATTAGAAGACTGTTTCAAAAGTCCAAGTAAGAAAATGATGATGTCCTATACTGGGGGTGGTCATGTAAGTGGAGAAAAAGGGAGAGTTGCAAGAGATGTTGCAATCTGAAGAATGAAATGACCAGTTGTAAAAGCAAGCATCCCAACATACACAGGACAGCCTGCAGTACAGGTTCTTAGATCTGCTTTTCTAAAAGGAAAGCAAAACTTGAGGGGTCAACAATCACTTATAGTACAATATATCATTCACTTCATTGACGGGAAATAGCACCCTGAACTTCAGAGGACATACCAAGAAATAATAATCAATAGACAGAGCTTCCAACTGTCTGACTGTAAGCAATAACACATCACAGATCAACAGACAGATAACTATTTGGCCATGCAAACATAGTTATCAAAGAGAGAAACACCAGCATCTGAGTATTCAAAGCCAGGGGGCTCCTTAGTGGCTGCCCAGAATCTCTAAACACTTCCAATGAGTACGCCTCAAAGTAAAACCTCACTTAAGAGTATTTATACATTTTTCAGAGCCAGAGATGATCACAACCCTTGAGAACCAGTGCATTAGAAATTAACAAAAGGTGTGAGCTTCCCCTAATCAAGCTTCCCTTAATGGGCAGGTCCATTAATGGGAGTAGGGGTGGGGGAAGATCTTTAAATCTCAGATTAGCATTATACCAATGCAAACACAAAAGTCATCAATAAAGAACAGTTTATAATTTGAAATAAAAGAATAGACAGTTGGGCATCATTGTCAGGAAACAGTAAGACCCTGCAAGATTTTATAAGGTTCAGTTCAGAATTCGGTATTAAATATTTCTTCAATGATGTGGATCGGAGATTCTTAACATTTTTGCTCATGGACCCCTTTAGCATTGGGGAAAAATTCATGAAACCTTCTCAGAATAATTTAAATAATTGAAAGAAATGTTAAATTTCAATTAAAGGTTTATGAAAATTAATATGTAACTTTTTCCCATCCAAGCTCACAAAACTTCTGAAATGTAGCCACTAATAGAACTCCTCATCTAGATGAAAGGTGTATCCATACTTCAGACATTCAGAATTCATGCATCTGTAATCATCCAGAACTCAATCAGTAAACAAATAATGTTAGAAAACAGAGTGTAAGGATAAGCACTTAAAAACAGAAAAAGAGGATCAGGAAGGATGTTACTAGGAGAGAAAGTGATCAGAAATAAGCAAACAAATTTAATAACAAATGCAAGACTGATGACACTTGAATTCTATGTGTGATCGTAGAACACCTGGTTGAAAAGTGTAACATTTGATCAGTCATTCAGGTGTTTCAGATTCTCATCATAAAATTAATAGCATTACATTTCAATGGAATTTGGTCATTATAATAATTGGAACAATCACAAGTTGGGGGAAAATGACAGGTTACAAAAACTAATTAGATAGGGATTGGTGTATTGGCATAGATAATATTAAATATTTAAAATTTAAGCTAGTAAGGAGCATAGGTTTTGGAGTTAGGGACCTTAGAGATCAATTAGTTAATTAATCAAATAATCACAGTTTACAAGTAAGGAAAGTGAGGCCAAGAGAAAGGAACAGAACTGCTCAACTTTACACAGGTAGCAAGTGGAAGGGCTAGGATGTGAACTCAGGTCTTCAAAGTCCCAAATCAGGATGCCTTCAATTGTTACTGTTCAGTAATTTTTAGTCGTGTCTGATTTTTCACGATCCTCTTTGGGATTTTCTTGGCAAAGATACTGGAGTGGTTTGCCATTTCCTTCTCCAGCTCATTTTATACATGAGGAACTGAGGCAAATAGGGTGAAGTGACCTGCCCAGGGTCACATAGCTAGTAAGTATCTAAGGCCAGATCTCAACTCAGGAAGATAAGTCTTCCTGACTCTAGGCCTGGCACCCTATCCACCATGCTACCTAGCTGCCTTCATTTACACTATTGTAATCATTTTCACTAAATTCAATCTATCTAACTTAAGGTCATAAGAACAGTTTTAAAGTTGACCAAATGTTTGATATACAATATCTCATATATAACGTCTCATAACAACTGTATGAGGTAGATTGTGCAGCTTATAGGATCCTAGAATCATCCACCTAGAGCTGAATAGGACTTTAGAGACCATATGGCCAAACCCCCTTGTTTTGCAGATGAGGAAACTGAGGGATAGGGAGTTTTTGTGACTTCCCCAAGATCACACAAATATTAAGTGGCAGAATTTGAATCCAGATCCTCTAACTCCAAACCCAGTGTTCTTTCCATCGTAGAATACCTTCATTTTACAGATAAGGAAAATGAAGCTGGGAGGGGTTAAGTGACTGTTCTATGATGACACATCTATTAGATTTCACAATAATTGTTCTGTACAGTGATAAGGAATAAAATCAAAGACCAAAAACTTAACACAAAAGACTTAGGTTAGAAGGAATAATTTCTTGACAGTGTAGTATGAAATGGATCCCCTAAAGACATTTTTTTTCAGGATACTTATCTGGAAGTCTTAAAATTAATAATAATAATAACCTCAATAATAACAATAATAATATTAAATTTTTAAAAATGGTAATTCTGGAAAGATCTATTAGCTAAATGAAATGGGTTAAAGAATTTTTCAAGATGTATGATCATATGTCAATTTTACTATATCTATAAAGGCTTTATGACTTCATTTTATTAAAAGAAACAGAGTTGAAAGGCATCTAGTATATTGTAGGAAAAAGAGCTTCAGTTTTAGTAGCTCAGTTTCTTCATCGGTAAAATGAGGAGCAGATAGGTAGTAGACAGTAGCAGCTGAATGGCACAGTGGATATAGAGCTGGATCTGGAGGCAGGAAGACTTGAATTCAAATTCAGCGTCAGACATTTGCTAGCTTATGTGACCCTGGACAAGTCACTTAACCTTGTATACCTCAGTTTCCTCACCTGTAAAATGAGCTGGAGAAGAAAATGGCAAGCTACTCCAATATGTTTGCCAAGAAAATCCCAAATGGGTGTCAAGAAGATTCAGACATGAATAAAAAACGATGAAGCAACAACAAAGGTACTCATAGGTAGCCCGCAAGGTCTCTTTTTGCACTTATATTGTCCATACTTGATGTCATTTTGTCATATTAGCAAGTTTAGCAATCAGGTACGTACTGATGAAAGTGGTAGGTGGAGATTGAGTAAAGGCAATGGGATTGACTCCTGTAGTAACTCTAGCTCACATATATAGAACTTTAAAGTTTTCAGTGTGCTTAACATATTATCTCATTTGATCCTCACAACATCCTTTCAGGGACCTATTTGTATTATTATAATTACAATCTCCATTAACAATGAGGGAAACTGAGCACCATAGAAGTTAAGCAATTTTTTCAGGATTATATGTATAATAATAAGTATCAAAAGCAGGATTTGAACCCAATCCTATTTAACTCCAAGTTCAATGCTCTTTCTACTATGCTGCACTGCCATTTAAAAAAAATATATGTTTACATAAAAGCATATATAAGGTATATATTTTAATTTTTAAATTCTATTTTATTTTTTTCTCAGGTTTATATTCTCTCCCTCATACATGCCTCTCCCCTTATGTACACTAAGAAAGCACACAGTGCCTTTCAATAGAACTCTACTCCTATTCTGAGCATATGAGAAGTAATATTAACATGGGATTATAGATTTAGAGCTGGAAGGGACCCAAGACGTCATTGAATCCTCCTAAAATAGATGAGGTTAAGTGGCTTATCCTGGGAAATGTGTTTCCTAGGTTTTCTGGGGGAGGTTTTGAACCCAGGTCCTTCCCAACTTTAAGTATCACTCTGCTACACATTTTAAGTTGTAAATATTGTCATTCTTTTCTTCTAACAGATAGGTACTGGCTTAAACATAACATGATGAATTTCAGGTGATTAATAATACTCTAGCGTAATTCTAATGGCTTTGCAACAGCAGAGTTTTTCTTTTTCTTTTCCATTTGGGAGTTAGGAAACAGTGCCTGGAATATTTTAAGCACCTAAGACAAATTTTATCTATCTATCCATCTATCTATCTACCTACCTATCTATCTACCTACCTATCTATCTCCCAATTGATCTATCATCTATCTTTTATGTTCATTAGCTCAATTTTTCTAATTAGGAATAGAGTTCATTCATTATATTGGATCGATCACATGAAGAACTGATAAATTCACACTTTCCAAGCAGTATCATTTCTCTTCCTTGTCTCCTATACAAGTTTTACCTGGCTTTACCTTAGATTTCTCCCCTCAAAAAAATCTTTGCTAAAAATTCTGGATTATAATGATCTCCTAATTTAAAAGACCTAATTATTTGTTCATAACACTAACATGACTCTTTGTTAAGGTTTTAGACAATTCCAGTGGAGCTGACCATGTCAGAAGTGTCTGACAAAAAATGTATAAGATATAAAATTTGATTCAACACACATTTTTGAGTATCCTCCACTGTGATCAAGGTACCAAGCTAGATAGGAAGAATACAATGACCACCTCTACCACCAACCTCTCCGCCCCCCAAAAAAGACAAGTCCCTAGCCTGGGGGGGGGGGTGTTGTACAACAGATATGCATATAAATACGAGGTTTAGATTGTGAAACAGTAAATAAGAGATCCATATTAAGAGCTCTAAGAAAACTGGATAAGTAATTTTTAGCTAGAAGCATCAGGGAAGGAGAGCTGCCTAAATGGACCTTTGAAGGAGGATTTTAACAGGAAGAGGTGAAGAGGTAGTATATTCTAGATTTTTCAGAGGTCAAGAACAGGGAACAGGTTCAGTTTGGCTAAGCTGTGGGGTGAAAAGGAGAGTAGTGTAGAATAAGACAGAAATAGTAGAAGGGTGTGAGCTTGTCATATATCTTAAATGCTTTTTTCCTTTAGTGTACATAATAATAATAGTAACAGAGATGATAACATATAACACATAGGGCTTTAAGTTTCTGCAAGTACTTTACACACATCTCATTTTGTCCAACTCTGTGAAGTATATGCTACTTTTGGTCCTCATTTTGAGATGAGAAAACAAGATAGGATAGCTTAAGTGACTTGCCCAGGTTCACTCAGTGTCTGAAGCAGAATTTGAATTGAAATATGAATGACTCCAATATTCTATCTACTACATCAATCTGCCTCCCAAAGTGGAAATGTACCATAAGTACTCAAAGATGGAGGACTAGTTCCAGGGAGATATTCAGCTCAATATAAGCAAGTGTTGTATTTAAAAATGATAATTGAAGAAATGAGATGACACATATCTATATATGATAGTAGGACAGGGATGTTTTTGTCAGACAGAGACTTAGGGGATATTCATATCTATTATGTCATTTAGGGTATATTCCTGCCAGAAATAAGATTGTTCAGTGACAGTTAAGAGTTTTGTCCACTTTAATTCTTAATGTTCATTACTGGACTTCCCATTGGGCCCCTGATGTACTCCTCCCTCCTCAATATCGTTCAGCATAATACTGTACAACATATAATTCAAACTTAGTCTTCAGAAACTTTCCCTAAAATTCAGCTCTACTGTTCTTATTTTACTCAGTCTCACTCACAATTAATACTCCCCAGTGCTGACCTTTATACAAAGCACAATAAACCATTCCTCTCTCTCCAGGGTGTTAGCATTCTCCAGCACCCTTTAATCCTTCCCCTAAATCTCAGATGTCAGCACAAAACTGTAAGCCTTCAGCATACACATTTCATTGTACCTCATCTCTTCAGTGATAAAGCTGTTTCTCTTCCCATCCTAACTATCCAGAACTTACTGCAAATGCTTTTGCATGGTCAGCTGTCAAAAATCTGTAGAGTTTAAGACAGTCATCCTTTTTTATTTACAAATCCACTATTGTTGCATTCCATGAATGTCGTCATTATGAATGAGTCACTGGCTGAATATCTCTTTTGCCCCTAAAACCTGATCATATCTTAATTCTCCAAAGATGGCAGTTCAAATTTAGCTAAAAGTGAGGTTCAAATATAAGTGCAGAAATATGTTACTTTAGAGGAATAAATACTTCTGTCTGATATGCCTAAAAACTACATTTTTCACCCCTACCCTTATTCTGATAAAAAAAAACTAATGGTTTAGTTATTTCCTCATGAAGGAGTAAAAAACCACCTTTTAACATTGTTCTAATTTCTCTGACCACCTCTGTACACTGATAGGTTTTGTTCAAAGTACTGAAAATTATATTCATTAAAGTGAAAGATTCATGATGAATATGTTCTATCAAAAAAAAGAAAGGTGTTAAAAAGGTACTACAAGGAAAAAGGATCTTCTAAAAAGAGAATTTTATTAATTGTTTGACTCCTCTCTGTCTCCCTCTCCCTGTCTTTTGCTGTGTCTCTGTTTCTGTCTTTCTGTCTTTCTCTGCCTCTCTCCTTCCTTTTTTCCCTCCCCCCACACCTCCCTCTTTCAACCCCAGTGTTTTTATTCCATAAAGCTTAGAAGATTTGATACTGGATAGAATTTTATTCTCCATCTATGTCTCTCCCATGGACACTATCAGGGTCATGACCCCATTCAGGTATTCTTAAACTGGCATCCATGATTATTCCTTAATTGTATTTCAACATAATTTTTCTGTTTCTAATCCTATGGGTTTTTATTTTATTTTATGCATTCAAAGACATGATTCTGAGTAGGAAGCCAAAGGTGTCATCGGTCTATGCCATCACACACACACGCACACACACACACACACACACGCACGCACACACACTAAGAACTCTTGCTGTAGGGTCTGTGGATGCCTAGGCTCCATGGTACTAACCAAGACCTTTCTCTATTAAAGAAGAAGAATAGGGAGTTCACTAAAAAATTAAATTAAATTAAATTTTAAAAAAGGGAGTTAGAGTAATGGTACAAACAACCCAAGATTAGTGGCTTGGAATACAAATCTTTCAAGCTAAGGGGCTAGGCAGTTGACTGGAATGGAAGTCAAGGTCAGTAACTAGAAGTTCTGATCAGAACACTGAATGGTCCAGTTCCAGTGTGGGGGTTGAGGGTGTTCAGAAAACCCCCCAAAAAATCTGAACCCCCAAATCAGGAATACAAATTCAGAGGTTCCAGTAGGAGAAAAGGTCTATGATTCCATTACCAAAATTTCCATATTGGATGAATGACAGAATTATGCTATACAAGGAGGATTCCTATTTGTCCCATGTTGTGTGTCACGAATTTTTTAAGATTAGCTTCTCTTTAATTCCCATTTGCCACTGTATCCACGGCACCATTATCTTCCTTAATCAAAACGGAAATTCAAAAGCAATCTTTGGGAGTTTTTTTAGTCTCAATGTATCCCTTTTTTACCAGGTAGGACTATACTCATAGGACCACAGAATTTGGAGCTAGGAGAGATCTTAGAAATCCTCCAAAGCAAGCCTATTTATTTTGCAGGGAAACAGAGGCCCAGAGAGGTTATTTCATATGCCAAAGATCACAGAAATATCATTCAGATATTCACAAGTCTTACGCATACAGAAAATAATTTAAAAAATGGCATGAGATCATAAAGGTACCAGAACTAGGTCCTCAAACTTAGTGTCCTTTCCTTTATACCAAATTCTTCTGTGCTTTCTTGAATCATCACTATTTTCACTTATTAACCACTTATTCAGTGTTCTAAGTAGATATATAATTCTTTATGATAAATCTGCTTTGCAACCTGGGTGTCTCAATCTTGAAAGAAGGGAAAGGTGCAAGTACTTATTAAGTGACTAGTATGTGCCAGGCACTGTGCTAAGTGTTTTAGAAATATCATTTTCTTTGATATTCACAACAATCCTATGAGGTCAGTGATATTATTATCCTCACTTTATGATTTAAAAAACTGAGGCAGGCAGAAGTTAAGTAAAATGAAGAGAGACATAGAACTTGTAAGTTTCTGAGGACAGATTTGAACTCCAGGATTCCCCGGAATCTATCCACTACACCTATCATGTATCTGCCTTTTTAAAGGAAACTATATAGTTTCCTTTAAAAAGGCAGATACATGTATATATATATACACACACACATGTGCATGCACATGTGTGTGTGCATGTATGTATACATATACACGTGTATGTACATATACATGTATAGTGTGTAAATGTGTTTGTATGTGTACACATGTGTGCATATATGTGTACATAGTCATTATCAAAGTATCTAATAAGTAAAAGGAGTGGATAAGAGTGGAAGAAGAGTAAAGGAAATATAAGGGCAAAGATAAACAAATGAAAAGAGCAGAAAAAGGAAATGACTTACGTGAAAGAAAAATGAAAAAGGAATTGGAAAAGTGAGGGATTTTGGAGGTCAAATAGAGCCAACATCCACCATTCAGGTCTAGTACAGTAAAGAACAAAGGAATTTCCTGGGATCATGAGAAAGAGGCACCCAGACAGAAGTAATCAAGTGCATGAGCACTCACATAAGTCATGGTCAACATGTAATCACATAGAATGAAGTCAGCTGTTCCACAGAGACATGCTGAACAGAGTTGTAGGTACATGGGGGAGGGGAGGGTAAGGTAGGGGGGAACTGCTTTCACAGATTCTTAGATCTGCACTTATAAAAGGAAGGGCAACTTTTGAGGGGTCAACAATCACTTTAGTTACATTCAACATACAGGGACCAACAGACAGGCTTCCAGTTGTCCAACTATTACATACATACGTACATAGGTACCAGATGTGTGTGCTTGTCCTTCATTGCCGAAGAAGACCATGCCATCAGAGACATGATAACATGACTTGCACTTGACTTTGTTTTGAGTGAGGGAGGGCTGTGCAGGTCACCAGCCTCACTTCTCCTCCAGAGCCATCTGAATCCAGTGACCGCATATTCAGCAGGATGACTGGAGATGACCCAGGATGAGGCAATTGGGGTTAAGTGACTTGCCCAAGGTCACACAGCTAGTGAGTGTCAAGTGTCTGAGGTGAGATTTGAACTCAGGTCCTCCTGACTCTTGCACTGGTGCTCTATCCACTGTACCACCTAGTTGCCCAGATAGGGAAGCACCAACATCTGGGTTTTCAAAGTGGGGGAGGTGGGCTGCTTAGCAGCTTCCTAAAGTCTCATCTGGCACACAAACCTTCTTCCAAAACTAAGCCCCAAAACAAAACCTCCCCTCAGAGTATACATACTCTTTTCAGAGCCAAAGGGCAAGATCCCTTGTAACCCAGTGCCTCATTAGTAATCAGCAAAAGGTGTGGGCCTTCATTGGAAATGAGCCTCCCCAATCAAGCCTCCTTCAATAGCACCACCTGAGGTCTATCAATGGGTGGGGAAGATTTTTAACTCCCATTACAGTACAACATAGAGAATCACTAGACAGGTGACAGATGGAATGTACTTTTATCATCTACTACTCCTGTAGGAGGCAGTGAACCTCAGCCTACAAGCAGGAATGTGTGACACTGGTGATTTTCTGAGAAAAAAAAAGTGTTGTAGAATGAATACTCTGGGAAAATTCATATACAAGAGGGTAGAAAGCTAAGAACTACCCTCTAAGATGATTTCGATTCTGTTGCTCCATCAGCCTTTAGCGTGTCTGTATATATGTTCCCTCCCCCCCACCCCTGAGTCGCATTGAAATATAAGCTATTTGAGAGCAGAGGCTGTCTTGTTTGCTTATTTTTGTATCCCTGAACCTTACACAGTGCCTGGATCAGAGTAAGAGCTTAATAAATTCTCCTATTCTCACACTCACTCTTTCTGTCTCTCTATCTGTCTCTCTATCTCTGTCTTTGTCTATATGTCCCAGTCTCTTTCTCCGTTCTGTTTTCTCTTCTCCATTCACTCTCTCTTCCCCTCCTCCCTCTCCCCACTTCCCTCTCCCTCTCTCTGTCTCTCTCTCTGTCTTTCTGTGTCTCTGTCTCTCCTTCCTCTCTCTCTGTCTCTTTCTGCTTGTTTCCCTCTCCGTCATTGTCTGTCTGTCCCTCTCTCTGTCTCTCTCTATGTCTCTGTCTCTCCCTTCCTCTCTCTATCATTATCTATCTCTCCCTCTCTCTTTCTGTCTCTCCCTATGTCTCTGTCTGTCTCCATCTTTTCCTCTCTTTCTCTCTCTAAATGGTTTTAAGACCATCCCTGACCCCATTCTCAATGGAAGACAGTCTCCACAGTAAAGGCAGTTATATCCTACAACACTAGATTTAAGAAAACAATGAAGAAAAAAAAGTTTTATTTGTATGTCACAAATACTTGATAGAGAGTAATGCTGTTTGTGACAGATATCCTTAGAATATGTAAAGCAAAGCATTTCACTCACAGCTTTGTTGATTTTTACTAGTATTTAGGGAAATTAAAAGGCAAAGGGTGGTGGAAATGTTATAAGTTTAATTAGGTACTTCATTCCCCTCAATGTGTGAGGAATTAATGTTGCATCAGTAACAAGATTATACGTTCAATTCTAACTTGTATTGACCTAAAAGCAACCTACCTGAGTTATAATTCTTTCTGTCTCCTATATACAACTTCACTTGTTTTGGTTCATTAATCAGAACCACCTGGTAACATAAAACAAATTGGACAATTAAAGAAATGTGAGAGCCTTATATGCATTAGGGCAAGAAAACCTGATACCTAAAGAGTGCCTACCAATCTGCAAGTCTGCTAAGTGAATGAGAATCAGGACAATCAAGAGTCAATTAGAAAGTTCCTTATCATTTGTCATTACCACCTTTCATCACAAAACAAGCATTCCAATTTCACAGCATGAGAGAAATCAGGCCAGGTATCATTAGCTGGTCCTTGTAATGAAAATGGTACTCTTAACTTTGTATACATATTAATACATACATCTATATGCATGCACGGATGCTAAATAAATATGTACTTATGTATATAATGGTGTTAATGTGCAAATGATGAAGATTACTTTAGCATGAATATTAGCATCATAAAACCAGAATATGTAGTTTAATGTAATATTTACATGACCACACATATGCTGTCAATTATTTCAAATATCTTTATATGAAGACTATGAAACATACCAACAAAATACCATGAAAGAAAACATTTTTCTTGATGACTTAATTTTACAGATCATGATGACTCCTGAGAGAGTCCCCTCAAGTACCAAATTAATAGCGTACTAAATGGCATTCTTAGCATTATGTTTCCAAAACCAGTGTCCAAGAAAGGAGCAATTCAGGTGTGTATGTTACAAACTCAGTAGCTCTTACTTAGAATGAGTCACTTTCACTGGGCCTTGGGTTTCCTATTTCTGTAAAACGATTGGGGGTGGGGGGAAGGTGAAGGAGGGGAGGCAGAAACCATATTCCTTGCAGTTCTAATAGCCAATGTTAGCCCTAACGTAAGCAATAAAAGTCGGGCATAAACAAAAGGGAACAAAAAATAGATTCTATCCAGTGACCTTCATAAATGATGTCTTGCAAGGTTCTGTAAGGAATTTAGCTAATAAGGTAAATCTTTTCAATGTTCAAAATCATTCTTTTTCATTTAATGTACTTTGCCATAAAATCATGTTCTAATGAAATGCCACCAGAAAAGATTATATTTGTTTCAAAATTCCAAATCAAATTGGGCTTTCAGTAATCGCAGATGGGGCTAATAGCTTCTATAGCTTATCATTCATTATTATCACCTCTCATCACAAAACCAGCATTCCATTGTTGTAGCATGAGAGAAATCATGTCAGGTATCGTTAGCTGGCCATTCTAATGAAAATGAGACCTTTAACCACATATACATGTTAATATATACATCCATATACATGCATGTATATTAAATAAACACGTGCATATGTACATGCATATAGCTACAATCTAGAAAAATATATTTGGAGTAGGAGGGATCAGCTGTTATCATTATGTACCTCCTCCAATTTCCTTCTACTTATTATATACATATATTTTGTATATGTTTATATATTAACATATACATATTTATATATGTTAGTATATGTATGTTTCTATATGTATGTATTATTTTCCCTAATAAAATCTAGCAGGAATGTTTTCATTTTTCTCTTTGTATCCCTTTCATCTATCTCAGTATATGTAGTAGGTCCTTATCAAATGTTTGTTAATTGATCAATCATACCATTTAATCCACAGCTTTTCTTTGGCTATGATCCTTTTTGGCAATCTATAATAGCCTATGGATTCACCTCATGAAATATTTGTACATAAACAAAATTTTTGCAGTCATTTTTTCAGTTATATCTAACTCTTCATGGCCCCATTGGAGGTTTTCTTAGCAAAGACACTGGAGTAATTTGTCATTTCCTTCTCTAACTCATTTAAAAGATGAAGAAACTGAGGTATACAGGCTTAAGTGACTTGCCCAGAGTCACATAGGTAGTAGGTGTCTGAGACCAGATTTGAATTCAGGAAGATGAGTCTTCCTGATTGCAGGCCCAGGACTCTATCCACTGCACCACCTAGCTGCCCCAGTAAATAAAATATGAGGATGAATAAGGAAACCAGTAATTTATATATGGACTCCAGATTTAGAATCCCTAATCTAGTCCAATTCTCCTATTCTATTGAGGAGAAAACTAAGAGATGATACGATTTGCTCAGTTTCATACAAGCCAACGAGTAGCTGAAACAGAATTAAACCCCATGACCTCTGGCTGTAAATCCAACACATTTTCTAGTACAGTGCCTTGTCATTACAATTAACCTACAGAGAAAAATGTCCCTCTATCTCCTCTCTTCCATTAAGAAAAATAGTTTAGTTTTTCTAGCTAGCAACTTAAGATTGTGACCTCCACACAAGGTCAAAGCTGAGATCTCCTTCTCCATTACCATCAGGCTTGTATCTCCTTACTCTTTGTAACATTTTGTTGTTGAAGTTTCAATTATGCATCAAAGTTCAGGCATGAAAAATGAAGGTATTATTTCCCCCGGTTCTCTTTTTTCTATGTCCTCATTGGGAGTAGCCTTTGGCCTAGCCTTCTGTGCTTTTGCCATTTGAGCTTGCAATTCTCCTTACTAAGCACAGCAGCTCTTGCCTAGGTTATGTAAAGGCTAACTTACAACTGCACATCTAAGCATCTGCATTCAAGTTTGAATCCTAATGCTTTATCCATGCTAAATTCCTTATGTAGCTATTCTAACTACTCATCAATGTAACTAGTTTCAATCAATTCTCAACACTCCTCTCTTGAATACTCTAATTCTGACTCAGAACAGCATCAACAAGTGATTAAACCAGCCAATTTGGTAGTCAGAGATAAGCATTTGAAGTTCAGACTTTCCATTAGCACAGCTGTGGAAATATCCTATATAAACAAGGTCACACAAGACTCAAACTTTTCTGCCAATACTCAGAGCCACAGCAAATACCATACATGAGGCATCTCATTGCTGGCTCTTTTCCAACCGAGTGATGAAATCCGTTTATCAAAATCACTGTCAGGTAAATTTTTTGCAAGACCTTGACCTGGTTGTTCCTTAAACTATAGGAGATGGAACACTTTGTAATATGTTTCCAAATTGAAAGTCACTTATCCTCTTAACAGCCCCAAGAAGGTTTATGAACCAAATGCATGCTAAAAAATATTGTGAAAAGATCCAGTTAAAACCTAGATGGAAAGCTTCAATGCAATGGATTGTGGTATATTCCCAATTCTATTGGAAATGAGTTTTGAGAATTAGAAGTTCATAGTCCTATTTACTCAGGGAAAGGGGGGAAAAAGCAAAGCTAAACATCCTGGAAATGGTATGTAGTAAAAATCTAGGATTTCATCCAACTATTGCTTGGAAA
The DNA here is from genome assembly GCF_028372415.1 of Notamacropus eugenii. Taxonomy (NCBI): domain Eukaryota; kingdom Metazoa; phylum Chordata; class Mammalia; order Diprotodontia; family Macropodidae; genus Notamacropus; species Notamacropus eugenii. Next base: position 165,246,579 of record NC_092873.1, on the reverse strand, counting down.
TGAAAATTCCCTAATGGGAAAAGGTCTTTGAAATGGGACATCTGGGTTTTACTAAGTGGGTAATTAAAAATCTGAAATCTTGCCTGGAAAATGGGACAAAGGCTCAAATTACCAAGATAGGTGAGACATTCCCCACTGCCTTTATCATAGGAATGGCCAGGGTCCAGATCCTAACAAAACAATGCATCTTAGGTGAGGGGAGTATGAAACCTCCCAGGGACAAAGGTGACTTCGGTATCTGATTTCCCCAGTGCATATCTCAGAAAACATTCTAGTCTACCCTCAGCTAAGGAAACATCCTTGTTTCTCTAGTCAGACAAAGTGGATGCCCAGCAAAGTCATTCTCTTTCTGAAAGGCTATGTGATTGTTAATGGCCACAGGAGATCAAGGCTTGATCTTTCCTGTTGAGTCAGCTGACATCAACTCAGAAGGAAAAAGCATCACTTACTATGTACTACTGTCATCTTCTAAGGCCTAAAGGTGAACCTGGGGGAGACCACCCCCATTCAAGCACTGACAAGTTGACTCTACTTCATTCTAAAAATCAGCAAGATTACAGGATAAAATAATGAGCCTGGATGAGAAGCAAGTTAAATAAACAGAGACATCTGGGGAGGATAACAAACCTTTCCAAACTAGCTTATACATGATCCCTCCCCATATGATATAACCCGCTTAATCTTTCTGAGACATCACTATATTTTTTTAAGAGTCTTGCTTACAACAGCTAAAGGAACCTGGAGATTAGTGACAGCAGATCTGGGCTAAGACTTGGGAGACATTGTCAACTGTGTACTGAAGTTTAGGATATGCCCGACAGTAAGACTATTATTTTCAGCAGGCTGTGCACTGCATTAGGGCAACTTGTGACATCATCTGGCATGTGTTACTAATATCTTCATCGTCTTTACAGAAACAATGTCCTGGGAACACATGGAGAATAGGAGGCTTTGGGGGCTGGCTTCTGGGAGGGGTTTCAGGGAATACTCCTCTCTTCACACAATTCTCCAAACCAGGAGGGAAGTGTAAAGTATAATACTGTAGTAGAAATGTGAGCATTGTGCCATGCTAAGAAAATGTTTAGTTAGTTAGTAAGTGTAAATTACTTTAATTTGGCACAAAAGGAAGACTTCCTGAGGCTACGAGCTAATGCACAGTACATTAGTGCTTCATAATTAGAATGCAGAAATGCTCAGCACTGTTCCTTGTGTTAGAAATCTCTTACAAAGATATTTTTGACCATCAAAGTTTATTTCTGTTGTGTAGAACATTTGAAAGAGTAGTTGGTTTAGTCTCTTCCCATCATCAACAAAATGGAGACTATATAGTCGAATGGCAAGATGAGAGAACAAGAATACAAAGATATCCAAAGTTATTCTTCTCTGTTCCATTGACAGGAAAACATAGACAATTGTTTTTCAGTTTCTGTTGTTACTTAACCCCTGAAATTGCTCTCCCCTTTCAAATTATTTTATATTACTAAGTAGATGCTTTGTATTTACTGCCTTTTGTCTACATTTCATCTTTATTCCCCACTCCCTATCCTATCCCGCACACAAAGTAGAATGTATGCTCCTTGTATACATGTATGGCCTATTTTTATTAATGTATTTCTATACTCTGCACATAGCATAGTGACTGCCATATAGTAGGCATTTAATAAGTGCCTGTTTAATGTTTCTTTATTTTTTTTTTGATGCAAACTCCTGTGCATTCTTCCTCCAGTCAGTGAGCATTTGAAAAATGAGTTTGAAATGTTTACGAGTCACAGGGAGTGTAATAAGTGCATACCTCACCAACATAACAAATGCCCAAAGGTTATAAGAAGAAGTCATCAACCAAGGCTGCAATATGAGCTGGAATACCACAGGGATCCAAACTTTTACCCTCTTATATCATCAGACACCTATGAATGATTCTCAAAAAAGCATTAGAGAAGGCAGAACAAATAAGAGATCATTTGGGTGAAGAAGTCAAGAAAAGAAAATAGCTAGTTCTAATCATGTAACAAATGTCCTTGTGAGCAGCTTTACCCTTCCCCTTCCAGATTCAGATGAGAAGGAAGCTACCTTTTCCCTAAAAACGAAAGTGGCTAACCACGGAGGAAAGGGGGTCTAAGATGGGCTAGAGAGAGATCAGCTTATCAGAATATGAAAAATACGGAGACACAGAATCGGAATCTCAGAACTGGAAGCGGCCTTAACAGTCATCTTCTCTGATTCACACGTAAGTAGAAATTCCCTCTGTAACATTCCCCTAAAGTAGCCTTCCAACCTTCTAGGAAGAGGAAACTAATTGCTTCCTGAGGTGCCCATCTCACTTTTGAAAAAATTCCATTTTTAGGAAGTAGTTCCTGTTTTCCTCCCTTGCAGTGAGCCTAAATGTACCTCTCTGACTTCCACCTTTTGCCTCTACTTCTATTCTCTAGAGACAAATGGAAAACATCTAATCCCTCTTCATGACACATGATGGCCCTTCAGATATCAGAAGACAAAGATCATATCCTCTGTAAGTCTTTTCTACTTCCAAGTAAACATCTCTAATTTGTTCAACTGATGCTCACATAATATGAATTGGAGCCTCCACCTCCAAATATGAATTTGAGCTTGTTCCTTCTGACCAACGGCCTTTATTAAATGTGGGACTCAGAATGGAACGCAATACTACAGATATTGTCTGATCAGGGCAGAATACAAAGTGATTATAACCTACCTCATCCTACATGAAATAGTTTTGGGTTTTTTTTTTTAGTACATTAGCTTTTTTTTTTTTAACTGTCATTTTATACTATTAAGTTATAGAACTATTATCCATTAAAATCTCAAGCCTATACATGCCCATTTTTGTTTGTTTGTTTGTTTTAAACAGAGTGTGGAACTTTAAAATTATTCCTATTAAAGTTCATCTGATCAGATCCAGTGCAATCTTCCAGCCTGTCAATGCTTTGGGGAACCTGATTCTGCCACCTAACATGTGTGCTACCTTTCCTGGTTTCATGTGATTGGCAAACTGGCTAAGACAGTGATGATGACTAGTACCACTAGTACCACTAGTGCCAAAGATTTATTGGCAATTTACTATGGTATAATGAAACAAATGCAGAATTTGGATTTAGAATACCTGGATTCTAATTATGGGTCTACTTGTTAAATAGAAACGTGACCTTGAGCAATTCAATTAACCTCCCTAAATCTCAGGTTTCTCATTTGTAAAATAAAGTGGGGAAAGCAGTGTAGATATTTTCTTAGGTACCTTCCAGTTTTTATCCTATGCCTTTCCTTAGAGTTCACACAGATCCTATATCACAATTTTATGGATATAGCCATATCTATCTATGGCTATATATATCATTTGACCAGCTCTAATTCCATCTAATCTTATCATATATCTATACCATATCCACAGGAACATCATGAGAGACATCATTAAATGTCTACGTATCTGAAATCCAGGTATATTCATATATCTATAGCATTCCTCTTATCTATAAATCTAGTTATCCTTGGGAAAATGGAAATGTTATCTTGTGTTACATGTCCTTGATGAACCAGTATTGACTCAGAGGCTCTTTCCTTTTGAAATGCTTATACACCACTCCTTTATCAATATGTTCTAGAATGTTTCCAAGCATTAAGTCAAGCTCATTAGCCTATGAATTGTCTTCAGTGTTGTAAATCAAGATAACATTTCCTTGAATTGAATTCTACAGCATCTCTCCTATTTGTCATTATTTTTCAATGATCATTTTAATTAATAGAGCCTAACCAGTTTGAACTTCTTTCTCACTGCTGATCTCTCTACCTCCACTTCCCCTTTCCACTCTCCCACTTAAAGATTCATCCTAGGATAACTTCAAAATAGAGACAAATAAAGAAGAAAAAAAAAATACCTTAAGACTAAAATAACCAAACAAACAAAAAAAAAAGGATTATACTTTTTGGGCATCTCAGTTGAAACACAGAATTTGAGAGATGTCCATTCTAAATGGTTTACTTTGAATAGTCCTAATTGTTCAGACTATTGAGTTTATTAGGTTTATTTTTAGAATCATTGAAAGTAACTCTACTTCACCTTCATCATCATTCTAGACTTGGACAAGCTGATGTAAATGTTTCTAAATTCCTGTGGTACTTTTTAATACATAATTAATGATTTGATAAAAGATGTTTTGTGAAGATCAATCATGAAATTTTGTTCTTTTAGGAAATCCAAAAGTTTTTGGATAAAACATTTTCGATTAAAGTGTTTCCTCCCCTAATTCACAACCAAATATTCATTTTTTATTCTACGCCACTATTCATAAACAATTCTCAATGCTACCCATGATTTCAGTACTCAACATGACTACCAACTATACAGCCAAGATCCCCAGAGAGATCTATGCTGAAAAGTTTGCCTATCTTTATAAATTCTCTTGTTCTATAAACATCAAAAGGTGGTAAATACAAAGAAAAGAAAGATTTCTTCACATTGCACAAAGGGCTATTAATGAGGACAAAATAGGCTAAAATAAAGTTTTAGATTAAATACTGAGTGTCAAGATACTTTTTGAATATAAATCTATTAGACTATATTATTGAATGATTTCCAAAGGAAGTACTAGAAACAATGATTTCCTTAAACCACTTACAATTACCAAGTTAGGGTAAAGAATGGTAGACATTAATCCTACATACATTAATATGATACATTAATCCTACAGCAGAGTTTAGAGCATAATTTAACTCTTGCTAATGTAACTTTTCAGTTTGTTCGAACTCTTTCAATGGAATCACAGTCTATAAGCAATTTGAGAGGGAAAAAAAATGTATCTTACTTCACAATATCTTATCTCTCTCAGCACCTAGCACAGCACCCAATACGTAGATGATACTTAGTAAGTGCTTGTTTTATTACTGTCAAATTATAAGGAAACTTGAGGGTCATTTAATCTAAGCTCTACCTATTTCATGGTTCCCCTCTGTAACATACCCAGTAAGTGACTCTTCAACTTTGATTAAAATCATTCAGCGATGAGGACCCACCTAAGTTGATACAGCCTTTTGCTGGTCATGTCTTCATTACATGGAGAGAAAATTTTACCTCTCTATTCATTGGTCCTAGTTCTACCCTACATGCCCAAGGAGAATAAGGCTAAAGATACACTTTGGAACAAGGAGCCCCCATTTGTAAGATAAACACCTTTTCTTAAAATGTCTATTGACGTTGATGTTGTTCAAAAGAATATGACCAACATTGCCCTCATCTCTCTTCAGGGTTGTACTGAGGCAAAATTATAAAAGAAGTGAAGTCTGTCTTCATTCTACTACTTTTTGAACTCTTCCTCTAGTCATAGAGTCCGTTTTCCACCTGCATCGCCCAACTATCCTCATGGTCTTTTCATCTACTCTTTTATCAAAATGGGGTGAGGATGACCTGATAAATTATTCATAAAAAAGATGTCAAACGTTGATATCAACACCATTTATTTTCTGTTCTGAAAGCATCTCAATGTAACTTAGTAATGTAAAAGTTCAATAAATAAAATTGTGAGGATTAACAACAGGCTAGTGAAGAAAAAATGGGGACTCTCAAATCACCCCACACTGGCAGAGATTTATTCTGTTTGGACACAACTGTCTCTGTTAATAAAATGGTATATGATACAATACTAAAGCTAATAAGACCACCTTTAAGTCTTTTTTAAATTTCTAAAGCCCTTTTTTCCACTACTTACTGAGGTGAGTAGTATGAGTATTATTGTTTTTATCATATAGATGAGAATCTTAAGCCTCAGAGAAGTTGTGACTTTCTTGTGGCTCACCACTCATAAACAATGGAGGCATGGTTTGAATCCAGGGCTTTCTACTGTAGTGGCAAGTTCAAAAACTGTTAACATGGTCTTTATGTCTGAAGTGGCTGCTGCTTAAGCATATAGGTTGTACTATCAGAACTGTGGCATTCCACTGCAATGGAAAATCAGATTAGTGGAGAAACTAGCTGAAGAAAAATAGTTTTCTTCAGAAAGGAAAGAATGATAAAAGATCATCTTGGAGAGGAAGTATCCTTGAAATTTTACAGTGCCAACATATAGTTTTTATATAAAGGTACAGATGGTCTCTTCCCCCCACCCCCCACCTCCCCAATCCTACAAGATAGGAATGGAGAATGAAGTAGGAAAAGATTACAGGAATGTATTCAGGAGTGTATTTGTAAATGTTTAATAATGTTAACAACATCCTGGGGGAGGACGGGAGGGCAAATTACAGAAGACCAACTGTTAAAGTAATCCCTGTAATGGTGAAGATTAGGGAACAAGTTGGAGTCCCGTTAGTGGCAGGGAAATGAAAGTAAATCATACAAGCAGCCACAGGACACCTTTTTCAGTTTAATCTGAATTATTAACATTTTCTCATTCATTTTATTAAAACTAGACAATCAACAAAATAGTAAATCAAGCTATGATTTCTAACTTCTGCCTATTTCCAAGGCACAAAGGCTCACACTAAAAATTTAACAGTCAGCTCTTTTTGCACCAATAACTGCTAGCTCTAGCACACTATTTTGGCATACAAAGAGTGTATAGACATTTTTTTGAGCATAGTCCTATTTTAAAACATTAAGAATCACACATATTCATATACAGAAATTTGGGGGGGGGAGATTGAGAGAGACAGAGAGACATTGAGAGAGATTAAGACAAATAAAGATTGAGACAAAGATAGAGACAGAGAGAGGTACATGAGAGAGAGACAAGAGAGAGATAGATGAGATAGACTCATAGATAGATAGACAGACAGACAGACAGACAGACAGACAGACAGACAGACAGACAGATAGATAGATAGATAGATAGATAGATGAGAGAGAGAGAGAGAGAGAGAGAGAGAGAGAGAGAGAGAGAGAGAGAGAGAGAGAGAGGAGAAACAAAAGAGAGGGAGAGAGAGAGAGTGAGGACAGAGAGAGAGAGAGAGAGAATAGGACATGCTATGGGGTCATAGAAGTAATTAAGCTGAATGAAGTATTATCTAAAGTGGAACTGTCCCCCTGTTTTATTTTATATTTTTTCCTAGGCAACTACTGTTTATTCAGGAATAATCATACAGTTTATGGATTATCTAGACTTTTTCCTCCCCATCCTGTCTCTTACTCCTGCCTCTCTACTGGCTGTTTCCTAACAGAACAGAGGCAAAATGTGACATGTGTCCATAACCATCTATACAATTTTGATTAGGGCATAAGGTCTCTCTGAATCTATTTCTCTCATATGTAAAAATAGATGGTTGGACTAAATGGCCTCTAGGGTCCTTTCCACTCCTACATATAAATCACTGGTCCTAGGAATTCAAAGATCCTTTCCAACTTTTAAATGATATGACAAATTCTTGACATTGATACAGTGTCTGACAATTTAACAATTGTTTTAAACTGTATTTAGTACAGTAGAAAGAACTCTTACCACTTGTTTCACTTTGAATATTGATTTCACCTCAGGATGTCTTTCTCCACATGTAAAATGAAGAGATTAAACTAGATAGCCTTAAAACCTATTAGCTCTAAAATCTCAGTATCTTATTTCAACTTTCCCAAAGCCCTAAATGGTAGTTAAGTATAATTAATAATAACTGATATTTATAAAAACATTAAAACTTGCAAGAGATTTTCCTTCAATTTTCCTATTTGAACCTCCCAACCACTTTGTGAGGTTGGCACCATAATTACTATTGTTTCTCCTTTTGTAGTTGAGGACACTGAGACAAAGAGTTTCAGTGACTTGCTCATGGCCACACAGCTATTAAGTATGGAAAGAATCTGAAACCGCGTCTTCTATCCTCAGAGATGTCTACATTCTCTATTATATCATGCTGCCCCTTATTATTCTTTTAATTTTGTAAATTATTATTTTCAATTACAAATAAGAAAATTAAAACTCAAAGAGTTCACATGGTTTGTCTTGGTAACCTGTCAGAGATGAACCAGCATCCCTTACCCCATCATATGTAGGAATTTCATATTTTAAGGCAGCTGTAGGAGAGAGAAAGAGAGAGATTCAGGGTTTTAAGTCATATATAACATGTAGTCACTGCCTACTCCATCTATTAATCAAGAGAGGCAAGATCTGGATCTCTGAGGGAGAAAATAAGGAAGCATAAGAAGGTTGCCCCAGAAATTTATAAAGGTCCAGCTGGTAAAGCAGACCATGTAATGGTGAAGATTGAGGAAAGAGCTGGAGTCCCATTAGTGGCAAGGAAATGAAGGTAAGTCAAACAGCAGCCACAGGGCCTGTTAAGTGGGAACTATGGACCATACAAATTTCCATGACGCATGAGGTCATATCGTTGGGAGCCAGGTCATCTGAAACCTGGTGTACTTCTTAACACACAAGCCCTTATTCACAGAGACAGGTAAGGGAAAAAAAAAGAAGGCCAATATTCGCTCCATTTTCAATCACCGTTTTGCAGATCACATAACAAAGTGCTCTGAAGAATACATATACACCTGGCTGAATTTTTCAGCCAAACTAACAGCATTTTTTTAAAAGCATGGAGATGTTTGGAGAAGAGAATGAAGGAATCAGGTGCCACCTTGTGGGCAAATGGTGCTATTTCTTTTCAACTAGACTTTTTTCCCTTTTTTCCCTTACAAATCTAGAGTAGGAAAAGCAAAGAGAAGCAGCTTTTCTGATAAATTGCCTGCGACCTGGGAAACACAGCTATGAGGAGAGACTGGTTTTAAGAGCTGGATTGAGAAGCCATGAGTCTAGCCTATGTGGTCTTCAACTGATGCTTGACAAGAAACAAGCACAGGAGAACTTAGAATACAAGTTCCCGAAGTTCCTATACCCAGCCCTCCTTCTCTCTTGGACATAGTCCTCAAATCTCTTTTTCCCATACTGTCCTCATCCATAAAGGCTGATAATATCCTTTTCCTCCACTGGATTGCTGGAAGGAATGGCAAAGAATCATTATGAAATGCTAATTAGCACCTCCTAGCTACTAACTGGAATCATCATTTCATGCTGGTTTAATTAGGATATTTTTCATTCTTGGCACAGTGCCTTGTTAAGTGAAGGAACAGTTGAACAAGTGGGGAAAATGAGGCATGAAAGGAAAGGAGTTTGTCATAGTTCATGCAGTAAAATAAAAGGTACAATAGCATTGGTTTTGAAAAGATTAGATCTAACACAAACATTCCTACCAGCCCTCCATTCTAAATTTCAGCCAAGATGGCCTATTTGCTATTTCCCTCAACTCAGTTTCGTCTCCTGCTCCCATACATTTGCATAGGCTGTCTTCCATGCCTAGAATTCTCTTTCTTTTCATTTCTACCTCTCAGAATTCTTATCTTTCTTCAAGACACAGATCAGGTACTGTTTCTGATGGGCAGTCATTCCTAATACCACCAGTTAGTCCTTTCTGTCCTTGAATTATCTTTCATTTCCTTATTTTTTTATTACTTTATCTCTTATTTATGTTTCCTGATTTATTTACATAGTGCCTTCTCTAGCGTTCCTCCCAATAACAAATCAAGCTGTTACAGAATTCCAGCTTCCCATACTGTGCTACTGAGAGAATCAATTTACTTTAATTCATTTAAATCCCAGATGTGGCAACAAATGAGACAATCATAGATTTATAAAACTAGAACAGCTACTTATTGTTTTTGTCATTCAGGCATTTTGTCTGACTTTTTGTGACCCCATTTGGATTCTATTTTGTTTCGGTTTTTTGGTCGAGATACTGCAGTACTTTGCCATTTCCTTCTCTAGCTCATTTTATAGATGAGGAAACTGAGGCAAACAGGGTTAAGTCACTTGCCCAAGGTCACACAGCTACTATCTGAGGCCAGATTGGAATTCAGGAAGATGAGTTTTCCTGACTCCAGGCCTGTCATTCAATCCACTGTACCACGTAGCAATCCAGAACAGGAATTCAGATCTACAAAAACAGTTCAGGCAGCATATCCTTTGTAATCATTTCCATCATAGTCATAGTCAGATCCCAACTAGAAATACATGGTAATAAATAATCTCAAGGAATAGTCACCATCTCTGCTGCTTCTGCCAACCTAATGCCGAAGATCTACTAGCAACGTGAGGGGAGGCTGAATGTTTAGAGAAACTGAGTGGGCAGAGTGAGAGGGAAGAGCGAGAAAGAAAGAAACAGTAAGAAGGGAGAATGCTTAGGAGAGAAGCCTGGGAAAGGATTCTCAGATGTAACTGGTCTGCCTAGTGATGTCATCCTTATCTCTGAAGTCTGGGGGGAAAAAATTTAAAAAGAAATTTTCTTCCTGAAAAAGCTAAGCCCAGTTGTCACCTCCTCTGTGAAATATTTCATGATTCTCCCCAACGTTTTCTGATGAAAACGGTGATTTTACTAAAGGAATTTGCCGGGCTCTATGCTGTGCATCGCTCTGTGTCATGTAATACTTATACACATACATGCCACATTCCTCTTAGCAGACTATAAACTCCTCAGGGACTGAGATTTTTTTACTATTCATCTTTCTACCACCCATAGCCATCATATTGTCTGGTAAATACTTAATTTGCTTTGAAAAAAATTGCATATATTTTCTGTTTTCATTTCTTTTTTTGCTACCCTGCCTAATACACCACCACTTTGAAATTTGTGCAGGTTTTGAAGCATTTTTTTAAAATAATAAATACACTTCTGAATGATTAAGGTGTTACCAGTCACCTACTTAGTAGTGAAAACTGATTCAGTAAGGTTGGTTCCTTCTGGACAAATACAGCACGGAGCAAAAGAAAGGCCCAATTGAGGGAGCAAAATTGGGGAATTTGGGAACAGGAAACACTTGGAAGTATAAGGCAAGCCTGGGTAAGATGCCAATTTGAAGGATGATGGAATTAATTAGGGGACCACTAAGCAGTTCAGGGACTGGGGAGGAGAGTAAGAAGTAGGAGAGAACTGTCAAACAGAAAATGGGAGTATGTAAAAAATGAATTCCACCTTTTCCAAAATTTTGCCCAAGGGAGAAGAAAACTATCTTCTTTTCTCCTCTTGATGTCAAGGCCCAGAAATTCAGGATATTCTTTCTGGGGGAGGCCGCCAGCATTTCCTGTCTTCTTCATGATCCCAGCTCTGCTCACTACTACCTTTCAGACCTTGAACAAATCACTTAACCTCTCTGAAATTCACTTTCCTCATCTACAAACTGAGGGGATCAGAATCATTGGTCTCTCAGCTCCCTTCCAGTTCTAAGATCATATGAGTTTCTCTCCCTCAATAAATAAAAATAGCAAATAATTGAAAGTCTGTCATAGAGTAAGTCCCCTATTTAACCCACTCCAATTTGAGAATGGGGTTGACAAGTTATATTATACATGGTAAAGAGACATGATCCAATTCTGAATAGTTTATGGACTGATCATTGCTACCTCATCCCCACTGCTTATAAAAGGTATTGCCTGTCACCTTCTCACTACTTTCAAGAGTTGGTCTGTGGTCACAATGCTTACTTGGCCTAGCCTTGACATTCTAAAAGAGCAGAGGTTATGAACTTTGGCGAGGACATCTTGAAAAATTACTGACCACTGGCTTAGATTCTTATAAAAATCAGTAGAGTGTGATCAGTCCAAGTCTATATTCAACACTGGGAGTCCTCAGTCCTGTTTCCGAAGTGTGTTAGAGTTGAAAGCACAGTGGATTGTGAATCACAGGAACTGGATTCCAATCATGACTGCTACTTATTATTTGTGTAACCTTGGGTAAGTCAATTAGCCTCTGGGCAACATCATCTGTAAAATTAGGCAGTAAGAATAGAGAGTCTCTAAAATTCTTTCTTTGTAATTTTATTATCCCATATAATCATATTCAACCACTCTGTTTACTATATGACCAAGGGCAACTCAGTTATAAAAGAAAAAAATTAAATCTTGCTATGGCAAAGCCTTGCTGTTATAATTTAATATAACATAAAAGAGACTTCTCAGCCACAGACCTTGGTCACTGAGACTTATAAGAATCAAGTAGCTAATTTTTTACTGGGATGAAGATACTGCATGGTTCCCAACCTGTGGGCCAAGGACTCCAGGAAGATAATTTAAGGGTTCCTATAATCCATCTGTGTACCGAGCATTGCCATGCTGATCTTTATTTAGCTCCAACAAAATATGCAGTGTGACTGAAAAATAAATAGGCAATATGTCTAGCACGTATACCCATACATATCTGTCTCTCTATATATAGATGGATAGATAGATAGATATAGATATTCAAATGCTTCTACCATTGTTGTTTTATAAAATACAAATTCATTGCATTACAGGATCCATAGTCGTTTTTGGTATCCTATTTGTCTTAATGGTGGCACAATGGATAGAGTGCTGTCTGGAGACAGGAAGTCTCATCTTCCTGAGTTCAAATCTGACCTCTCAGACTTACTAACTGTGTAACCCTGGGCAAGTCACTTAACCCCATTTGCCTCAGTTTTCTTATCTATAAAATGATCTGGAGAAGGAAATGGCAAACCAGTCCTGTATCTCTGCCAAGAAAACCCCAAATGGGATCACAGTCAGACGCCACTGAAAATTACTGAGCAACAGCAAAAATTTTTCATATTCCACAGAGAGTAATTCTTCAGCTTATTTTCATGGGGATCACACAGGATCCATGGAATTGTAGACTTTTCTGAGGTTAGAAGAGGACATTTTTGAGGGTACTAAATAAGCACTATCTGTGCAATTTGTAGAAATACTAGAGAACAAAGCAGAAACCTCTGACATATCAAGAGTTAAAAGGGGGATTTTCTTTCTTGAAAAGGATGGAAACCCCTGATGTAGTGCAGAGAACTTGAGACTGGGTTTCAAGGCTATGCTGTTAGCCAGTAATGTGATTCTGAGTAAGTTTTTTCATTTTTCTGGGCCTTAGTTTCCTCATTGTGTTTGATGAAGATGCATTACCTTCCAGTGTAATGTTATATAAAGTGCTACTCTTGTAGACTTTTCAGGATGTCTTTGGTTTTCCTTGTCCACCCTTCCTTATTGGTGTAAGATTGGTGTTTTGAGTCTTTCTAGTTAGCTCCTTTGAAATTGTGGTGTCATATAATTATTATTGTCTCTGGTAAGGTAGCAAGTAAGAAAATGATCTAGAAAGGGTGGGGGCTATGAATTTTCTTGCAAAACTTTTTACCTTGGAATTGTTTTCTCATCTGTTTCTCACTCCCCTGCGCTTTTTCTGCTCCCCAAACTCACGAACTGGAATGACACAGATCATCATAAATGGTCTCACTGGGACACTTCCCAAGTTTCATATGGTACTTTTTAAAAAAAACAAAAATAAAATTTCACTTTTCTTTTACCCAGATAACTTTACTTTCGAGAAAGCATCAGTTCTGCCATTCCTTGTTTAATCAGAAGGCTTTCCATGCTGACACTGCAATCATTCATTCTTTAGACTCCTTTCCACATTCCAAGAAGTATCTTCATTATCAATCACATAGAATCAATGTATACTCCATGAGGTGAAAGAGACAGAGAAGGTAAGTGAAATTTCACATTACTCAACTTCATATTGTAGTTTGGTTGGGGTTTTTGTTATTGTTGTTTTTATGGTGGAAAAATAGCTTAACAATGAACACATTTAATTATTATTATATTATTATTAATCCTTGAGGAGTGGTTTCTTTCTTGTATATTTATGCAGCCCTTAACCCAGGGCCTCCCACTCTTGAATCTCCACTAACTAAGCCCATAAAAGATCAATATTTCTTTGGCCACTAATCCCTCAGCCAGAATTTACTCTAGAAAAATAACCAGATTTTTCTCTGTCTAGATCTCCCCAAACAGAGATAACGTACTCCAGCACCAAGAGAAGCACTCTAGGTAGTAATGACATTAAATACAGAACAATTTTTAACTCACCCCAGTGAAATGCATAAAATACAAAGGACCCATGATCTGCAACAAGCAATCCAATTCTCCCTCTTTGTTGGGTCTCACCAGCACTTAGCACAGTGTGTGGCATATAGTAGTAGCTTAATATATACATATATATTGATTGATTGATGGTTGATTATGCCTCAAAGGATCTTAATAAGGTCCCAAAGGGATCTTCTGAGACTATGGACTCCTTTGAAGATGAAAGGGAAGCATACATTTGTGTTACTCAACAAGAAACCCCTTATCATCAGCCCTTGTACCGTCTGTAGAATTTGTGCAAATAATAGAGAACAAAAATCAAAGCTTTTTACTCTTTATGATGAAGAATTAAGTGCTTTACTGATTCTATACCTGGTGGGAATAATGAGGGAATATGGCTGATACGCTTCTCTTTTGTAAGAAGTATGTACTACTCAGAAAATTATCTTTGATAGAATTTTGGATCTCCTATTTCTTGAACCTGGGGTTACCCACAAGATGGTACAGGAAACCTGGACCAAAGGTAAGATCTAGGAAGTAAGGGTTCAGAGTTGACATTGACATGTGGATAAGTAAGCACAAGTAAGCACATGCAGATCTTATTTGCTTTTTCAGGAGTGAAAAGAATACTGCATCACTAGCTTTTTAGTCAGAATTCAGTTAGATATAGTAATGGGTAGTGTGTTGGACTGGGAGTCAGAAAGACCTGAGTTCAAATCTGACCTTAATCACTTACTAGCTATGTGACTCTGAACAAGTCACTTCAATTCAGTTTGCCACAGTTTCCTCATCTGTAAAATGGAAATAATAATGGCACCCATCTTCCAGGGTTGTTGTGAGAATCAAATGAGGTGCTAATTATAAAGAGCTTAGCACTGTATGTGCTACATAGCAAGCATTATATAAAAGTTATTATTATGATCATAATAAAAATAATAATTAGATAGTGCACTGGGTTAGGTAGAAGTCAGAAAGACCTGAGTTCAAATCTGGCCTCAGATACTTATTAGCTGTGTGACCCTGAGCATGTCACTTAATCTCTCTCTCTCTCTCAGTTTCCTCAAGTGTAAAATGCAAATAATAGTAACAACTACCTTCTAGGGTTGTTGTGAAGATTAAATGGGATAATATTTGAAAAGTGTTCAGCATAGTCTTTGGCACATAATAGGCACTTAAAGTCATTTGCTTCCTTCCTTCCATTTAAATTCCACTTTTGAGGCTCCTACCTTTATGACACTGAACAAGTCACTTAGTCATCTCTGTTTCCTCATCTATAAAATGAATGAGGGAGGGTTGGACTAGATGTTGGTCTATGAAGTCTAGATGAACATACGATCCCCAGATATTAAACCATCTCTTGGGAAGTCAAAACCAGTTGTTACTTCTCTCAACTTGGAACCATGCTCAGAAAATCAGGGATATCATATCTATGAAGGAGGCAAAAGGTCAATAGTATATATTCTTTTGAGCCATGTGGACTTGAACAATAATATACAATTCTCATGTATTAATACCCCAAATTAGCCATTAATGACTCATCTCCCCACTACTTAAGGGTTAAAGGAGAAAGTGAGGGTTATTATACTTTGATCTCTCTAGAAGGAAAGCAGATAGGAAAAGTTGAGAAGCCCCCAAAGACCTGAGCAGACCTGCTAGTTTATTCATAGAGCCTAGGACAAAAGGTGTGTCTTTTCTAAAGTCAAAACAACAATGAAACAATGACAGTAATATCTAACATTCATACAATATTAAAAGGTTTGTGAAGTTCTTAGCATATATACATTAGCTCATTATAAGGTAGACACTATTAATATCCCCATTTTATAGATGAGGAAACTGAGGCTAAAATAGTTTAAAGGACTTTCCTAGGATAACAAAACTAGCAAGTAGCTGATGCAATTTTCAACCTAAGGACCTCTAAGTTCAGTACTAGATATAATCATATGAAGGGGTTGAATCAACTTATTCATCTTGGGAAGAGTCACTGAAAACTATTCTCAAGCTGGTGTCCAAGGGCAGCTTTAAATCTGTCAATTCATTTTGGGGTCAGTCTTGGTCACTGAGACTTAGTTGGAAATTGTCCTTTATCATCTTAATAAGGGCATGACAACTCTTTGGAGAGAGGCTTGAACAATCAGAGCTTACAAACAAAAGGTTACCTTCCAGGAAGGTCATCCAATTAATCAGAGAATTCCTCTGACAAATCCTCTTCATTCCTCTGACAAATCCTCTTCATACTTAAACAGTAAAAATCCATAGAGAAAGCATAAGCATACAGCACTACAAACTCATGCAAAATGTTTCATAATTAGAAGACTCAAAAAAGAGTAGCAACAGAGGATCTAATTGCATTACTATGCCCCAAAATAACTGAAAAAAAATATATCTGATTATTCCAGCAGCCTTAATGTCCATGTGGGTCAATATGAGGGTTGGATAGTATAGAGATGGCCATGTCAGAAGAATTGGAGTCAAATCCTGGCCATTCCATTTACTTGTTATATGATTTCTGGGCAATATGTATCATCTCAATGGTTCTTATTTTCTTCACAGAAACTCCCCCTCCCAGAATGATTCTTTTGTGAAGGCAAACTAGGCTGTCTTTTGCCTCAATTCTTATCTAGCTTTTAATTACTGAATGGGCATTGCCTCAAACTGAGATCGGGGAAAGACCTCAACTTAAAAAGGTCCACTTTTTCCACTGCATCCCAGATCATCGCCAATCATTTTAATGGTGTCTTACCACTGGACTCTGATGAGTCTGGAAGACAGAGTGAGGCTGATGACTTTACATAGCCTTTCCTCATTTAAATCCAATTCCCTTGCAAGTCAATACATCACCCTTCTGATGTCATCAATCCTTTTTCAGAAAGAAGGAGAAACAACCAAGAAGTAAAACTATAGGTTTGGACTAGGTGATCTCCAAGGTCCCTTCTGTGTCCAACATTCTTTATGCCAACCTGAATGAATCATTAGCATGCCTAAAACAAGCAGATCCACTGAGAAATAAGGAAGTACATCCATGTAGTCCCAAGTAGCATATTTGGGTCTAAAAGGAGCACTATTTTACATGCCTCAGGAGTGTATACTTCATACTTCAGAAGGCAGCGGAAGTCTCCCATGAATCTACCTGATGAAGGGAGGGAGCAGGGATAAAGAAAAGCATGATCAAAGGATGTGAAATTGATCATCATTTGTTTCAACTTGATTGTGACATTTGAGTCTCTTACCTCCTGCCCTGAAAAATTCCACTGGGTACCCTGTGCAAAGTAATATGTGCTTTTATTTGTTTTCCATTTACCTGCCATTAATTTAAAGTGACTTCGCCTAAATTACACACTAGAATTTCATGGGATTATTTATTATCTGAAGGCTTCGAAGAGAGTCCATTAACTATTAATTTATTAATCTCAATATACCAAAACTTTGTGCTGGAAGATTATTTCAGAACATTATGATACATGAGGGTAATGTACTCATAAAATATGATGGGAGAAACCATGCAAGAATTTTCTTCCCTACCTCAAGTCCATAATCAATCCCATTTACCTTTATTATAATAAAAGAATGATAATAACAAATATGGGTCCAAATTAAATGCATTTTAATGTTGCCTATTTTTTAAAAAAACCATTCAGTAATTCTTGAAAGCTAAAATCTAAAAAAGTTTAAGCTTATAAACAATAGTAAAATAATTCCCTAAAAACCTGATAAAATAATAAAGAGTCTGGTTAAATAAGAATGTCTATAATGTAAATGTTTAAAGTATCCTTCTAAAACATTAAGTAATGCCCAGTTCCCCAGCTCCCTGAAACTCATACAAATGATTAAGGCTGTTTGCTTGTTCTTGGTTCTAGAATTTGCATCTTTTAAAAGTCAAGACCAGCAATTTCATTGGAACAGGGGACTTCCAGTGAGGGAACTTCCTCTACTGGTGGTGCTCAAATTCTTTGAACTCAGAACCCCTTTACATGTCTTAAAAATTATTGAAGAGCCCAAAGAACTTTTATTTTTGTGAGCTAATAATGATATTTAATAATAACAACTATTGTTTATTTAGTGCCTACCTACTATGTGCTAGGTGCTTTACAAATATCTCATTTGATCCTCACAATAACTTGGAAGATAGGTACTACTATTATTCCTACTTTACAATTGAGGAAATTAAGAGACAGATTAAGTGATTTGCCCAGAGTTACATAGTCAGTGAATGTCTTGGGACATATTTAAACTTAGGTCTTCCCAACTCCACTTCCAGAGTTCTATGCATTGTACCACCTAGGTGACTAGGACTCATATCTATTGATAATCACCATATTAGAAATTAAAATGACTTAGTATTATTAAATAGTTTGGAATTCTTGGACCCCTTGAATGGCCCTAAGGGCCTCCAGTGGTCCCTGAACCAAACTTTGAGAAAGCCTGCTCTGGGGGGATGGGCCTGGAGTCAGGAAAATTTGAGTTCAAATACAACCTCAGACATTTATTGACCATGTGACCCTGGGCAAAGTTACGTAAGCCTGTTTGCCTCAATTTCTTTATCTTAAAATGAACTAGAAGAAACAAATGGCAAACCATGTCAGTATCTTTGCCAAGAAAACCCCAGATAGTGTCACAAAGACTAGCACATGACTGAACAGTAACAATGCTATATATACACTATGGCGCTTCATTTTTAAGCATATATTTGTTAATTTAAATCTGTTCAAACATCATTAATCTCCCCTAAGTTTTGTTGTTGTTTTTAATGTACTCTGATATCAAATTCCACAAATATGGGTAATGGCTTCTCTGACAAGACTTCGTGGTGATCCCAGGATAATACTGACTAGAGTTACAGCAAGCTTAGGATTCATTATTCCCCAGCACTTCATTTGCCAGACTGAACTTCTGAATCAAAGATAACATTATAGCTGTGCTTTACGCCCAGATTGATAACATAGTCAATGGTAGCAACCTGTCCCCCAGAAAGGATCCAAAAGCTCTGCACAGTGTTTATGATGCCGATAACCCCAACTGCTGACATTGGGAGAAGGGAATATTTGATGGATGAAAGAGGTTGTAAGATCCTCTGCACCCAGATAGCTTTGGTGAGTTTCCCCATATATCACGACTTGGACAATTACAAGAATTTATTTATTCCATTTGATCACAAACACTTATCGGATATTTATAGCAATATGTTTTCTAGGAAATGTTTGATAAATATAATGAAACCATCTTGCAGTGAATCCCAGGGAACAGGTCAGAAAAAAAATGCAGTTCAAAAGGCAGTACTGCATAAATCATACTAGACCCTGCACTGCTCCTCACCCTACCCCCTCCCATAACACACTGTATCCTTAGGCCTACCAGAATGCAGAGCACCCAGCCAGGCTTGCAAATCCTCTAGCTGGTGGGGCAATTTCCACAGGGAATAGAAGAGAGCAGGCTAAGTGGAAAGAGAAAAAAGAGGGGCTTGGCATGCTGGGAGGAGGTGGAATGCTGCTCCCTTGTAGTCAGCTCTTTCCCTTTTCCCCTTCCCTGACTTCCTGTGTTGCTTCAACATCTAACAGCTGTTGCTGGCTGCAATTTTAAAACAAACAAAATGGAACAGAGCATTTGGGGAATTAGTTAAGGGAACAGAAAATATAAGATTCATGGACAAATCAATTCATCAGTCTAGAAGCATTTATTAAGAACCAACCACTGTGCTAGGTGTTGGAGATTCAAAGACAAAAACACCACCATGAAGGTGTTTATTTTCTGTCAGGTGAAAAAACAGGTTCACTGCAAAGGCCAAATTTGAGTATACAGAATGCATACAAAGTAAATACAAACTAATCCCTGCGGGGGAAGGAGACTGGGAAAGGGCCTCATGTAAGAGATGATGCTGGAGATGAATTTAGAAGGGAGACAAGGATTCTCAGAGGTGAAGCTGAGGAAAGCGTGTATTCCAGTCTAGAGGAATAAGCTGTATGAATGCAGAGAGCTGGAAGATAGGACCTGTGTGAAGGTCAAGAAGTAGGCCAGTTTGGCTAGACCGTAGTGTATATGCAAAGGAGAAATGTGCAATGAGACTGGAAAGGTAGTCTGGGGCCAGAGGGTTAAGGGATTTAAATGCCAAACAGAACAGAAACTATAGGAAAGGAGAATGGATGAAAAAGTGTGAATTAAATGATTGCTATGGTCCAGGCACTGTGCCAATTTGGGGCAAAACAGATCTGGGAGAGGTAGAGAGGGAAGAGTGTATTGGATTGGTATAGCAAAAAGAAATTAAATGTAATGAGGGCATTGTAGCCTTTTCCTAGGACTCTTACATTCGGATATAGTTTCTTCCACCAGTTTATCTTCCAAGATGCAAAGTTTGGAGAACAGCAGGCAGAAGGAGGTAACATAAAAAGCAGGAGGTAAAATTGTTTTAAATGTAAAAGATAGAGACCAGGAGAGACACAGATGCTGGGACACATACATCCCCTGCAGCTGCTAATTTCAGATTTGTAATACAGCTTCTATAGGGTTTGATTCCGAATCTGCCTCAATGCTGCAGTAGCAGGGAAAGAATTGAGCATTAGCAGTGGAACTCTGGAACCCTGGATGAGAAATCATGTGTTGCTGTTTCTTCATTTAGTTCTAACTACTGATGCTTATGCAGCTGTCTTAATACATTCATAAGCTAATTGCTTGTACCCAACCACTACAACTGTAGTTCAGTTATATGGCACTATACATCTAATTAACTCTTGCATCTATGTTCTTGCTGTTGTTGAGGATGAATGAATGAATGAGAGATTAAGTGAATGAATGAATAAATGATGAATACAAATGAATGAATAAATGAATAAACGAAAGCATAGCTAGGTGGTGCAATGGATAGAGTACCAGGTCTGGAGTCAGGAAGACTCATCTTCCTGAGTTCAAATCTGATACTTACTAGTTGTGTGACCTTGGGAAAGTCACTTAACCCTGTTTGTCTCAGTTTTCTCATCTATAAAATGAGCTGGAGAAGGAAATGACAAATCACTCCAATATCTCTGCCAAGAAAACCCCAAATGAGGTCACTCAGAGTCAGTCATGACTGAAAATGACTGAACAACAACTTGCTATATATCATGAATACTTCTTTCCTTTAAGGAAACTATATTTTAGTGTCTTAGGATCATAGATTTTAGAACTTATAAAGATCCTTGATAGGGGAATGGATATAAAGGAATGGAGGATGAAAGGAGCTCACCGTTTGTGCTCTAAGTTTTAGGTTAAAAAATGACTACTTGGAGGGTCTGAAGAGAGGGCTACCAAACTAATGTTAAAATAGATGAGCATGTGAGGGAGACTACCAGAGTATTTTTTTAAAAAAACATACTTTTTGATTACCTGTATTTCTGTATATAATATCAGTAGAAGAGGTCCAGAGCACATCTAGCCCAACCTATGCATTAATAATGATTTCCTTTGCAATGAAAGTCAGTCAACAAAACATATATTAAATGTTCCATATTGGATTCGTATATCATCCTAGGGCCAAACTCTAGGAGTATAAAGAAAGGTGAAGACACTTCTTACTCTCAGTTCATATTCTAATGGGAGAGACAACACGCAAACAACTATGTAAATGCAAGATGTATGCAGTATAAATTGGAGACAATTGTCTAAGACAGTGGCTGCCTAATCTTTGCTAGAAGATTTCTGATGAATAGGACCCACTGCCCACTACCACTACCATTCTGCTTTTGAATAGCTCTAATTCTTAGGAAGTTTTCTTTTTCCTTATTCAAGCAAAAAGCACTGTTGTTCTGTCAACAGGCAGTCACAACCTCACAAGATTTATGTGAAAACCAGGTTAATTACAAGAGAAATAAACATGCATGTGGAACTCAAAGGGTTCACAATCTTTATAGGAGTTTATATATTTATGACAGCACAACAAGAAGAGGAGGAGAAAACAGGAAGGGAGACGGCATGAGAGGAGAAAAGGGTAGTAACCCCTCCCAAAGGGGAGGAGCAAGGCAATGGCAATAGCCACATTCTTTTTCCTTGGGAACCACAGCTAGACTACGAAGACAGGAGGATCTTTTTTCTCCTTTTATTTATTTTTTATTAATTTAGTTGTTTTCAGTTTTCAACAATCATCTCCATATGTTTTAAGTTTTCTCCCTCTTGCTTCTCCCTGCCTCCCCAAGACGTCATGCAATCTTATATGGGTTCTATGCATACATTCTTATTAAACACATTTTCACATTAGTCATGTTACACAGAAGAATTAAAATGAATGGGAGAAACCAAGACAAAAACCAAGCCAAAACAAAATATAACAAAAGAGAAAATAGTCTGTTTCATTCTGCATTCCTGTTCTATAGATCCTTCTCTGGATGTGCATCAAGAGTCCTTTGGAAATGTTTTAGATCCTTGCATAGCTGTGAAGGGCTAAGTCTACCAAAAATAGTCCTCACACACTGTGGCTATTACTGTGTATAATTTTCACCTGGTTTTGCTCATTTCACTCGGCATCAGTTCATATAAGTCTTTCCAGGTTTTTCTGAAGTCTGCCTGTTCATCATTCCTTATAGCAAAATAGTATTCCATTACATTCATATACCACATCTTGTTCAGCCATTCCCCAACTGATAGGCATTCCTCAATTTCCAGTTCTTTTCCACCACAAAAGGAGCTGCTATGAATATTTTTGTACATGTGATCTCTTTGGGACACAGCCCAAGAAGTGATCTTGCTGGGTCAAAGGGTGTGCACATTTTTATAGCTCTTTAGGCATAGTTCCAAATTGCTCTCCAGAATGGTTGAATCAATTCACAGCTCCACCACAATGAGTTAGGGTAACAACTCTCCCACATCTTCTCCAACATTTATCATCTTCCTATTTTGTTAGGAGGGGTCCTCTTATCTGCAAAGGACACCAGCTACACAAGCATTATCCCAACCTAGCACAGACTGGTTGGCCTCTGTCTTTTCTGTTAAGGATACATAGGGAGTTAAGCTTGGGGTGCAACAATGAATTATTTCAGCTCAGGCAAGCTTCATTCTTGACACATTCAGAGCCTTCTGCATGCTCTGGGTCTACTATTTCTGGAAACTATGGCAACTCAAAAAAAAAAAAAAACAAAAACATTCAGGGAACCCTTAACAGCCCTTAACAGGTCTCTATAACTCCAACCCACTTAGTTAACCAACCAATCAACTAACCAATTCATCACTCAACAAGCATTTATTAAGTGCTTTCTATTTGCCAGGCACTGGCCTAGGTAATGGGGATGCATATGAGAACATCTTTGCTCTCAAAGAGTTGATTTACATGGTCACAAATATTATATCATATACAATAAATATGCAAAATAAATACACAACTAATATAGGTATTTGTACTGGGGTAAGGATCACTGATAACTGAAGGAATCAGAAAAGGACTATTAAAGGAAGTGACACTTGGAAAAGATTTAGTTGTTTCAAGAGATGAATTATCTCTTACCCGGTGAATAAATCCCTGGAAAAGGTACACCAAACCTCCACTATCTGAGTGCCAGGGGAAGGTGAAAGAAAAGAAGGAAGGTGTGGGTGGTAGCTATGGGGGTATAGGTGAGTGACCAAAGTCAGAACAGTGACCTTCTACCTGGATGTAGCATAAAGCCATGGAAAGAGGTATAAAGAAAGACAAAAAACAAAAAAACAAAACAAAAATCCCATATCTATCCAGCTTCCTCTTTGTATGGATTCAGAAGAGGTCTGATTGGGCAGTAACCAGAGAGGCCTGAATTCCTAAGGATAAACCCACAAAATAAAAACCAATGACAGATCTCCCACAGATCAAACTGAAAACAGTTCCCATCACACATCTTCACTGAATTGTCATGAACAGCATTTCACCTATATTGATTACAAATAATTCCATTTATATGGAGCCTTAGGGATTTCCTAGCTGAGTATTGAGATCTCTCTCTTTTTTTTAAATGGCTGAAAACAGAAGAGTCTATCATGTCTATGCTCAGATATATAGGAGACTTGACAACTTTCCTAAATTCTTCTTTATATAGTTTCCCTCTCCCTCCAGTGGGACATATACATCCATACACAAGCATATGCATATGTACATATGCACATGCATGTATAATGTGTTTCCATAGGTGTGTCTATATATGTATAGATATATAAAATTCAAGATATCCCAATCCCACGATTTCACTCATTCATCGTACCAGATTTTCCTAGAATTCAGTATTATCCCTTTTCTGAGTTAGCCAGCTTAGTGAATGAGCAACAGTCTTTTTTTCTATGACACTTAACTTGAAATTTGTAAAACATAAAGAAAACATTCCTTGGACTCTGACTTTCAAATTTTTAATTCACCCATTAAGTCCATGGTTATGGCACATGTGACAGCAGTAAAGTTTTCTAATATTATTTAGAGATTCACTATGGCTCTGAGACTACCTTAATTGATTGGCCCAGGCATTATGTTTCTGAACTACCAAAGATACTTCCCTAGATACCTGTAAAACACTAGTAACTAGCATAAATATCATGCTGCATATCATTTGCTCATAAAACCAAGGATGAATATGATTCTCAGAATATTGGCGATCAGACTGCCTGGGCAACAGAAATCAGAGGATTTCAGAGGTAGCACAAACAGATGTCTTTGCTGAAGAAAAGGCCTTCTTCTGAGTGGCAAGATTTCTGGGCACAGAAGCTGCTGAATTATTTTGTCTGAGCCAAGGTGATGGCTCACTTTGCCTTTCTGCAAGAGGGCCCAGGATAGAACAACCTCCATATTTTGTGATAAATAGAAGAGAGTTGAATTATCTTTTATCTTAAGTTTTTAGGCCAGTCAAGAAGAACTTTTAGGGTCAATATCACTACTTTGCATTTTATCAGCATGACTATCCTGCGTTCTGCCTTAGAGTGCAATGTACTTTGAAATACAGTAAGAAATGACTGACATGAATGCTAGAGTTTCAAATGATTTCAGAGAATTTGTATTAAGATAAAGGGCCTTCTCAGGCACAATTACATCACAGTGCCACAGAAATTTTCTAAGGGAAATTTTCTCTCTCCATACCATCCTATTCATCATTTACCTGGATGGAGGTGGTGCAATTGATTCAACACGTAGAAGAATAGAGCAGAGATGAAACTCATGATTACGATGATGATAGTACAATATCCTGCCACATATCCTGTTTATTTTAAGACTAGGGGGATTTCAATTGTCCTATAGGAACATGAGGTTCCTTCTTCTGTTGTTTTAGGGAGTTTGTGTCAAATAAAAAATTAGAAGTATAATCACAATTGCTCTGAGCCCCCAGTTGGAAAAAAATTAATAAACTCCTACCTAACATTTACCAGGAGTGGTGAACCTGTGACCTTAAGGCCACATGTGGCCTTCTAGGTCCTTAAGTGTAGCCCTTTGATTGAGTCCAAGTTTTATAGAACAAATTCTTTTATGAAGGGCATTTGTTCTGTGAAGTTTGGATTCAAAGGGCCACACTTGAGGATCTAGAGGTCCACATGTGGCCTTGAAGCTGCAGGTTCCCCACCGTTGGTTTACACAGTGGTTTACTTCTCTCTTTTAATTTACATTTATATTAATTGCTTACTAACTCCTGACTTCTTTGGAGCTGTCAGAATTGAGGTTACTGGAAACAAATGGACAAAGAAGCTAACAAACTGTCTGTTAATAAATAAGTATGGGAAGAAGTTGAGGAACGAGCAGACCTTTTCTTGGAACCTCCCTCTTCCCTTGAGGAGGTCAGTAAAACTGATGGCATCACCCTGAGTCTCTTCTGAGATATCCCTAGGGCTGATGGCCCTCCTTCACTTTTTTCTTTCTTAGCCAGTTCAATCTTACTTTCTCTTTGTCATTTCCCCCATTGCCTCTGTGATTCCACTTCTTTCTATCTCAGTCCTTGATGTTCACACTTCTACCACAACCGAATCCTTAACATCTCTCCCTGGTTCTGAGATAGATGCTTATTAGAGAGATCCAGTGCCATACGATATGACCAAGTCTTTCATCCAATTCTGACCGATTTCCTGTGAAAAACTGCTCTAGTCATCCTTTAACTTTCAAGGACTTTTCACACTCAGTCTAATGTTGTTCATTGATTGATTGATTGAGATGTGTTTTCACCTGATAAACATATGAAGGCTAAATGCATAAAGACATTTTGGCCCTAACATTAGCACGGTAACTGGCACACAGTATTAAAACAAACTCATTATATGCTTTTTCATTTATTTATTAACATGCTTATATAACCAAAGATCATTTTAGTGATTATTTTATATCTCTGCTTTAAGAAACTATGAGAGGCTCAAGAATGTTTATAGACTTAATTTGCATATGTATCCTTTTGTCCTTTTGGAAGGTGGAAGTTTCCAGATAAAGGAAAAATTTGGGAGCATTGGCAAGTTTCCTAGATACCTGTGTTGAAGCATTGCCAAGAGGGAGTAATAAGCTTCACAGAAATCTATGGGCATTAGGAAAAAAGTGATCAATCAGAAACCAAAACATGTCCTTAGTAGATATAAAACTATGGATCATGGTAGCTGTTCCCAGGATAGCCAGTGCACTACTATAAATTGTTCTCCTAACAAATGTCAGGCTTGAGCCCTGTACTCTTACTATATGAATTTCACTCAGTACAAATCCTTCACCTCTCACTTTATAAACCCCATTTGCCTCTCTTCAGAAAGATCAAAGGGGCTGACTGACATCTTGCTTCCTTTTTAGCATTCCTTAGCAATCTCCCGTTTGGATCTCCGTGCCAACTATTTGTACTTTTACTTCTCTCTTTCCAACCTCAAAGAGGTTATCTCCTCCCTACAAAACACTCTCTGAGTTTCCTCAATGACTTTAGAAGTTAACTGACAGCTTTCCTTTATCCCTCACTCTATGTCATCATCCTTTACAATTTCAACATTTACAGTGATTATACCAACTAACTCAAATTTCTTTAGCCTTCTCAACTTCAGCAACTTCCATGCTCTTTCCAACCATATCAACTAGCTCAGAAATCTCCCTTTCAAACCACAGTTTCTAATCCCTCTATTTCCATTTTCTTACCCCTACTTAACCAGCTTTTCTTCTTAATTATGAACACCTTTCAAGCCCTTGATCTTTCCTTCTTCTCCCAATCTATACCTTCTATTACAACTATTTCCCTGCACAGCCTAGATCCTATGGTCAGTCATTTCTATTATCCATTTACTATCACTGCAGAATCTTGAGTCTTTTGACCCTAAGCTATCTATTCTCTAATCCCAGGAAAATCTCACTGTCCATATTTTCCATTACCACACCTGAGCTTTTGGGGGATGCTAGAGAAAGAAACAAAAGGATATTTAATGGGTCACAAGAGGGACAAGATGGGAGAGTGCTATCTTCTACAGTGTTCCAACTCGACAATCTCATGACAATGGTTGTTGGTGTTGTTATTGTTGTCATTTTTCAGTCATTTTCTACTCTTCATGACCACATTTGGGGTATTCTTGGCAAAGATTCTGGAGTGGCTAGTCATTTCCTTCTCCAACACATTTTACAGATGAGGAAAATGAGGCAAACAAAGTTAAATGACTTGCCCAGTATCATATTGGCAGTATCTGAGGTCAGATTTGAACTCAGGAAGATTTATCTTCCTGACTCCAGGCCCAGTACTCTATTTATTGGACCCCTCACTGTCCTAGGAGAAAAATCCTAGATACCAAATCTAAATTAAAATTAAATCCATAAGAACCATAAGAAGACAGAAACACCATGCAGGTAAAAGACTCATTAAATAATACAGAAACATGAAATTCTTAAATTTTGTAATTCTCCTTCCTCACTCTCAGCCTACATCATACACTGAGTTCAATAAGTGAAACCATTCTAGCAGATTTGTGTCTAACAATGAGAAACCTCTGCCTGTTTCCCTCAAACAAGAAACTTGATCTAATCCCCCCTCCACCTACACACATCACAAAAGGGGTGGAGCATATTAATTCTGTTCAATTTTAATAAGGAAAGGCAGTAAATTGTGGAGGAGGTAGAAGATGTAGCAAAAAAGGTTCTGTTAGGAGCAAAGGAATATCCACACCTGAGTGAAAAGTAACTAGAAATACAGTCCTAGTTAGCCTTCTGTCCATGAGGTTTCCTCTATGCAGGAATTCAGCCAGGCCTGACAACCTCACTACAATTCAAAGAATTTTAAAATGTCAGCCCCAAGGTTGTATGGTAGCAGTGGAAGGAGAGGAATCCAAACAGTAAGGAAGGAAACCAGAGATTAGTTTCTGAGGATGTACTACAAAGGCAGAAGGGCCAAGAAAAGCTGAATATGAGTCTAATTCCAAAGAATCTGAACAGTGAAATTCATAAATACTAAATGAAAAAAGATATGTGTTTTAAAATATCAGAACATTAAACAACTATGAAGGAAAACAAACCAAAAATCTCTCATGACAAAAACAATATGGAGTTCTGGATCATGACCAATAAGAGAAGTAGACCTTTTCTTAAGGGCTTGCTAACTCCCAAAAAAATCCCCCCAAATATAATTATACATCAATAGTAGAATAAATACAACTGCCTCAACAGAAAACACCAGGAAGCCTAACCAGATAATAGAGTTATAAATTAAGAGCTGCTAATCCCTAAGTAGCTC
The DNA here is from genome assembly GCF_028372415.1 of Notamacropus eugenii. Taxonomy (NCBI): domain Eukaryota; kingdom Metazoa; phylum Chordata; class Mammalia; order Diprotodontia; family Macropodidae; genus Notamacropus; species Notamacropus eugenii. Next base: position 165,218,087 of record NC_092873.1, on the reverse strand, counting down.
ACTTAACACTCCCCTTTCTTAATCCCCAGCATCCATGCTCTGGGAGGGCAAACAAACTCACCTGCAGGCTCCTTCTCTGGGAGCCATTTAACAATTTCCCCTACGTTTCTGCTGTGGTCACTAAACAAACTACATCTGCCTTCATCCCACCATTCTGTGGCAACAAGCAGCAGACCTCTACTCTGCCTACCCATTTGTTGAGGAAATTGGTATAAGAAGTCAGGAGTCTGCTCTGTCTGGGAATTGGTTGATTAGTCAGAGATAAAAACAGAGGAAAATGGAACAGGGCATTAGCATGCCAAGGTGATTGAAATCAGCTGGGGATAGTACTGCTTTCCCTCATTCAAGTAATTTAAGGTGAATATCAATGCCATTGAAAAATGAATTATCAAGTGTAAGGGAAAGCTGTGACAGCTTAGTGGTAGAGCCACTAGAGGCCTTGCCATCAATAGGGAAGGAGTCAGAAAAGGAACAGTAGAATAACATAAGGAATAAAGACTAAAATCACCAAAGGTTACCAAAGTAAGAAAATTCAGTTAAAAACCTAAAATACATGCAGATAAAGCAACAGGTAAGATGCTAAAAGAAAAAAGAAGATGGATTCAATGACTTTAGATATCTCTAAACAAAATGCAAAAAAAAGGAAATACCTGATGAAACAAAATCCTGTGGATTCCCAAGGAAGCTTGGAACCACAAAAAGATGTATCCAAATGATTCAAGAGAAAAATTAGAATCTTGAAAGGAAAAGGCAAAAGTGAACCAACGGCAGGATTTCTACACAGCAGAAATAACTAGCAGAATATAAAAACTTGAATCCATGATGTCAGTCTGATAAAAGAGAGAAAAATATACTGGAAGCAAATATATTGGAAGCAAAATATACTGAACTATGGGACAATTGGAAAGAAGATAAGCAAAACACAATAAAGTGAAAAGATTACATGATTCCTATGCAAACAAAAACATGTCGATCTAAAAGATAGGATGCATAGATATAACTTTAGTATCATAGGTCTCCCAGAATAACATCACAGATCAAAAACTCTGAACAGCATAATGATTCTAGAAAGTAAAAAAAAAATAACCTAACCCTAGAAATAATACAAGAATAATGCTAAAAAAACAAAAACAAAAAAAACATGGGTACAGAAGGCAAAGCACCAATCCAAAGAATCCACAGACAGTTGTTTTGTTTTGCTTTGTTTTGTTTGGGGGGGGGGTGATTTGGGAGAGTGAGGGAATATACTGCAAACTCCAAGATACATGAATCAATTTAAATTAGAATAACAAACAGCAAATTCTTCAAACAATTAGGAAAATCCACTCCAAATATAAATGAAAGGAAATTCAAACATCACAAAACTATTTTCTACCCCTAAGAAATCACAGAAGGGAATGAATATACATAAATCAAGTGTATATATATGTATATGTTCTAAAGAACCCCCCCCCATGCAACTCAAAGTGATATACCCTTCAAATATGATGATAATCATCAATAAAAAGATGGAGATTCAATAAAAGGAAGATATTTGAAGCATTTCTACAGAAAAGCAATAAGATTATTCAACTCCAAACACATGAAACAACAGAAGAAGAAAGGTAAGTGAATATATCCACTAGGGAAAGCACAAGTTAAAAAATATCCCAATTGCTAGAAACTATTAAAAGGAAAATTTTAAAAAAGAACCAGAATAGAAAGAATATTAAGAAATTCCTTTCATAAAATACATAAGAAGATAAAGATAAAAATGGAACTGGAAGAAATAAAAGAGTGATGGTGAAGGAACAACCAGCCCCTCTTCTGGATGAGGATATTGTTGATGAAGGGATAATACTCTCTGAGAGAAGCTGGCCTCTCTGAGAGCTAAGTTCCTGCAGATTTTATCCACTTCAATGTTTTTCATTTCCCATCACAGATTGTATCTATTTCCTGAAGGAAATGTTTTTGAATGGGACCCCTTTCTATCTCTGACTCTAGATCTACTTCTTTCTTTCCCTGATTTAATCTCTCCTTTTGTTACCTCACTCATTCTCCTATATCTCTTCTTGGTGAGAGATTACCATTTTTTAAAACAATGAACACAGTAGATCACACATTCTCCTCTATCTTACCTGTTCCTTTCTTTTTTTAACCCTCCCATTTTTTATAAAATGCATCAGTTCAAAATTGGAGAGAAATGAGAGGAATTAAATGACTCAGTAAAGGAAATCAATAAGTTGAATTAAATTCCACAACCAGAGCAAAGGGTGGCAAACTGAATGGAAGTTGACGTGAGGGAAATAGAGACTGTTAGATGGGTAGAGGGGCTGGTGGGTGATGGAGTGGATAGAATGCCAGGCCTGGAGTCAGGGAAATTCATCTGGCTTCAGAGACTAGCTATATGACCCTGAGCAAGCCACCTAACCCTGTTTGCCTGTTGTCTCAAACCACACCAGTATCTTTGCCAGGAAAATCCCAAATGGGCTCATGAAGAGTCAGACTGAAGCAACTGAACAACAACAACAACAAGGTAGATCAAACAAACATAACTGTAGAGGCAAAGTAGAGACACTAGTAAAGAAAAATACAAAACTAATTGCAGTAACATTAAATACGAGTGAATGAATTAAACAATCCAATAAAAAGAAATAAAATGATAGCTAAAACAAGAAAAAGAAAACCCTACAATCTGTTACAAGAAAGAGATCTAAGAATCAAAGACATGTACAAAATTAAAATTAAAATCTGGAATATTTAATACGCATTGGGTAAAACAAAAAAAAGCAAGAGGTGTAATCCAATAAGACAAAGCAAAAGCAAAAATCCATAATATAGAGATAACTAAGGTGGAAAAATGATGCTTAAGGGAATTTTAGATAGCAAACTAATATTGATATTGAAAATACATGTTTCAAAATATGGAGAATCAAAATTCATAAAAGAAAAATTACAGAATTATTGGGAGACATAATAACACCTTAATGAGACTTTAAAGTCCCTTTCTTAGAGTTAGATTAATCTAACAGAAAGATAAACAAAAGTGAAAACATAGAAGTGAATGAAATCGTTGGAGAAACTAGAACTAAAAAATTTACATCTAAACAGAATTGTTAAAGATTATATGTGTATGAACATATGTGTCTATGTATATATATTTTTCTCAGTATTACATGGAATTTTTATAAATAGTTTAGGATACAGAGGCATTACCAATAAATTTTTTAAAACAATAAATAGTTTGGAACAATATGAAATAAATACAGTATAAATCAGCTCCAGGAAAACAAACAAAAGATAGACATAAATGAAGACATAATAATGTTATATTATTATATTTATGTTATATTTAATTGTTATATGTTATATTTAATTAAATGTTATATTTAATTCACTAATTAGTGAATTAAATAACAAATCAGAGAAACAATAATTGTGTGACAGACAACGATAATGAGGAAATTATATATAAAAATCTCTGGAATACAGCTAAAGTAGTCCTAGGAAGAAAAATCATATTCCTAAAAAGATACATTAACAAAATAGAAAAGGAGATTAATTAATTCTATGTGCATTTTAAATATTGAAGCCAATAAATCAACAAATCCAAAATAGTTACAAAAGGGGCCAGATGTAAAAAGACATCTCACCTCATTCCTTCGCAGATCTGAGAGGTCCATAAAATTTTAAATGTAGTTTCAATTTTTTTGGATGTATTGACCAATTTTGCTGATTTTTATCTATTCTTCCTTTTTCCATAAAAATATACTTTGTGACATGGATTAGCCTTCATTCACTCACCAATTCAAGAAAAATATATTGTCTTTCATTTGTGTCAGACATGTGTTGGGTCCCAGGGATATGAAGACAAGAATAACACAGAATTCTGGTTCAGAGAATCACAGTGTCACATGTTTGGAAACAACCTTAGAAGTCCAATAGTTGGTCATCTTGATAGTGTAGTATATGGGCATTGGACTTTACAACAGAACGACCAGGAGTCAAATCTTGCCTTATAAATTTATTTGTTGTGCAACCCTAGGCAAATCACTTAACCTTTCTCCAATCTAATTTCTTCATCTATAAAATGAGTAAATAATAGAACCTACCTTGTAAGATTGTTATAAGCTCACATAAAGGGAAAGGGAATAAGCTTTCATTAAACACCTATATTGTGCCATATATGTGTCATCATGCTAAGAGTTTTATAAATATTATCTCATTTGACCCTCACAACAACCCTTTAAGGTAGGCGCAGTTATAGTTCGTATTTAACAGTTAAGGAAAACTGAAGCAAACAGAAGTTAAATGACTTACTCTGGGTTAGATAGTTACTAAATGCCTGAGATCAGATTTGAAATCAGATTGTCCTGATTCCAGGCCCAGCTTCCAATTTACTGTGTCACAGAGGTGTAGGTAGATAGATAGATAGATAGATAGATAGATAGATAGATAGATAGATAGATAGATAGATAGATAGATAGATAGATAGACAGATAGACAGAGAGAGAGAAAGAGATAGAGAGAGAGAGAGAGAGAGAGAGAGAGAGAGAGAGAGAGAGAGAGAGAGAGAGAGAGAGATGGATGGATGGAGGGATGGATGGGTAGATAGAAAATGTATACACACAAATATGTATATATGTAAAGCACTTTGTAAAACTTAAAGTATTATATGTGTTAACTATGATTATGAATATAGTGATAATGATCATGACACAGTTAAATTCACACTTCTCAAGAATTTACTCTCTGATACCCTAATTCATATCTTAGAACCTTGCTTGTAGACCATCAATAAAAGCTAATCCATTATTTTCCCAGGCACCTCATCACAGTTTTGAATATCTCATTGTTGGGATGCTTTTCTTTATATTGAATATGTCTTCCTCTTTTCAAGATTTGTTCACCTATTGCTCCTAATTCTGCCCTCTGAGAACAAGCAGAAAACAAACCTAATCCTATTTCCAGTTGACAGACCTTCCAATAATTGATAGTAGTCAAGTCAAATCAACATACATTTATTAAACACTATCTACATGCCTGACATTGTTCTCAAGAACTGTAGACAAAAAAACAAACAAACAAAAAGTCTCTGATCTCAAGGAGCTCAGTCTAATGAGAAGACAACGTGAACAATTCTATACAAACAAGACATATACAGTGTAAACTAGGTATAATTTTAGAGTAAAGGTACTAGCAATGAGGTGGATCAGGAAAGGATTTTTACACAAGGTGTGATTTAATTGGTATCTGAAGAAAGTCAGAGAAGCAAGGAGATGGAAATGAGAAGGAAGAACATTTCAGACCTGAGGAAAGACCAATGAAAATGTATCAAGCCAGGAAATGGAATGTCATGTACAGGGAACAGAAAGGAGGCTTATATCACTGCATTGCAGAGCACTCATGGCCCTATGAAATCTCTTCTCCAGACTGTTCCTTCAATAAATTAGCATGCAATATAATACATATGTACTCTAATATTTGTAATAGAGATTTCTCACTATCCTTATTGTCCCCCCCTTTGGATGCTCTCCAGCTTCTGAATTTTCTTGCTAAAATATGGCACTAAAAACTGAACATGACTTTTTCACTATGTTGTGACTAGGTCAAAGTATAGTAGGACTATTAGCCTGTTTTAATACAGCCCAAGATTACATTCACTTTTTAGTCCATCACACTATACTACTGACTCATATGGTTGTAACAGTCCCCTAAAAACATTCATATCTTTTTCAGATAAACCACCCATGGAAGGCACATAATGGTTTAATTGGTAACAATAAAGAGAATGCAGGACTATGGAAGATATATTGGAAAAAAATATCTTTCTCTTTCTCCTATGATCACATGAAACACCACTGATAAAGGAAGGGTCTTCATTTATTGTCTAATTACTATCTAGGAGATGAAGAGGAATATTATTGATTTTTCATAACCCACTCCATAAAATAATGATTTAACTCCATAAGTCTTAAACACTTTAGGATGTGGCCTTATGCCTATTTCATAGCTGTATGATGTCATTTCTGTGAATAGTCGCTCCCCTGGTATCACTTGTAATCCATTCACATTTTCTCATCCTCAAGCACTTTGTGTCTTTTAAGGGATCAAAACATATCTATCTATGGTCCTTTTAATATTTCACATATATTGGCATATCATACTATCTCTCCTCTCTTACTGCTCTTACATGATATTCTCTAGTCATAGATATCCTTGCATGGTTTGCCAAGAGATAACATGGCATAGTGGATAAGAAGAAAGGAAAGCTTTAAACTTCAGAAAAATCTGAGTTAAAGCCCTGCTTCTGACATATAATAGCTATGTGACTCTGGGAAAATTATTTAAACTTTCTGTGATCTAGGCAACTCTCTAAGATCATAAATTGTAGAACAGTTTGATGAATGAATAGGGCAACTAAGTGGCACAGTGGAGAGATTGTTGGGCCTGAAGTTAAGAAGACCTGAGTTCAAATCCAGAATCAAACGCTTACTAGCTGGGTGACCCTGGGCAAGCCACTTAACCCTATTTAATTCAGTTTCCATGTCGGTAAAATGAGTTAAAGAAAGAAATACAAAACACTCCAGTATTTTTGCTTCCTCCCTCAAACAAAAAACACAAAGGGATCACTAAGAATAGGACATAACTAAAAAATGTCTAAATGGCAACTGATGATGACTGAATGAAGTCAGTCTGCACTGGTAGAAGAAACTTCCTCACTATGACTTTCAGAAAGCAGTGGTTCAATCCCAGGAGAAAAAAATTGTACATACATACACACAGAACACATATAAATACATATACACATATATACATACATGCACACATGTATATACATAAACATATATGTATCTTTGATAGTGTGTTTTATACTATTTATGCTATTTTGGCATTCAAGTCATCATTTGAAATATTCCACAGTTTACTTAAAACCATCATTTGTATTACCATTGTCCATTGGATCTCCTATAATTTTGATTCCTTTTTTAAAAATTTATTTATTTTTAGTTTTCAACATTCATTTCCACCAGATTTTGAGTTCCAAATGTTCTCCCTATCTCTCCCCTTCCCCCACCCCAAGACACTGTGCATTCTGATTACCCCTTCCCCCAGTCTGCCCTCTCTTCTATCACACCATTCCCTTCTCTTATCTCCATCTTCTCTCTTTTCTTGTAAGGCAAGATAGATTTCTCTACCCCATTACCTATATTTATTATTTCCCAGTTGCATGCAAAAACAATTCTCAACATTCATTCCTAAATCTTTTGAGTTCTAACTTCTCTTCCTTCCTCTCTCCCCACCCATCCCCACAGTGAAGGCAAGCAATTCAATATAGGCTATACATGTGTAGTTATGCAAAAGACTTCCATAATAGTCATGTTGTGAAAGACTAACTACATTTGTCTCCATCCTATCCTGTCCCCCATTTATTCTATTCTCTCTTTTGTCCTTGTCCCTCCCCAAAAGTGTTTAATTCTAATTACTCTCTCCTCCTATTTGCCCTCCTTTCTATCATTCCCCCCACAGCCCACTTATTCCCTTCCCTCCAACTTTCCTCTAGTGTAAGATAGATTTTCATACCAAATTGAGTGCACATTATTCCCTCTATAAGTCATGTGATGAGAGTAAGCTTCACTTTTTCCTTCTCACCTTCTCACTATCCCCATCCATTGAAAAAGCTTTTGCTTGCCTCTTTTATGAGAGATAATTTGCCCCATTCCATTTCTCCCTTTCTCCTCCTAATTTTAATCCCTTTTGATCCCTAATTTTGATCCCTTAATTTTATTTTTTTAGATATCATCCCTTCCTATTCAATTCACCCTATGCCCTCTGTGTATATGTATATAATCCCTCCAACTACCCAAATACTGAGAAAAGTCTCAAGTTAAACCTATTATCTTTCCATGTAGGAATGTAAACACTTCAACTTTAGTAAGTCCCTTATGATTTCTCTTTTCTGTTTACCTTTCCATGCTTGTCTTGATTCTTGTGTTTGAAAGTAAAATTTTCTATTCAGCTCTGATCTTTTCATCAAGAATGCTTTAAAGCCCTCTATTTCACTGAATGACCATTTTTCCCCCTGAAGTATTATATTCAGTTTTGCTAGGTAGGTGATTTTTTATTATAATCCTAGCTCCTTTGACTTCTGGAATATCATATTCTAAGCCCTTCGATTCCTTAATGTAGAAGCTGCTAGATCTTTTGTTATCCTGATTCTATTTCCACAATACTTGAATTGTTTCTTTCTGGCTGCTTCCAATATTTTCTCCTTGATCTGGGAATTCTGGAATCTGGCTACAATATTCCTAGGAGTTTTTCTTTTTGTATCTCTTTCAGGAGGTGACAACTAAATTCTTTCAATATTTATTTGACCTTCTGCTTCTAGAATATCAGGGCAGTTTTCCTTGATAATGTCATGAAAGATGATGTCTAGGCTCTTTTTTTCACTATGGCTTCCAGGTAGTCCCATAATTTTTAAATTGTCTCTCCTGGATCCATTTTCCAGTCAGTTGTTTTTCCAATGAGATATTTCACATTGTCTTCTATTTCTTCATCCTTTTAGTTTTGTTTTGTAATTTCTTGGTTTTTCGTAAAGTCATTAGCTTCCATCTGCTCCATTCGAATTTTTGAAGAACTATTTTCTTCAGTGAGCTTTTGAACCTCTTTTTCCATTTGGCTAATGTTGCTTTTTAAAGCATTTTCCTCCTCATTGGCTTTTTGAATCTCTTTTGCCATTTCGGTTAGTTTATTTTTACAGGTGTTATTTTCTTCAGCATTTTTGGGGGTCTCCTTTAGCAAGCTGTTGACTCACTTTTCATGATTTTCTTGCATCACTCTCATTTCTCTTCCCAATTTTTCCTCCACCTCTCTTACTTGATTTTCAAAATCTCTTTTGAGCTCTTCCATGGCCTGAGACCATTGCAAATTTATTTTGGAGGTTTTGGATGAAGAAGTCTTGACTTTGATGTCTTCCTCTACTGGTATGCTTTGTTCCTCCTCATTTGTAAGGATGGAGGAAAATACCTGTTCATCAAGAAAGTAACCTTCTATAGTCTTATTTTTTCCTTCCCCCCCCCCTTTTTGGGGGCATTTTCCCAATCAATTACTTGGTTTTTAAGTCCTCTGTCAAGTAGAAGATATACTCTAGGGACCTGTAAGTTCTCAGTTCCTCCAAGGTGGCACAATCAAGGGAGAGGACTTTACTCCTCTCCTGGCCTGAACTCTGGTCTGGGAGCAACCACCTTGCTCTTCCTCCCAGGATCTGCAAGTAGGATTCCATCTCCACAACCACCTCCAGCTCCACCAGGCCAGTGTGCTTCCTTACCCTAGGGCTGCTACTCAGGGCTGAGTTTCAGATTAGTCCCTTGATTCCCCCAGGGTCTTTAGGCCAAGGGCTCCAAAAATGGATGGTGCAGCCACCTGGGGTCAGGACTAGGGCAGGATCCTGTTCCCTTCTCACCCAGGTGAAAGAGCTTTCCAACCAACCTTTGAAGCTATCTCTTGTGTTTGTGGATTGAGGAATCTGGGAACTGCAGCTGCTATCCAGGGTTCCACACGTTGAATCCTGCTCAAGTCCTGTCCCTGCCACACCACAGCCAAGGCTGGGCTGTGCTCAGTAGGCTGCTCTCTGCTCTGTGTCTGGTGAGATAGACCTTTCCTGTCAGCCTTCTAGGCTGCCTTGGGCTGGAAATCTCTTTCACTCTGCCTTATTTTGCCTTCTGCTGTTCTAGAATTTCTTTAGAGTCATTTTTACAGGTATTTTAAGGGCTTTGGGGGGAGAATTACAGCAGTTCTGTCCTTCTACTCCACCATCTTGGCTCCATTCCTCCTACAATTTTGATTCTTTAGAGACTATACCCAAGATCTGTTCACCTACTGCTCCTAATTCTACCTTCTGAGAACAAACAAAAAACAAACCTAACCCTATTTCCAGATGACAGACCTTCCAATAATTGATAGTAGTCAAGCCAATTCAAATCAACATACATTTATTAAGCACTTCCTACATGCCTGATTTTCAATTATATATGTCACTGGGAGAATAGTAGTATAAAAGATATTTTTGTTTTTGCTTTTGCATCAGAAATACTCTGCAGTCATTGAAAGTGGTACGCAGTTTTCTAGATATGACCAATGCAATAACTACAGAGACCATAGATAGTAACTTAGACCTCAAATTTCCAGTAAAAAAATCACCACCCAACTCTCCTCTCCTCAGTGCTAGTTTTCCCCAATTTTTATCTGGTAAAATTCCACCCCTAGCCTGCTAAGTGTTCACCTCCTCTATAAACCTTTCCCTGACAGCAAAAACCAATGAAGTCTTCCTCTTACTCAAATGATACCAATTATGTAGTGCCTCTTTTTTACTTCTATTTGCATATATGATATCTTCTCACATATTTGCATATATGAAAAGCTCAAAGAGGATGTGCTCTGGCATTATAAACTGTACCTAACCCAGTGCTTAGATTTTTGACAGAAAGTTAATAAAATTGTTTTTAATAATTACAGTAATAGTAAGCACTATTATGGACTTTGCAGTACAAAATTAGTTAAATAAAATAATTGGCTACATAGTTCTGGGGTCTGAATAAGAAAGTCAATATATAAATAGATCTCCTCTAAGGTGTATATAATTTAATATGTCAATTATTTAATAATATGATAATTCTGGAACACTGGTGTCCATTTTATAGTTATTAGGAAATGATGCACATATGAGAAATTGTATATTGCATCTTCATCTGGCTTCTTGCTTCTTGTCCTCTTACTAAGGGGTAAAGTAACTCACCTTATTCATAACCATTTACCAAGTATTTATTGAAAGATTACTAGATGCATCACACTGTGCTAGGTATCTCTCATCCCAGACAAAGCACTTGACACTGGCTAAGGTTATATTTTTATCTTATTGGTTAATTCTTTAAATGTTAATTTAAGTACTCAGCTACCCCAATCTATGCGTAATCTGAATGATGTGTTGGTTCCCTTCAGTGAGAGATGGTGATCCACTGATGCCTGCACATTCTGTGTGACTTTTGTCAATGTCTTCCCATAAGCTTGTCACCAAGGCCCCACTTAACAAGAACTGGAGCTTCTTTGCATTCTCTTACCATGTCAAGTAGACCAAAAGAGTATGTTAGCCATACACAGTTTATCTCTCACTTTGATAATATTGTCTGTAATGTATGCTAATGTTACACAAGGAAATCAGTCACACATTCAATTTAGCTATCCAATATCTTTGTCACAGATTAAGAACTGGAAATAACCTTAATATCTATCTGGTAGAAACTCCTCATTTTACAGATGAGGAAAATGATACCCTCAGAAGCTAAATAACTTCTCAAGGTCATTCAGTCAGTGACAAAACTAGGATTCAAATTCAAGCCCTTTGACTCCAGCGCCAGCACTCTATTCTATTGTACCACACTGCATTATAAAACTTATTCATTTCTTCCCTTGACCTATAATCCAATTTATTTCATCTGCTATTTCCTGTTGGGTTTACCCATGCTGCAAAATTTCATTAAATTTAAGCTGAACTAATTTTAAATTTGTGAGATTTCACCTAGTGCCTAGACTGAAGTTTACCTTTGCTTAGCAATTTTTAAAATATTTATTTCTCAATAAATTAGTAATATGAAAAAGAATGAAGGGAGAACTACTTTGAGCTCTTGCAAACTGACAATTTTCCCTCACTAACTAAGTTAAAACCACCTATTACTAACTGAAATAATTATTGTAAAGCATTTATACCAATTTATTGAATCAGGTAACATGTAAGGACCTCTACTAAGCAATCATTTGTTAGCCTAAGATGAATTGTTATATTTCCTTAGAAGGAATCAAATAGCATACATACATATGTACACACACACATATACATATTAAGACTCAACTTTTTACTAATTGAGATACATTTCTCCTGCAAACAACCTGAATTAGTGATGGTTTAATCTACAGGAGTCACATAGCTTATATACAAAATGCCTAAAAACAACAATATATTTAATAATGCTGAAAATAAAAATATGGCCAATATATGTGTGTGTATATTGATCTATGCAAATAGTAATGAGCTAAAATCAGACACTCAAATGAATTTGATACAATTTATTAACATTTATTAAGTGTCTACTATGTGCATATTACCACATTAGGTGCCGAGAATGCAAAATCAAAATAAGACTCAGTCCCTACTTCCAATGGAGCTTACTGTGTATTAAGGAGATGAGAAACATACACAAATGGGCATAAAAAAATTGAGAAGGGAACAGTGAAAAGGTCCAAACATGATCTTATAAACAATTTGAGGAGGGATGATTTAGTGTCAACTGGGAGAATAAAGGGGAACTTCATGGATGAGGTTGTGCCAGAGGTTGGCATAGCTGAAGCAGAAAGATTCCAACAGGCAGAAAATATTAACAGACAAGAGACATGGAAAGAGAGACCTTTCTAGGCACAAAGAGTAGATACATATCCAAGATTAGGTAATGTTGTATAGGAAAGTTTACTTTCAAAGTGAAAAATGTGAAAAGTAGGAGTTAAGTTTTAAAAGAAGATTAGGGCCAATGTGTGGCAGACTTTGAAGGCCATACTAAGGAGTTTAGCCATTATTTAGCAGTTTAGAAACAACATGGTGTAGTGGGAAGGGCACTCAACCTGAAGTCATAAGCCATGAATTCAAATCCCTATCTTTCCAATTAACTATTTGTATAACTTTGAGCAAGTCACAAACTCTCTAGACCTCAGTTTCTTCCTTTGTCTAATGAAGTAGTTGGATTCACTGATATCCAAAACACCTTGCACCTCTAGATTTATGATAATAGGGAAATTTTTCTGATGGCAAATTTTGAGTGATATCACCAGGGTTTATATTAAGCATATCCAAATTAATATAGTGAGGTAAATTAGGAGACTATGAAAATAATCCAAGTAGGAGATAATGAAAGCCAAAAGTAAGTTGGCAACAATTAAAATATAGAGGAGCAAATGTGAAAGATACTACAGAGATAAAAGGGATAGAACTTGAAAGATGCGTTGTCTGATCAAAATAGCTTTGGTATTAGTATCTTCTTCTGCACCTAAGATAGTGCTCTGAAGATAGGAACCACTTAATAAATGGATGTTGAATGACTTTGGGGATACTAATATTTTGTTATTTACACTGCCCAAGAAATTCTACATCATGTGCAAGTGCCTACCCAAGAGAATGGGTTCTACCACTTTACTCTGAGAGTAACTAGCCTGTAGTGTGTGTGTATGTATGTGTTCATCCTTTGTGGCCAAAGAAGACCATGCCATCAGAGCAATAATGACATAACTTGCACTTGACTTTGTTTTGAGTGAGGGAGGGCTGTGCAAGGTCACCAGCCTCACTTCTCCTCCAGAGCCATCTGAATCCAGTAACTAGATATTCATCAAGATGACTGGAGATGACCCAGAATGAGGCAACTGGGGTTAAGTGACTTGTCCAAGGTCACACAGCTAGTGAGTGTCAAGTGTCTGAGGTGAGATTTGAACTCAGGTCCTACTTACTCCTACAATGGTTCTCTATCCACTGCATCACCTAGCTGACCATAACTACCCTGTAACCTCAATCTTGAATGCAACAGAGTGAAATAGAATGTCATTCTCTTGTGGATAGAGAACATTTCCATTTCTGTGTATGTATCAATAATACCTAACAAAAATGCACTGTAATAAGTAATTGTCAAATTGAATTGCAAGGAATTGAACTGAAATGAGCAAAGACATACAACAACATGGCATGAGGGATAAAGTGCTGGACCTAGAGTCAAGAATAGCAGGGTTCAAATCATTTCTCAGAGACTTATTAGCTATGTAACCCTGGGAAAGTCTTTGGACCTCAGTTTCCTCCTCTGTAAAATAGTGGGGGTGGATTCAGTGATTTCTTGGGAATCTGCCATGTCTAAGTCTACAATCCTATTAATTTTCAAAACTTGCACATTATATTTCTAACTTGAAAAACATTGTTTTGACCTTACTTTTAGTATTCAAAAAAGAAAATCAGTCACAGAATGTTTCCCCTTCTTGGTGCTGCATATTTTTCCCTCATTTGTTGGCTTGTTTGTTACTTGATCTTTAAAATGTCTCACAGGAGGCTTGAAGACACATGGACTCCCTCAAAAAATTTAAGTATAGAAATCACTTGAATTCAAACTAACTCAGCAGACACAACTTTTCTATGTTAGAATTTTAAAAAAGAGGGTGGGGAAGCAGACCTTGCACCTGATGGTCAACAAACTAGCAGTTTGTTGTTCCAGAAGGGAAGGGAGTTTCAGTGACAGGGATCCTCAGAAACCTTCTGTGTCTGGTTCCCTGAGATTCAAATATGTCCTTCTACCTTCTCCCTGAGCCTCCAGGCTAGGAAGTCATCCAAAAGCCAGCAACCAATCTAAAGTAGATTGGCTTCCACCCAAATTTAATGAAATTTCCTTAGAGGAAACTGATTTCCCTCATTATCCTTTATGTAGATAATATGTGGAATTAATTCTCCTTCACTAAGTTATCATTACATCGAGCAGACAAACACAGATAGAATGTTATTAAAAGTAATGGAATAGGTTCATCCACTGTTAACTTTAATGGCTTGTATTCCTCTGATCATCTCAAACGCTCAAGAGAAATGGTGCAGCCTTATGGCCTTCGAAGAGTAAAGGTCAGCAGCTCAGGGTTTCCTGATTTTCTGCACAAGAGGAGAAGATTTTCTCTCCCTACTTCCAATCCCTGAAAAAGATCTGAAGGAAGCCTGGAGCCCCTTTCAAAGGCTCTACCTGAGTTCTAAAAACCCTTGACTACCAGACTAAACTGCATGTGAATCATGGCATGCTGATTTATGCAGTGAAACGGTAAATATGAACCCATTGAATATTTAACACTTACTTGGGGCTTTTTCAGTTGGAATTATTGTTTTTTCTTAAACATTTGATTTTGGGGAGACAAGGTCAGATGGAGGGAGGAGTCCAGCCTTGGAGTCAGAAGGCAATCAAACTAATACTCATTTATTACCTCCTAAGTGTTAGGCAATGTGCTTAGTCCTTGCCCTTAAGAAACTTATATTCTACATTCTTTTGAAGGAAATAGTATGTGCATTTATATCTACGTACAGAACAGATACAAAATAAATATATGGTCATTTGTCCAGAGGGATCAAGAAATTCTTCACGTAGGAGGCAGGATATGAGCTAACCCTTAAAGATTTCCAGAATCCTAAGCAGGGAAAGGGACACATTTTAGGCAAGTGGGAAAGCTTGTGTTGTTCAGTCATTTTTCAGTCTTATCTGACTGTGACACCCATTTGAGATTTTCTTGCCAAAGATACTGGAGCAGTTTATAATTTTCTTCCTCAGCTCATTTTACAGATGAGAAGATTGAGGCAAGCAGAGTTAAGTGACTTGCTCAAGGTCACACAGCTAGTCAGTTTCAGAGATTGTATTTGAACTCAGGGAAGATGAAGAGTCTTTCTGACTCCATACCCAGCATCTATCCACTGTGCCACCTAGCAGCCTGAACAGTTTGTACAAAGGTATAGGGGAGAGAATTTGAACTCTGTGCGTTAGAAATAGCAAGAAAAACAGTATGTCTGGTCTATGAAACCCATAAGGGGTAATCTAGAACTAAGTTTAAATGTTGCCTCAGAAACATACTAGCTCGGATATCCTTGGCAACTCACTCAATCTTTAAATGCCTCAGGCAGTTCTCTATAACAATAAGATACAGAAAAGCTGCCAATTTGTTTCAGTGGAAGAGTATCCACACCAGTTGGTTCCCACAGTTATTAAATCATAATTGCAGAACCCCCAAATATAATGATGATGATTCTTGGTGTAAAGTTATCAATGGGCAATAAAAGATATGAATAAACTAGACCATTTTGCCAATGTTATAAAAGATGCCCCAGAGCACTTGGACACTAAAGACTGAAAAAAAAAGAGGTAGTAACAGCAGAAAGAGTAAATGAAGAACACAAGTACTCTGCTGGTATTCACAAAATATTAAAAGACCTAGTTTAAAGCATCCACTGGGAAAGATAAATCTTCTTCAGAAGAGACCCCCTGACTAAAACACCCACCCCTGCCTACCAGTAGCCAATGTATGTCGTTTTCCCTAATTAGGATATAAAGTCCTTGGAGGCAGATACAGTATTATTTTTTCATACTTGTAGTCTAATTACATATACTAATACATGAGTTTTTGCATTCATTCATCATTCATTCATTCATGGAAACAAATAAGAATCATGTAAGATGAGAAGACATGAATAGGCTCTAAGCTGGCACTCATGGAGGAAGTACCCACATTGATTACATCAAGGATCCATGCAGAAATCAAATATTTTTACTTTTTAATATATATGATAGGTAATATTTTCATTTTAAGTGCTATTATTTTAAAATTTACTAAAGTACAAATTAAATCAGGCTTTTAGCAACAACTGAAAGTTATTTTTCAGTTGTTTTTTTTAAAAATTAATGATATTTCAGCTATATGAAAAGCAGCTGAAAGAAAGAAGGCCCCAGAGCCAGGAGGAACTGGATTCAATTCCCACTCTTGATTCATACTGCCTATGAGACTCTAGGCAAGTCATTTTGTCTTTCAATGTTCTATGTAGCTCTTTACAATTAGAAGTTACTGAGAAGCTACCAGCTTGAATTGCAAGAGTTTTTTTTCATCTCACAATTCCCTGTCCCAGTGAAATCAAGGGTTCAAACATTAATCCTTTCTTCTATATCCAGATACAGTCTCTGCTTTCTAATTATTTACTAAAATGGACACACATATGAGCACCAATTTTTGGAGACATGTAGAAGGACCCTCTCCCCTCTCCCCAGAGGAGGCAGAGATATACTTTAACTTCCAACTATCAACCAAGATGACACTTTGAATTGGTTATTGAAGTTATATTTTGTGGATATATTAAAGTGATAACATAAATCCCTTGAGTCTCTTTTTTTTTTTTTTGCCAGCCTCAAGGTGTAAGGATGCATCTCTGAGCTTTAGAGGTTTCAGTATAGAGATGTCTGACCCAACCCAGGTCACAAGCTACTAGCTCATGGCTTCTCAGGCAAGCCTATGTCCCATCTGTGTCATCTTTCCTTTGAAACCAGTTCCCTATGGGAACTTGAAAAATAGCCGGCATTTTTGCCCCTTTCTGAACACCCAAACAGGTATTAGCCAATGGAGCAGTCGAGACAGCAATAGCAACAGCGTCAGATGTAGATATAGACTAACTACAAGAGAAAGAGTCATCAAAAAAGAGAGAAATCACTGAAAAAAGAGCCCACTTGGCATTGATCTGGCTGCACTCAGAGGTGATATCTGTAATAACTAATAAGCAGTTCTCACTGAAAAGCTGTCTGCAAATGTCACAACAAGGCTTGAATAGTAGCCTCAGCTGACTGCAATCATTCTATGATTCTTCATTACTTAGTGATCCCTTTTCAGTGCAGAAATAAAACTTTCAGTTTGGTTCCTCATTCATGTTTTTATTCCAGGTACCTTTCTTCTTTTTTTAACTTCTTTGCACCCAACTGAGAAGAACTCTTTAGAGTAGAACCAAATAATAGAACTGATTCTCAGAAATCTGAGATAGGAGTAGAAATGAATATCTGGGAAACTTCTTTCTCCTATTGAGGAAACAGACAACCCTAGAGCAATGAACCTTGAGGCAATCTCAAGGGGTAGTAAAGGATCTGGAATAATAAAAGTCACCAACGTCATTGGTTTCAGCCTATTGTTTCCTGGCTAGTCACTGCATCAGGTGGTACAGCAGCTTAGGAGCTAGAGGCACCTAAATGATGCAGTGGTTAGAGTCATGCATCTGGAGTTAGGAAGACTTAAATTCAAATCTTGCCTCAGATACTTACTAGCTATATGACCCTCGGAAGTCACTTAACCTCTGTCTACATCAGTTTCCTCA
Source organism: Notamacropus eugenii (assembly GCF_028372415.1). Taxonomy (NCBI): domain Eukaryota; kingdom Metazoa; phylum Chordata; class Mammalia; order Diprotodontia; family Macropodidae; genus Notamacropus; species Notamacropus eugenii. Next base: position 165,200,158 of record NC_092873.1, on the reverse strand, counting down.
CCTATGAAACGGAGATAATAATAGCACCTGTCTCCCCACGTTGTTCTAAGGATTAAATTAGATAATAATATTTCCTTCTTATGGGGGTTAGGGAACTGGTGCCCCCACAATCTGGAAAATCCAATTTTTTAACCCTCCCTGCATAGCAGAGAAGTTAGAACTTTTTTCTTTCTCTTTTATGGGGTGTTTACAGTATCTTATTGTAAAATTGAGATGAAGTTTTTGGTCATAGGCTCTATATTGTCTGCAGGTTTTCACATGTCATCTGTGGTTTCTGCAAAACTCCCCCCAAAATTCCCAGTTTAACTTCAATAAGACCCTGTAGCACCAATGCAATATTCCCAGCATCTATGGTGGCTATGGATATGCTGGCACAGTTCTGAATCACAAAATATAACAGACTCTACACATGGAAGACAGAACCAAAACATTTATTCAAACACCCAAAAGCCGAATCCCAACACCAGAAAACCAAATCTATCATAGCAACAAAGAAATCTATACACAATAACAATGCAGAGCACAATACCATCCCCAAGCCTTCCCTCTGTTAGGCTTTCCACAAACCAGCTCCCTTAAACATGTCATAAATAGGCTTCCTTAAATAAAATCAAAAACAAGCTCTCCCACTCACACTAATTTCTGCCTGCCCCCTCTTTCCCAGCTCTGACTCTCTGACTCACTTCCTGGCCCACCCCTTCCTGTTCCACCTGTTGCAAAAACCATAGCCTTCATGTGACTCAGACTTCCATGTGACCCAAGAAGGTCACGTTGATCTATTAATGAATGGGAAAGATCTTCTCATTTTAAATTATCATTACAGAATCTTATAATTTCTCTTTTCTGTCTACCTTTTCTTACTTCTCTTGAGTCTTGTATTTGAAAGCCAAACTTTCTATTCAGCTCTGGTCTTTTCTCAAGAATACATGAAATTCCTCTGTCTCATTGAATGTCCATTTTCTCCTCATGGATTATACTCAGTTTTGCTGGGTAGGTGATTCTTGGTTTTATGATTTTCTGGTGTCACTTTCATTTCTCTCCCCAATTTTTCCTCTACTTCTCTTCATTTTCAAAATCCCTTTTAAGCTCTTCTATGGTCTGAGATCAATTCCTATTTTCCTTGAAGGCTTTGAAGGTAGGAGTTTTAATTTTGTTGTCTTCTTCTGAGTGTATGTTTTGATCTTCCTTGTCACCAAAGTTTCTATAGTCAGAGTTTTTTTTCCTCATTGTTTACTCATTTTCCTAACCTATTACTTGAGTTTTAAACTCTTTGTTAAGGTGGGACTCTGCTTCCAGTGTGGAGGGTATACTATCCCAAGCTTCAAGGGCTTTGTGTAGCTGTTTTCAGAGATACTTCTAGGGACCTGTAAGTTTTTAGTTCTTCCAAGGTGGTGTGATATAAGGAAATATGTTACTCCTCTCCTGGCATATGCTCCCATCTGGGAGAGACCATGGGAACTCTTTTCTACCCTGGAACTGTGAGGCATGTCCCCTGTTCACTGCTATCACAGCCTCTGCTATGCTAGTGTGCCTCCTCACCCCAGGACTGCCATCCAGGACTGTATAGGCAAAGCTACGGAGTCCTGCCTCAGTCCTAGCCAAGAGACCCCTATAATCTCCTTCTGACCAGTTTTTTGTTCCCCTTACTCTCTGTGGGCTGAGAGCTCCAAAAGCAGCCACTGCTGCTGCTGCTGCTGATACAGTCACTCCCAGTGCTTGCTCCTGGTTTGCTGTGGCTAGGGTTGTGCTGGTGCATGACTTGGCTTGCTCTGGAATGAGCTGCTCTCCCACTCAAGTCTGATAGACCTTTACTACTGACCTACAAAGTTGTCTTTGGTATGTGTTAGCTGAGAAATGTGGAAACTACCCCTGCTGCCAGTGATTCAGTCCCCTGAGGCTGCTCCAGGTTTGCTAAGGCCCATTCTGCATTGGTGCAGCCTGTGTAAGATTATGCTCCTTCTCAGCCTGCTGCAACAGACCCTTCCTGTCAAACTTCCAGGCTGTCCTGGGCTGGAAATTTATTTCTCTCTGTCTTTTTGTGCATTCTGCTGCTCTAGAATTTGTTTAGAGTCATTTTTAAAGGTATTTGGAAGGGTTTAGGGGAGAGTTCAGGTGAGTCCCTGCTTTACTCTACCATCTTGGCTCCTCACAAATCACATCTTTTGGTACATGGTAATTCTTTTTATTTTTTTATTTTATTTTTCATTTTTAAGCATGTTCTAGTTCCTGATTAAATAGCAATCATAAAATCAAATTTACCATTAAAACCTTAACTTTTCTATCAATGCCAAATTTTACCTGAGGTTATCTTCCTCTAAGAAATTTAGACTAAAATTCTTTTCCTCAAACTAAAGATGTCACTGATTTATTTTCAGTAATTAATTCAGCCTATTGTTTTAATACTAATTGCTTTTACCTCAGTTTGTAAAGTGTCCAGTTTTTCTCCCCATCACTCCCCTCCCCCTGCTTCCTAATACCTTGCATTCTGATTACTCCTTCCTTCAATGTATCCTCCCTTCTATCACATCCCACCCTTCCCTTATCCCCATCTTCTCTCTTTGCTTGTAGGGCAAGATAAATTTCTATACCCCATTCCCTGTATTTCTTATTTCCAGATTATATGCAATAAAAATTCTCAACATTCGTTGCTAATACTTTGAATTCCAACTTCTCTCCCTTCCCCCCTCCCTCCTCAGCCCTACTAAGAAGGCAAGCAATTCAATACAGACTAAATATGTGTTGTTTTGCAAAAGACTTCCATAATAATTATGTTGTGTAATACTAATTATATTGCCCTCTGTCCTACTCTATCCCCCCTTATATTTTTCCCCACAACTGACCTTATCCCTTCTCACAAGTGTTTATTTCTAGTGACTCCCTTCTCCCGTTTGCCCTCCCTTCTAACATTCCCCTCACCCCACTTGTCACCTCCTTTTCTACTTTCCTGTGGTGTGATATAAATTTTCATATCAAATTTAGTGAGCATGTTATTCCCTCCTTCAGCCACATATGGAGAGAGTAGTTTCATTTTTCCTCCTCTCCCCTTCTCCCTTTTCTCTCCCACTGAACAAAATTTTTCTTATCTCTTTTATGAGTTATAGCCTGCCCCGTTCCATTATTCCTTTTCTCTTCCAGGTATTTTCCTCCTTCACCCATTAATTTTTATTTTATTTTATTTGTGTGTGTGTGTGTGTATGTGTGGATATCATCTCTTCTGATTCAATACACCCTGTACTCTCTAACTATATATGTGTATGTGTGTGTGTGTGTGTATGTACAATCTTTCCATCTACCCAAATAGTGAGAAAAGATTCGAGACTTATAAATATTTTCTTTCCATGTAGTAATGTAAACAGTTAAGCTTTAGAGAGTCTTTTATGATTTTTCTTTCCTGTTTACCTTTTCATGCTTCTCTTGATTCTTGTCTTGGGAAGTCAAATTTTCTACATAGACCTGGTCTTTTCCTCAATATGAATGATTGAAAGTCCTCTGTAACGCTGAATGACCATTTATTCCCTTGAAGTATTATACTCACATTTGCTGGGTAGGTGATTCGTGGTTTCAATCCCAGTTCCTTTGACTTCTGAAATATCCCATTCCAAGCCCTTCGATCCCTTAATGTTGAAGCTGCCAGATCCTGTGTTATCCTGATTATATTTCCACAGTACTCAAATTATTTCTTTCTAGCTGCTTACAGTATCTTCTCCTTGATCTGGGAACTGAAATTTGGCCACAATATTCCTAGGAGTTTGTCTTCTCAGCTCTCTTTCATGAGGTGATTGGTGGATCCTTTCAATATTTATTTTGCCTTCTGATTCTAGAACATCAGGGCAGTTTTCCTTGATAATTTCACGGAAGATAATGTCTAGGCTCTTTTTTTGATCATGGCTTTCAGGTAGTCCCATCATTTTTAAATTGTTTCTCCTGGATCTATTTTCCAGGTAAGTTGTTTTTCCAATGAGATGTTTCACATTATCTTGTATTTTTTCAAATTTTTTATTTTGTTTACTAACTGCTTAGTTTAACTTGTAGTCATTTATTTCCCTGAACTCAGTTCTCTCTTTCATTATTTTGTTCAGTGAGCTTTTGAACCTTCTCCTCCATTTGCCTAATTCTACTTTTTAAAGCCTCCTTCTCCTCATTGGCTTTTTGGGCCTCTTTTTCCAATTGAGTTAGCCTCTTTTTAAATCTGTTATTTTCCTCAGCATTTTTTTGGTTCTCCTTTAGCAAGCTGCTAACTTGTTTTTTAAGATCTTCTATTGCCTGAGCCTAGTTTAAGTTCACTTTGGAGGCCCTGGAGGCAGGGGCCTTGACTTCCTCTGACAGTACACCTTGTTCTTCCTCATCTGAAAAGACAGGAGAAAACATCTGTTCCCCAAGAAAGAAACCTTCTATAGTCTTATTTTTTTCCCTTTTTTGGGGCATTGTCCCAGCCAGTTACTTGACCTCTGAGTTTCCTCTCCACAACCATCTTGCCTCCAGTTCTGCCAAGCCAACATTGGGGGCTGAGATTCAGACAACCTGCTCCAAAGCCTCAGGGGGCAGGGCTGCCACACAGGGCTCAGTTCCCTCAGGGGGTTTACGATGAGACTTTCAGCAATGGATGAGGGCTACCGCTTGCTTTGAGAGCCCCATCTGCTGCTGCTTCTATTGGTGCCACCTGAGGAGGCCTGAGTTATGGGGATACCCTGCTCCCTTCTTGTCCAGCCAAAAAGACCTCTCACTGACCTTTGGTGCTTGTGGGTTGAGGGATCTGTGCTGCTGCTGGAGATTCTGTCTCTGAAGCCTTCTCAGATCTACTCTTTTCAGTGCTGGGTGGCCAAGGCAAGGCTGGGCTGTGCTCCACATCCAGTGCATGACAGACCTTTCCCATCGGTCTTTTAGGTCACTCTGGGATAGAAATCTCCTCCACTCTGTTGTTCTGTGGCTTCTGCTGCTGTAGATTTGTTGAGAGTTCATCTTTACAGGTATTTTATGGGCTGTGGGGTAAGAGCTAGCATATGTGTGTCTTTCTACTCTACCATCTTGGCTCCACCCCCCTCCCTCCATACATGGTAATTCTTGATTTTAAGACTGTGGTAAAGCAAACATAATTGGCCACAACAGGAATAATCTGTTCTTCTGCTGATACATAGCACTAGAACATTCTAAAATTGAATATTCAAACATCATCTTTTGACCATCAAATAGTTGGTATGATCCCTAGAATTTATTCTGATTTATGAATAGAGCTGTGAGAAGCAGCACATTGTAGTAGACAGAGTTAGTCTCAGAGTCAGAAAGACCTGGGTTCAAGTGGTACCTCTGACACATATTGGCTGTGTAACTCTAGCCTAGTCACTTAACACCCTCAAGACCTCAGGCAAATCTTTATGTTGTGGAGTAGGTGCTAATCTGCCTCAAAGGAAATGTTCTTATTAGGAGTTTCTTACTAAATGAAATCACAAGTTCATTTTCTAAAAATAGGGAAAGCATGAGCCTTCATACTTGGGAATTAATAGATAGGATATAACCCTGAATCAATAAGACATACAACTCTCATTTAAATAAACATCCAAAGCACCTGAAATGTATGAGACACTAGGTAAGTGCATCAGTAAACACCCCAACACACACAGGAGGATCTTCTATCACAGGTTATTTGATCTGCTTCTCTAAAAGGAAAGGCAACCTTTGAAGGGTTAACAATCATGTGCTTTAATTAAGCACAGGTAACATTCAATTAGTTCAGGGGGAAAAGTCAGCACTCTAAACTTCAGAGAAAATACAGAGAAATCAAAAGCCAACAGACATGCTACCAAAATGTCTGACCATTGACAGACAAACATCTTTACCAGAGAAGGAACATCAGGGTTTGGAGTGGGGGGCTCTTTATTGGCTTTCTAGAGTCCTCCTCTGGCCAAACACACACTTCCAGTCAGTTAGCCCCAAAGGGAAACCTCACCCTCAGAGTATTTATACACTTGTCAGAGGCAGAGGGCATGACCCTCTGATCCAGTGCCTCAACAGAAAAAACAAAAGGTACTTGGGACCCTCCAACAAAACAACTCCCCTAATCAAGCTGCCCTCAACAGGCAGTAGGGAAGATCTTTAATCACATTATTCAATCAGAGGCACTTTTAGTATAACAAAAACAGCAAAAGATTTTACTTTGCTTGATCTTACAGCGCAGTCTATGAAAGAGATCTGCCTCCCTCGCTCTCCCTCTCTCAATTTGCCCAGGGTCACACATCTAGCAACTGTGGGAGGCCTGATCTGAACTCGGGTCCTCCTGATTCCAGGATTGGTGCTCTATCTACTGTACCACCTAGTTGCCTCATAGATCTCTTAATATAGTAGCTTCATGAACTACCCAGTAAGAGTCTATTGCATCTTTTACAATTCTAACTCCTATGACAATACGATTCATCTAACAACAAAATATTTAGAACTTCTGTCCAAAATCAGTTTAATATTTTTTAACTTCAGACTCCTTTGGATGCAGTTACCACAGGGATGGCATAGATGAGTTTGCTAGAGGAGCCCTATAGAACTATTGAATCATTCAAGAGTTTCCTGGCATGGAAATATAACCCTAAGGTAAGCTATTATAGGAATAGCCCTTAGGGCCAATGTAAAACTGGCCAGGGATCTGTTGATGGTTAGAGACCTTTTTTCTTACTCTCATTTCATTTTCTTCTTTCTATTCATTTCCTGCTTTCACACCTCTTTTCTTCCCCTACTTTTCTACAGTGGCTACAGATGGTAAGCATGAGAACATTGGAGTCTGCGGAATTACTAACACCATTTTCTTCAAATGATCTGGACCATTCAGAAAAACTCTGACTTAGAATCAATCACCAAATCTCTTTAGTTTTTTGTTAGATACATGGATAATTTTAGCCCACTAGACAGAAGTCAGAGATAAAGTGACTGCTGGCCGTTTTTCTAAGTTTAGAAACTATTTTCTAAAAAGTGGACACAGGCAATAACTTTATTCCTTTCCTTCCAAAAAAAAAAAAAAAAAAAGAGAGAGACCAAGGGAAAAGATCCAGAGAAGAGTGAGGATGATTTTTTAATAGAGAAATTATGAACTATCATGTCTTCATCTTCTTTCATTCTCTTCTTGGAGGCAGTATGATGGAGCAGAAAGTAAGAGCAGAAATCAGAGCTTTAAGTTCAAATTCCATTTCACCAATCTGGTACTTAGGCTAGTCACTAAAGCTCTCCAAGCATCACTTCTTCATTTGTAAAATGAGAGGGCGTTAGACTTGATGGTCTCTAAGGTCCAATTCAGTTCTGAATTAATGATCCTATGCTCTTCTCTGTCCTCCATATCCTTAGCTGATTTCAATGCTGCCATGTGTAGTAGCCTTAGATGTCTTTGGCTTTTACACAAGTTACTTTATTGCATATCTTTGATGAATGCAGACTCTCTATGTGTCAGAGGTGAAATTTGTGACCACCAAAGTGGTATAATTTCAGGGGTTCTAGAAAGGTCCCTTAAAAATATTCATTCTTGAGCTATCTTGTTGGTACTCGAAATTTCCCAGATAAAATTTCTTTGCCTTACCTCTCTGAACCCTGGCTGTCTCACCAAAAATACTATGCTGTACCTGCATATATAAACCATACTCTGTGTTTAGCTCTGCTTAAAATTTTGTTACCCATTCAAATATAAAATCAAAAACCCTAGTAGAGGGAATATGGAAAGTCTTAACAGTCATTTATTCCTTATTAGTATTACTTACCATGCACATACTGCTTTATCTTCTTTGATCTCTATAACAGCCCTATCTTACAGTGAAAGAACTGGGTCTCACTGAAATAAATTTGCCTAAAGTCATATAGTTGATCAGTATAAAGACCTGGATAAGCCTTCAGACTTGAAATTCATTGTGCTTTCTTCTCTATCACGTTGCCTCTATATGAAATAATAAATAATGGGACTAAATATTTTAGCCTCAATAAAGCCCTACTTCCATGCTAGCCTTAGATTCTCAAAGGTTATCTCTGTAGAAGATAAAGTCTAGCTGTCTTCCATTCCAGAAAATCTTTGAATATGATTCTAGAGACAGATTGTTGCTGCTGTCTGAAGCTTGACCTATCTTAATACATAGAGGTTCATCTCCAGTAATTTAGCCACTCAGTGATGCATTTCCTTGACTATGGAAACCCAAGGAAAAAAATAGAGGAAAAATAGCTGCTTAGGTCCAGTGAGTTGGGGCTAGAATTGAAGAGGAGAAAAGGATAGTGCTCAACAGTATTTGGGAAACAGAACAGTGCTTTTAATGATCCAAACTAACACAAAAAGCCACTCTGTTGATTTAAATGTTCTCTGATGCTACATGGTTTCAGATTTTAGAACACAATAGTCTCCAAAGAACCAAAGTTGTAAGTGGTCCAAAGAGCAAAAGACATTTAACAAATAATACGAAAAGGAAAAACAGAAGCAGAAAAAAAATAGAGAATAATGACTGATTTAGTAAGTGGAAAAGTGAATGAGAATGAATGGACAAGTAAAGAATCCTAGGGCAGCTAAAGAATGTGTAGGTAGGTGGAGTAGATACAATACTGGGTCTGGAGTCATGAAGTTCTGAGATCAATCCAAACTGAGACGCTAACTGGCTCTGTGACCCTGAGCAAGTCTCTTAACCCTGTTTGCCTCAGTTTCCTCATCTGTAAAATGAGCTAGAGAAGGAAATGGCAAACCACTTCAGTATCTTTGCCAAGACAACCCCAAGAAGGGTCACAAAAAGGGGGACACTGCCGAAAAATGACCAAATATAGAAGGAAAATGAAGGATAACAGTAGGATTGACTGAAAAAAAGTAGGCTATTTTATAAAATGAAAGTCATCCATTAAATGTAAATAATTGTTAAACAAGCCTAGTTGGTTGCATTGAAGTTCAATGTCAAGGATTCTTTTTGTTTGTCTGCCAAAACAATTTAATTTTTTGAAAGGATAAATAATCTAGGTAGATTCGTTGGGAAATAACCTAGCTATTACATCAGAATACTTATGCACAAGAACTTTCACGTCATTTGTAGAATAAATACAGTGGAATACAGAATTTGATATGGAAGACAGTGCAGGAAAAAAAAAGGGGGAGGTAGATAATTTTGGTAAATGTATTAGAAGGGATGAATCCTGTGGTTGGGAGTAAGTCAATAAGGCAACTTTCACCTCCTTAACTCACCCCCTATGCCTGAGTTTTAATAAATCAATTAAAATTCCCCTTATGTACAGTAGTCATTTGCTTTGAAATATTACCACTACTAAAGTTTGCCTCTAGCACCTTTAGATGTTACAACAGGAGGTCAAGGGATTGGAGGACTGTAGGATCTTTTTTCATAGTCACCTTTCAATTAAAGCAGTTGGGAGTTGCTATTAAAATGTCTTTTACTTACTATTCAAGAAACCTGAAAGCTATAATGAGTCAGTTTCCCAAAATAAAACAAATTTCAGCCCACATCAGTTTCTTGTGCCTTTTAGGTGTGATTTGACAGGTTCCCTTTCCAAGGGGGCTCAACATTTTATTTTTGAGTTATGAGGTTTTAATTCTGTTACAGGGATTTTTGAGACCTGAACTTGAACCGGGACTTGGAGGCAGAAAATCAGGGTTCCAGTTGCAGTCCTTGTACTAGCTACAAGATCTTTGGCAATTAATTTAGCATCTGCATAGGATGAATTATATTGCCTCTATCAGTGCTTTTCATGAGGATCTAATGAGGCACAGTCTATAAGGCACAGTGCAAAGCTTACATCATGATATAAACACCAGGGATTATTATTTCAAAGATTTAATGCTAACATTTTCAAGTCACTCTTTTTTTCACAGCAATACAAATATTATTACTGACCTCTTATTTGAGTGTCATGATGCTAGTCCAACAATACCAATGTATCATAGCATAATGGATAAAGTATATGATGTACTAGACAGAGTACTGAACCTGGAATCAGGGAGAGCTGCGTTCAAATTCTGCTTTAGACCCTTATTTAGCTATGTAACTATAGGCAAGTCACTTTATTTCTCTGAGTTTTAGTTTCCTTATCTGCAAAAAATGCAGATACATCTAAGCCCTGTTTCATGCAAATAATTAATTTCCTGTGGAGAAAAATTATTTGAATTTTTATTGCACATTTGCAATGGACAGGAACCATTTACCATATTCTACATAAGCATGTAGAATATGATGAATGGTTCCTGTCATTGAATGAGTGTATCTCTCTCGAATTAGCCTGTAAGGGCCAGGGTCTCCCAACGCATCCTGGGTCATCTCCAGTCATCCTGATGAATATCAGGCCACTGGACCCAGATGGCTCTGGAGGAGAAGTGAGGCTGGTGACCTTGCACAGCCCTCCCTCACTCAAATCAAAGTCAAGTGCAAGTCATGTCATCCTCTTGATGTCATGGTCCTCTTGGAGAATGAACAGTAATAACAACATAATTATAACTTCAAATAGTGCTAATTGGAATGCATGCAGTTTCTCCAAAGGATACATTATTTGCACTAACAGAGACTTAGCTGCAGTTAAAATACTTAGAGAGGAGGGTTGGTGGAGGAAATGATGGCAATCAAAACTGGATCTTTTGCTGTTTTTGTTTTAGTATAATCAAGTACCTCCAACTAAATCTTGTCTTTATTGATCAAGAGTCTTTACAAAGAGGAAAGTTAAGAAAGAAGAGTTTCTTTAACTAGAAACAGTGTATGTATTTGTATTGTTAATTATTTTTATGTGATTAAAGATCTTTCCCACCCATTGATGGTCCTGCTCATTGTGGGAAGCACAATTAGGGGAGATGTTTTGTAGAAGGGCCCCAAGCACCTTTTGCTTTTTCTCTTGAGGCACTGGGTCAAAGGGTTGTGATGCCCTTTGGCTCTACAAAAGGTAAAAATACTCTGATCTGAGGTTTTACTTTGGGACTTAGTTTTTGCAAGAAGGTTGGAGTGCCAGACCCCCAGCTCTGAGAACCCAGATGACGTGCTTCCCTCTCTGGTAATGATGGTCAGACAGTATCTGTCTGTTGAATCATGGTCAGGCAGAGGAAGCCATGTCTGTTGATTACTCTGAGGCTTACTGACTAAAAGTGTTTGTTTGTCCATAGGAGGACACTGGGAAGCCACTAAGGAGCCTTCCCCCCCACCTCACCCCCTGTCCTGGCTTTGAGAATCCAGATGTTGTGCTTCCCTCTCTAGTAACTATGGTCAGACAGTTGGGATCCAATTGTCTGTAGAATCCAGGCAGAGGAAGCTTTGTCTGTTGATCTTTTGATTTCTTTGTATTTTCTTTGAAATTCAGGTTGCTGACTCCCTGAACTAACTGAATGATACATGTGCTTGGTTAAAGGAATGATACATGTACTTGATTAAAGTGATTGTTAACCCCTTCAAAGTTGGTTTCCTTTTATGATCTAAGAACCTATGATAGCACATCCCCCTGTGCGTGTTGGGGTGCTTATTGATACAGAGATACCTGAGGTGATGTTTGCAAAACTCCTCCCTTAGTACCTGGAATATAGTAGGAACTTAATATCACTTCCTTGAGGACAAACATTGTTTCACTTTTGTATTAGAATCTCAAGGCCTAGCATAGTGTCTAGCAATTTGAAGGTATTTAATAAAAATTAATTGACTGAAAAAATGATCATTGGTTGTTATTAGATTTGTAAATCACTTTGCAAACCTTACAGTGCTCTATAAATATCAATTAAAACTATTAATCATTACATATATATGTCTATGACATAGACATACATATTTATTATTATTTTCTATTACCTTCCCCAGTTCCTTAACAAGATATTAATTTTAGAAACTGTTTCATTAGTATTTGTAAAGTGAATAGCTGAGAGATGTTTCAGAGATCTTGACTACTCAGGTGAGGAATTAATACCCCACCTGAAAGTTGTTGTCGTATTTACTTGAAACCTTTTTCTTTCTTTAAAGAAACAAAAACAAAAATTCCCTGACACTTCAGAGTTCACCATCCTGCTCCCTTTTTAAGTTGGTAATTATAGGAATGGTCTCGCCCACAGGTATAGCTTGGGAATTAATGACCAGCTGGGGTTAATGGTCCACATAAGAGCCATGCTCTATCAACACCATCCAACCAGTCATTAATCCCCAGGAAATGCCCAGTTCCTCAATTGTTATAGCTTAATTTAGACTCCCTTTATTTTCATTGTCTTAAAAATCTTGCTGCAGCCACCATGTAGCTTTGTGTTTTATGAGTCTGTGTCCAAATAGTTGAGCAATAGTGGTTTTCCTAGATACTGATCAACTCAAACAAAAATGTACTTTGTCAAAAGCTGCTTTAAAAGCCATTGAACTTCCCCACACATTTCAATCTTTTCAGCAAGTTGAGCTTTATACTCAAAGACTGGGGTGGAACAATTTTATTAGGAAGCCATCTTCCCACTGCCTTATCGCACCCCACTGAATAACTATAAACATTTTGTGTATTTCCATCAGTTTTCTCTCAGGACAAAAAAAAACGGTTTTAGAAACATTATTAGTATTATAAGATATCTCGAGTAGCTTGTGAAGAGAGAACCAGCCTTGAAACCAGAAAGAAGGGTTCAATTTCTACCTCTAACATGGTCTATTAATGTGACTCTATGCAAGAAACCTAAGCTCTTGGCTCCCTAGGCAATTCTTTAAAACTATAAATTTGAGAATGCTTCCTGGTTTTCATTGACAGAAATCATTTCTTTCCAAGGAAATTTCTTATACCAATGAAATCAGAAATCTATTAACATATGTATGTATACTTATACATATATACTCACACACATCTATGTATGTATAGATACATGCATATTGTTTGTGTATATTTGTATGCATACATGTATACATATATTACATACACATGCCCACACATGCACACATGCACACATATATTTATATGAACAGCTAGGTGGTACAGTGGATAGAGTGCTGGGTCTGGAGTCAGGTAGACTCACCTCCCTCAGTTCAAATTTGTCCTTAGATACTTACTAGTTGTGTGATCCTGGGCAAGCCACTTAACTCTGTTTGCCTTAGTTTATTCATCTGTAAAATGAGCTGAAGAAAGAAATGGCAAACCACTCCAGTATATCTTTGCCAAGAAAATCCCAAATGGTGTTATGAAGAGTTGACCATGACTGAAAAAAATTGAACAACATGTTTATATGGATGTACATGTTTGTATAAATATTTGTGTATATGTATGTATGTGTACATATATGTATGTATGTATACCTATATAAATATATGTGTGGATAATGTATGGATGTATATATAGTACATGTATATAAGTGCATATATACCCACCCATGTATATGTATGTATATACATATATTTACATATACATCCTTCCATATAATTATTGTATTTTTCATCAGGACTTGTATTTTTCTAACTCAAAAATAAATTATTATAATACATAATCAATAGACAGACAGCATGGTATAATGGGAAGAAGCATAGACTTGGAGTGAGGAATTCAAGTTCTGCCTGGGACATAACTGTGTCTGTGAGATCATAAGCTGACTGCTCAGTGCCCTCTACAGGTAATTCTCTAATTCCAAGTAACAGAAGAACAAACAGTCGATCTACTGTGGTGTGTACGGGATTCCATTTTAAGGAGTTCCCTATAGCAAGTAAATCATTGGTACATACTCACATACACACTCACAAACACACACACACACACACACACACACACACACAGAAAATTATCTCAAACACTAAAGATTAACTGCCTTTCACTTTCAGATATTCCACTGCCCTTAAGGATGTTGCCTTGCTTACTTTCTATATCTCTATTACTTATACTGCCTTCACAGAAATGTGAAGCTTCAGTGACCCTGTTCTTGCTTCATTTCCCTTTTCCCATGGATGCATGGAATAGCAGTAGGGCTATGAAAAGTGACAGTTAAGAACAGGAGAGGTGAGAAGGAATTTGAGAGGTTTCATTAATGTGTCATAAGTCTTTTTCTGCCAAAGTTAATGACGGGAAGAGAATAAGATCCCTACAGCAAGAATAATATTTACATTTTAGTCTAAAAGAGCACCAGACCCTTACAGCCCATTTATAGAGTATTTAACAAAAAACTAAGAATAGGACATGGGTAAAGTCTTAATTATGTGATTTTATGTGGCAAAACAAAATAAGGAAATCCAAGAGAAACACAATTAGAAACTCTCTAACTCTGAAACATGTTCTTGTAAAACAAATACAACTCAATCTGCTTGAAACAAACTTCTCGAGACCCAAGACCAAGTACTGTGGAATCCATTTGTAACACTAGCACTGGAGGACCGAACTAATCATGTAACAATAGGTTGTTTTGTTTTGTTCTGTTTATGGTTAAAGCCTCCGGGAAGGGGCTTCGAGTTGGGCTGGATCAGCATCGTACTGAAAAACCCAAGATTTGGGTTCTAGATTTAACTCCTCGCTCAGCTCTAAAGTCTGCTATTTCTTTCTTCATCTCAATAATGTCTCTGAAGGTCATTTAACCCATCTAGAAACTGAAAAGTTTAGTCTAGTAGATTTCTAAGATCCTTTCAAGTTCTAATATTCTATGATTCTATGAATCAATGCAATATTAAACTGCTAAAATTAATCAGTCATTCATTCAATCAAGTATATATTAAGTTGCTATGAACTGCTTACCATTATTCCTAATCCTGGGAATAAAAAGAAGAAAAAAAATCTTTACCCTCAAAGAATATACATTTTTACTAGCAAACAGCATAGAGGATGCTAGATGACTCAGTGGAAAGAGCTAAAAATCAGGAAGACCTGAGTTCAAATCCTGTCTCAGATATTTCTAGCTAGTGTGATGCTGGCTAGATCAGTTCACCTCTGTCTGCCTCATTTTCCTCATTTGTAAAATGGAGATAATAATAACACCTTCTACGTGTTCTGGTGTGGATAAAATGAAAGAATATTTGTAAAATACCATGTAAACTTAAAAGTACTAAATGAATGGCAATTATGATTGCCATAGCACATGCAATAAGTCTTCCTAGATACTTACTGTATTTATCGCCAAAAGATTTTTAGCTCAACAATAAGTTCCTGTAATACAAAGTCAATAGAGGGGTAGTGGTGTATAGTAGATAAAGGGACAGATTTGTAATTGTTCTACTTTAGAGAGAGGCAGTAAAGTGTAATTTTATGGTTCTCAGAATGTTCCTTCATTATATTTTGTTCCAGGTTCTGCTAAAATTCTCTCTTTTTCCAAAGACTTCCACATACCACCATCCCTCACTGTCATTTGTTGTCTATTCTTTCTGATTTGGTATCAGGAAGAACACTATAGCAGCTCTTATTTTCAGAGGTGAAAAGCACATCCTGTGCTTCTAGAACTGGGAAAATAAAGACAAAAAGGGGATCAAAAGGTAGAGAAAGAAAAGGAGAGGAATCCCAAGGGATGGGCCTGGAAGCCCAACTTTAATATTTTTTTGTGCTGTGGATTTGAAGCCAATGGACATGAGTCTGAATCCTGGCTCTTTCACTCCATTGTGACCTTAGATAAATCCCTTAACCTGTCTGGCCCCTTGTTTCCCTCTCTGTAAATGTCAGAGTTGAACTGGATGACCTTTAAGGTTCTTTTCAGCTATAAATCTTTGATCTTCACTACAGCATGCTGCCTTCTGCTATGTGAACTTTTGTTGTCGTTCATTTGTTAAGTCCTATTTGACTCTTTGTGATTCCATGGACCAGGCCATTCCATTCTCCACTATTTCCCAAAATCTGACCAAATTCATGATCATTGCTTTGATGACTCTATCTATCCCTCTCATCCTCTACCATCCCCTTCTACCTTCGCCTTCAATGTTTCTCAACATCAGGGTTTTTTCTAATGAGTCTTGTCTTTTCATTAAATGACTTGAGTATTTAAGCTTCAACTTCAGTATTGGACCTTTTGATGAATAGTCAGAATTAATTTCTTTAAGTGTTGACTAATTTGATCTCCTTGCTGTCCAAGGGACTCTCAAAAGTCTTCTCCAGAGCCACAATTGGGAAGCATTGATTCTGCCACATTCTGTTTTCCTCATTGTCCGACTCTCAGAGCTATACCTTGCTACTGGAAAAACCATAGTTTTGACTAATGCATCTTTGTCAGCATGACATTGTCAGCATGTCTTTGCTTCTTAGTATATTGACAGATTTGCCATATCCTTCCTTCCAAGGAGCAAGCATCTTTTATTTTCATGGCCATAGTTGCCATTTCGTTGTTGTGATCTTTGAGCCCAAGAGTAAAATCTCTGATACTGCTTTCACTTCTTCTCCCTCTATTTGCCAGGAAATGATTATAGTTGCAAGCACCCTGGCATGCACAGGAGGGTCTGCAGCACAGATTCTTAGATCTGCTCTTCTAAAAGGAAAGCAACTTTTGAGGGGTCAACAATCTTCTTTAATTATACCAACCAATAGAGAAAATACAAGTAGAGAAATAAAGACCAACAGACAAGGTTTCTAACTGTCTGACATAAGCAATATATACATTACAGATCAACAGACAGATCCAACTGTCTGACCATTACATATATACATAGTTACCAGAGAGAAGCACCAATATCTGGGTTTTCAAAGAGGGAAGCGGGGGCAGGGGCACCTACATAGTGTCTCACCTGGCACAGGAACGTTCTTCAAAGCCCCAAAGAGCAAAACCTCACCTCAAAGTATATATATGGGGAAGATCTTTCATCAACATATATCTCATTAACATTACAGTGATGGGACCAGTTTCCAAGATCTTGGACTCAAAAGATTTGGGTTCAAGTTCTGGCTTAAGAAGTATTTAGCTATATGTGGCCCATGAGAAAGTCACTTAACCTCTTTGAAGTTAGGCTTCCTCATCTGTAACATGAGTTAGATTCCCTTATCTATAACATAGAAAAGATAATACACTGTTTACTTCAGAGGATTGTTATGACATTCACTCAAGATATTTTACACAAACTGTATTGTAACCATTTTATATGGGAAGAATCCTTTATTCATCAGTGGGGAAACTTACTCTATCAAGGTAAATGACAAATCAGCTATGATTTAATAGATCATGAACTCCTAGGGAGGTGCCTGAGGTACATAGCCTCAGGTAAGAGAGTTACTTAGGATTACACAGCCAGTGTCAAAAGTGCCATCTGAACCTGTTTTCCTTACTCCAAGCTTTGAACTTTGTCCATTCTGTCAATGTGCCACTATACAATGTTGTGGAAATATAAGCTGTTGTTGTATAGAGAGTCAGCGTGACTTAATGGATCAAGAACCAGCTTCAGAGTCAAGAAAAAACCAAGTTCAACCACACATACACACACACATACACACACTCACTATCTGTGTGACCCTGGCTTAATCATTTAACAGCCCAGACCCCCAAAAAACTCTCTATAACTAAAAGATAAAAAAATAATTACTGACCAGGCATGGTGGCATGTAGAAATAAAGGAAGAAAGGATCAAGAATAAGGGTTAGTGTTCTCCTCCCCATCAGTGCCCATTCTCCCTTCTAGTCTAGTTACTTCTTTTACTACTGACTAGAGGTAGATTCTCTGGTGGGCAGGATCCACAATCCCCCTCTCCCTTCTCCCCTCCCTCACCTGGGATGAGGGTACTTTTATGACCCTAGGCCCTGGTGTCATGGAAGAAAGTTTGTGTAATCACCTTCCCAAAATCCCCAGGTAATCTTCTGTAAAGATCCCCTTTCTACATGGCAATGGAATTGGTAGGAAATGCAATAAACCCCTCACTTCCTTGGCCTTGTCTTGAGTGAATCTTATTCAAGGTGGAGCCCTTTCAGGTAGAGGCCTTTCTAGTGGCCCTGTGCTACATAGTATATTTATTTCCATGGATTTATCTTGCTATTGAGGTAACTTGTCAGGTGCAGATTTGATCAGCCATGTCACTCCATTTAGATGCCCTGGAAAAGGGTCACCTTCAGTTGGCAGATATATGAGTGATGAGTAACTGTCAATTTTTCATTTTCGTCCAACAGAATCTCCTATCATACTGGGCTAGACTTAATTTTCCAATTAGTTTGACGTTTCAGTGGGGATCGCCACTACCATTTGCTTGATAAACTAGACCTGGGATGAAACTAACTGAGAGGAATTATTTTGCTTCTTGCTTATGGATATCTTGGTACTATGATTATGTGGGCCCGGGAGACTAGGAAAGCCAGAAAATGTCTAGTCCCCCCGATTTGGCCACTCGACAGTCACTGGGGCAGTGACTATCTTCCTCCAGAGAAAAACCTAGTCTGAGTATCATGTGCCACCCCTATTACTGTTTGGAAGGGGAGAGGTCAAGATAGAGACCAGATATCTGGGGCAGGGGGGTCTTCTTCCTCTACCTTAGAGGAAAATTTCCATTCAGATTTTCCACTGCAAACTATCCTAAAGGGGACTTTTTTCCTCCTGCCTAGGTTTTCCTCATACAGCCCTTCTTTTGCAACACTACCATTGCCTAATTATCTGCAACATCTGCCTATCTCTAGACTGCTAAGCAAAAAGACAAGAGGTGGGGTAGGAGGATGAGAACATTTCTGCTTCTTGATTTCTTACCACCGTTATTAGTTCTTAAACAATCTCCAAGCCTTCAACCTGATAGGTTTCTTTATCTCTAAGCAAAGCATTGCAATATCATTCCCCTCCTCCCTCTGTCATAGGAGGAAGAAGAAAGGAAGAAGGGAAGAGAGGAAGAAGGAAAAGCTTCCAAATGCATGACCTGTTAGTCAAATATGAAGGAACTTATAAATATACTTGATAGCATCAAAAAGTCAGTGCAATAGCTGTTGTTTGAGTCAGACAAGATTCGTTTCTCTCTCTCTCTCTCTCTCTCTCTCTCTCTCTCTCTCTCTCTCTCTCTCTCTTTCCCTCTCTCTGTCCCTCTGTCTCTCTCATCTTTACTTCCCTTTGCAGGGAAGTTGAGAAGATTAGGGATGGTTGCAACTTTTCTTCTACCATCCCCTCTTCCTCATAGGTGAGAGTTTCTATTATAAGGAGCAACCAGTACATAGGCTCTTCCATTTCATAGAGGAATATAGTATATTTTGGAACAGTGAAATAATGCTATTTTCTAAATTTACCAATAAGAAGTAAAAAATGAGGGACAGGAATACAGGTAACAACACTGTGCCATATGTCAAGTGACTGAGAGAGGAGGAACAGTAAGCAGGTAATACCCAATCTCTGTGTTTAATAGCTTCAGCATACAGGCATCCTATGGGTTGCAACACCAGTCAAACTATTTTTCATTAGTTACCAGTTACAAAGTATAGACTTTCTCTCTGTGCTAAAGATAAAATATTTTCCCAAGTTTTTGAGACTATACAGTATTAAATCTATGGTACTTAAAACCCACATTTTAAACCACTTATTGTTGAGTATCCAATGTAGTCAGAGATTATAGTTTTTGTTAAACTACTCTCATTTCTAAATAGAAATACTCAAATTACTGTTTAGAAATCCAAAATTTAAACCAACTAGCATCACCATTTTTTGTTCTTATCTGTTTCATATGTTGTCATATCCAAAGAATGTGAACTCATGGATAAAAGATTTATTCTCTATTTGAGACAATAATTTAAATCTTTCTACTTTAATAGAATTTGTCAGTGCTTGTCTTCTACTGGCATGAACTTTGAGTATGTAAATTTACCTCCATGCCTTGGGGTGGGGGATGGGGAGAGAGAGAAGAGGAAAGAGAGAAAAAGAGAGAAGGGGGGGGGAGCAGAGATCATAAAGTCTATGAACTTAGAATATCATATGGGTAAAGTCCTTAGGATGCTTTTTTAAATAGAAACACACATACACAAATGTTAACACTGGAGAAACCAAATACACCATTCTAACTCTGTATATTCCTGTCATATAAGTATAGTACAATTTAATCTGCTTGGAACAAACACTTAGAAACCTCAAGCCAAGTAGCATGGAATAATTTGCAATGTAAGCATTTTTATCTCCTTAGTCATGGAAGTCTATTTCCACAGCGACAGTATCAGAGTAGTGAAGCAGGACAGGAGAGACTGTTAAGAATAGTGCAGTGTTTAGACTTCTGACAAACATGAATTAGCCTGTTAGTACTCAGAATGTAAGATTGCTGTCTAACAACCAATTGAGTCAAGGAATTTAAACATATCCATATTGACATTCTCACTGTAAATAAACTCAGAGGAAGGTAGGACTGAATGAAAAACTCTCTCAAATAGATAATTTCAATAAATCACTCTCCAAAGTAGGTAGGTAGCTTCCTGTGCTTCAGGTATGACTTCTGCAATTCCATACAGCTCCCAAGATTTGCCATGCTACTCTCAACCAAAGGCAAAACCTTCTGTCAAAGTCAATCTTTCACTATAGTTAGTTGCTATCTTTGCTTCCAGACAGGAATGTCTTTAGATTTCTCTACATTAAAAAAAAACCAACTCTCCTACCTCTACTAATGCAGTGTCAGTAAGGCTCCTCCCCTTTCCTACTACTCTTGTCAATATCTAAACTTATAAAGACTTCTTCAGGGAGCTGTCCAACTTTAAGAGAGTCCCTGTCACTAACCTCAGGTCCAGGTATTGTAACTACAAAACCATAGGATTTAGAGCTGGAAAGAATTCTCCCATCATCTGACAGATAAGAAAACTGAGACCCAAAATCGATGGCTTAAAGTCCCACAGCTATTAAGTGATAGGGCCAAGATTTGCATACATTTTCTTGTTATTATAATTATTTTCTAGATCGTATCTCTGTTTTCATAGGTGTACGTGAGGAAACTCCTGCCACTGGTGTTGAACCATACCTGTTCTTCAGCTTAGAGTCTTAAAGGGTTGGTGGGAGGAGACAAAGGACAGTTAAGAGAGATTAGTCAGCTTGCCCAGGATCACAAAATGAGCATGTCAGAGGTAGGAACTGAACCTAGGTCCTCCTTACTTTGACACCTATTCTTTATGTCATTCCTTGAGGATATTCTCCATTGTTAATTGGGACATGAATGAGAGAAGAAGAAGAAAAAAACATAGGCTACAGTAGGTAGGATTAGATTAAACATAAAAATAACATAAATGTGACAAACATTCATTAAAGATCTATCCTGGTCAGAACCCTGTGCTGGAAATGGGGGTGATACAAAGTTCATAGGAGAAAAGACCTGTGGATTCCAAGAGCTTATTTTAAGGGAAAAATCACTGGCACAAAATAGTTACAAAATATGGTATTACATGATAATCTTATTAGAGAGTTCTTCCTGAGGATTGAAAGAAGAGGAATTATTTAGTGTGGGCAAAAGGACAGAAATGAAAACAATGGGGAAACAAGTTGGGTTTCAGGAAACATTTGGTGTAGTACAATTTACTCTGTGTGGGCTAGTCTTCCCAGGGAATTGATGAAAGCCATATCCTTTGGGACTTTTAAAGCCAGAGCAGATAACATATTAAGAAGCATTTTCTAGGAATCAATTCTGTACTGGGAGGAGGCTGAACTCCATGACATATTTCATTCTTTATTATGCTTTCCTGCAGTTCAGCAAAATTTCAAATGATTGAAAAAATACTTTTCTTCTTTTCCAGTGTTGCCTTTATTTCCACATACACTGAACCTCCTTTCCCTCAAGGAAGGAAAAGAAATACAAGAACAGCTAATAAAAGTGAAAGCATAACTTGTATTATATCTTTGTACCCAGTAATGGAAATGAGTAGGAGGCAGCATGGATAATGTGGCAAATACACATTTATAAATGTGATTTGATAGTAATAAATAAACTTGTAATAGGAATGTAGCCAGGGTTTCAAACTAATGGGGAGAATAAATTTATGTTCCCTTCATTCTTTCCTCCCTCCCCATTATAACCACATTATAATTAGAATGACAGGTATAGAATTCTCTACAGTTATAGCATTCTCTAAAATCTAAAAATGTCATAATTTGTCATGTCCTGCACACAGAGGTTAAGTAAAGGCAAAACAAATTAATCTCCTGAAGACTAAGTACACAGAATCACAGAATCCTGGGTCTTCTTTTCCAACCTATACTTGAATAGAGATTCCCCCACAACATACCCAACAAGTAAGTCACCCTGCTTCTCCATATGAATACATCCAGCAATAAGAATCTGCTACCTCCTACAGCTACTCGGTGTACTACTTTGGGATATTTCTAATTGTCAGAAAGTTCTTTATATTGAGGTTGATGGTGATTGTAATGAATGAGTTAGCAAGGGAAAGAAGAGTAGGGAGACATAAAGTTGGTGACTAAACTCAAGTGGCAACAAAGGCAGAACAAAACAATCAAAAGCAGCAATAGCATTTGAAATAGGAATCCACGAGATTGTAAGCTCCCTGAGGTTAGGGACAATTCTTGTCTCTCTTCATATCTTTAGTGTTTAGAATAGTTCCTATCACATAGTAGGTGCTTAGTAAATACTTCTTGTCTCACCTTGACTTGACTAGTGGTGGAGAGAGGATGCCAGGACAGTAGCTCTGTCTTCGATAAAAGGCAAGAGATTTAGAATGTTTTCCTACACCTTTTGCATTATTTTGCCGTTCTAACAAAAAAAATTCTAACAGTGGAATATGGAAAAAAGAATTCATTCTTTTCATTAGTACACTTGTAACAACTTAGTGAATCTGGGATATTAGTGATGTGGCTACTACATTTATAGACACATCACCACCCATCTAACCATAATTATTAGATGAGTTTTTTAATCTAAGTGATTTTCACAAGAAATCTGAGGTTTTCTCCTGGTGTGATAAACATGGGATGGATATTAGTATAGCTAAAGAAAATAATTCAATGGAAGGAAAAGAGCACTATAAAGACTAGACTGTGGTGATGCCACAGAGTACATTGAAAAGAGTGTCAAATGTACAGCCATAGGTACTACCTTCTAACCCTAATTTTATCACCCACTAGTGGTATGACCTTGAGAAGAACATTTTATTTCTCAGATCCTTAATCTTCTCACTTGCAAATGGGAAGATTTTGAGTTATCAGACGCTTTAAATTTTTATGTCATGAATGTATTTCCTTCACACCAGGCTCAGTATGAGGATTATATGTTTAATATATTCACATATCATATAGTAAATATTAAGTTTCATTAAGTAAACTATAGGTTCTATAGGAGTTCATTCATTTACAAAACATTATTAAACATCTCCTCTGTGCCGGATACACTGCTAGAAACTGGGGATTCAAAGACAAAATCAAAACTGCCCTTGCCTTCAAAGAGTTTACTTTATATTGAGATGAAACTACATATACTCAGATAAAGCAAGACAAAATATTTTCAAAGTAAATGGGAATCCTGGTAAGGCTTTAAATAGGAAGTAACACTTAAGCAAAGGTTATAAGGAATTCTTAACAGGTAGAAATAAGTCAAGAAAAGAAGAGAAGAAACATTTATTTGGTGCCTGCTATGTGCCAGGGAAACTTTTCACAAATATTATCTCATTGAATCTCAAAACAACCTTGTGAGGTAGATACTATTATTAACATTTGATAGTTGAAAAAAACTGAAGCAAACTTAGAGGTTAAATGGCTTATCTATATTGACATAACTAGTAAGAATCTGAGGTCAGACTTGCATTCAGGTCCTCCTGATTTCAGGACCAGCACTCTGTCCATTGGACCACGTCCTTGCTGAGGGAGAACATCCCATACATGGGAAACAATATCAATGAAAGACAGGAGATAGAGTATCTTCTAGAGGGAGTATCGAGTCATCCAATTTGACTGGAACACAAAATTCACTGGAGAAAGAATGTGAAAACAATCTGGAAATAGATATAAGATCCAGAAGAAGCAGGAGGAAAACATTAAAGACTAATTATAAGGGATTCCTCAAGGTCAAAGTGTTTATATATGAAAAGGTTATCACTATTCTTAACACTGTCATCTAGGGAAGTTTGAAAGAAACATTGTGGCTGACTTGAATATGATGGATGATTCTAAAAAACAAAACGTGGAAGGAAAAGGTAAATGGGGTGTGAAAGGAAGAAATGATACTGTGGAAACAGGTGGGGGTGGAAGGCTGGTAATGCTAAGAGCTTTAATTATCAAATAGATGAGGGGTTTGTGTTTTATTTAGTGTTTTTGTTTTGTTTTATCTTTGAGGTAATATGGTGTTGCTAGAACTTCTTGAGCAGCAGACATGATCAGGAATATTAATGTGGGAATGTAGGAATATTAATTTGGTAGGTGTGAGGAGGATAGATTCTCTCAGTTGTTAGTGAGAGGCTGAAGACTAGGAGATACTTAGCAGGGCATTGCAGTAGTCTGGACAAAAGGTGTTAAAGGACAACTGAAAATGTGACCACGTGAATAGAAAGAAGGGTACAGATGTTAAGAGACGATGTGTAGATAATATCTAAAAACACTTGATGATAAGTTAGATATGGGGGATAGAGGTGAAGGAGAGTGTACGGAAGGTGACAATGAGATTGCAAACTTTGGTGTCTGAATCTGTGGGTTACAAGTAGAAACTATCTCAGGGATCATCAAACCCAAACCCTCCCTTTCCAAGAAGGAAACAGGTTAATTGAATTGCCTACCTCACACAGGCATGTGTAGAAGAACCAGGATTTCAACATAGGTCTTCTGATTCCATTTCCAGTTTTCTCTCCACTGCACCATCCTTCCACAATGTCAGAAGTAAGGAAGTTAGGAAGAATAGTAGGTTCTGGAAAAAATGTAATGAGTTTGATTTTGGACAAGTTGAACTTGATGTACCAATGGGGCGTCTGATTGGAGATATTTGATTGGTAATTATCAGTTGGTAATTGGGATTGGAGCTCTGAAAATCTGAGAGGTATATGTCTGGGAGTTATCTTCATAGAAATGATAACTCTCAGAATAGGGATATCAATGATGTCTAGCTTCATCAAAGAAAATTTAGGGAGGGGTTGGGACTTGAGCTGGGCTCTAAGGAAAAGATGGAAGAGAGAAAGGAGAGAGAGAGAGAGAGAGAGAGAGAGAGAGAGAGAGAGAGAGAGAGAGAGAGAGAGAGAGAGGGAGAATAAAGGAAAGCATTCTTTGTGAGTAAACAGCATGAACTTTCTTCCATTTATTGCAACCAACATATTATATGTTGTTGGCATAATAGCAGTAAGAACATATGCTTGTAGTCACTATTGCTGTTGGGGAGGGGAAAGAGAGTATGACACATACATACCCACTTGGAAATTCAATAGCATTGGTTGTAGCCCAACAAAGGGGTCATACAGAGAGAGAGATACTAAAAGCATTTTCCTTTCTCCTTATTGTCTGCTAAGTGGCTCTTCCTGGCTTGGTCACCAATTACCTTTGACATAGCCTGGCTGCTCTAACTCACCTTGTCAAGAGGATATAAGGACCCATACAGAAGCTCTAATCATATGTATTTAGAAGGGCCCAGGGAGTAGGTGCATTCTCAAGCATGATCAACAGGATGGCTCCCACCATAGCATATTCATTGATTATCACATTTTATTAAGTATTTTTTACTAGTTTATGATTTTTTCAGCCTAAGGGTAAAAACTTCCTCTCCCAGTGCAGATCAGTTTCTTCTTTTTAGTTCATAGCCATAGAATATTGCCTGGGCCAATAACTTCCCCAGGGTCCCATAGACAATATGCAGCAGAAGTGGGTTTTGAACTCAGGTTTTTATAAATCCAATGCAATCTCTCTCATTTATGCCATGTTTCCTCTCTTTATAAAAAGAACTTGCATTTATGTAGTAGAGTTAGGCTCAAAGCATTTTCCATACATTATCTCATATCTCCTTTTTCAGTCACATACTTCATTTTTATTTTGAGTTTGGCCCACATGAATTTTCCTCTAAGATGGTTTCCCAAGCCTCTTATGCTGTTCAGTGTTATCCTTGGATAGGGATGGCTGTGGCTTTTCCCTTACAAGCAGAGTTAGTTTCTTGGAGGGTTAGAGATTCATTTACTTTACATTTCTAGTCCAGATCTTGCTTTGGCAGATTGTCATATACAATTTTGTTACAGTTAATAATTTAAAATGCCCCCAAAGAAACCCAGCCAAGGAATAAAGCCTTAAAAACAAAGCTCATAATGGAAACACCAACTGGTCCCTGACTCTTTAAATATGGAAACAGAACTATGTTGGTCTTGGAAAGACTTTGGCTTGTGAAAAGATATATACAATTGTTATTTCAGCATGAACTCTCAGTGTCACAGACCTGGGTGCTTCGCTATGAGAAAAATCCAACCATAAGGAGTGAAAAAAAACAAGACTATGGAGGAATAATATTCAGTATTATGTTAAGAGAAAGAGAGAGAAAGAGAAAGAAAGAGAGAATGAGGGAGAGATGAAGATGGAGATGGAGAGTGAGAAAAAGAAGGAAAGGGAAGGAAAGGAAAGGAAAGGAAAGGAAAGGAAAGGAAAGGAAAGGAAAGGAAAGGAAAGGAAAGGAAAGGAAAGGAAAGGAAAGGAAAGGAAAGGAAAGGAAAGGAAAGGAAAGGAAAGGAAAGGAAAGGAAAGGAAAGGAAAGGAAAGGAAAGGAAAGGAAAGGAAAGGAAAGGAAAGGAAAAATTCTTAAAGGCCAACTTTTCTGTAGTTAATTATATCATTCTTTCATTTAGTTGATCTAGTCAGAAAGAACAATGAAAACAAAGCTAAATTCTACACATTTCTGTTCAAAATAAGTGAACTGTGATGAGATTCAAAATGTCTCTCTCTGTCTCTGTCTCTTTGTCTCTTGTGGGGAGGAGGCTCTGATAAAATGCACAGCAAAGATAGCATTTTGCTGTTCCAACATAGGTCAGGAATTCCTTCAAAAGAGTAGATGCCATTTTTTTAAATCAAGCTGTCAGCTACAAATCGAGTAACAGAGTTGATCCTCCAAGTTTTTCCCACTGCCACCATGAAATGAACGGAAAAAGAGCCCCAAAGCAGTTGAGCGCCAAAACCCTATAAATTGCTGTAAGGGTTTCATAGCTTTTCATCCTTCTAGAAGGAACATTTAATAAAATCACCTGCTTCTTACTTTAAACCTTAAGTGTAGAATTCGCAAGGACATCTTTTCATCTTATTCACAGCAAGCTTTAAGGGCTCTTTGTCCCTGGAATCAGTCGTGCCATCTCAGAGGACATTTGTCAAAAGGCCTGCTATATCTCCAACATTTGTGAGGTAAAGGAGTATAACCCCTAGAGACATCACAGAATCTTAGAATGATGGGCTACCAAACAGGCATTAGAGATCATTAAATCTAATCTAAGCTTTTTACAGATAAGGAAACTGAGGTCCATAAAAGGGAAGTGGCTTGCAAATGGTTCAGAGAGTAATATAGAGCAGCTAGGTGATGAAGTAGATAGAGTACTGGGCCTGGATTTAGGAAGATTCCTCCTCTTGCATTCAAATTCAGCCTCAAATACTTACTAGCTGTGTGTCCCTGGGCAAGTCACTTAACCCTATTTGCCTCAGTTTCCTCATATGTAAAATGAGATGGAAAAGGAACTGTCCAACCAATCCAGTATCTTTATCTAGAAAACTCCAAATGGGGTCACAAAGAATTGGAAATGTCAAACCAAACCAGTGTCTTTGCCAAGAAAACTTCAATGGAATTACAAAGAGTAGAACACAACTTAAAAAAATGACTGAATAATAACAAAGAACCTGGTTTCAAATCAATATTCCATATCTCCAAATCTAGTGTTCTCTCCACTACAAAATATTTCCTCAGCCAGCTTCATGTCCGAGTCCTGTCACCCACTAGATATATATAACCCTAGCAGAATCACTGCTTTCTGGACTTTAGCAGCTACATGGCTCAGTGGATAGAGTGCTGGACCTGGAGTCAGGAAGGCCTCAATTCAAATCTAGCCTCAGACACTTACTAGTTGTGTGACCCTTGGTAAGTCATGTAACCTCTGTCCACCTGTTTCCTTAACTGTAAAATGGGGATAATAATAGTTCTTAGCTTACAGGATGTTGTAAGGAGCTCAATATTTGTAAAGTACTTAGCACAATGCCTAGCATATAGTAGGTATTTAATAAATATTTATTTCCTTACTAGGAGAAGGATACAGCTATGTGTTGCCCCAGTGTCCTCCCAGCTCCAATAGAGCCTTCTCCTCCAAAATTATTTTCTGTGTATTATATATATATATATTTCTTGTGTCCCAAATTTGAATGTAAGCTTCTTTTTGCCTTTCTTCAAAACCCTTGCCCTTAGCACAATGCCTGGAACATAGTAGGTGCTTAACTGATGCTTGTTTGACTGAATGACTGGCCCTATTCAATTTAATCTGACAAAGATTTCTTAAATGCCTATTTAATGAAGTGCTTATATTAGGCACAGCATTTCTATGCTTAATATGTTTGTTCATTTTGATGAGATGTAGGGGAAACATGCAACATGTGCACAACTAAATTAATATAAAATGATAGTAATTTCAAGAGGAGAAAGTACAAGGAACTGAAGGAATCAGGAAAAGTCTGTTGTGGTAAACATCTGGGACAGGACTTTGAAATCATCTAAGGACTTGATCCAGAAGAGGAGAGGAGAAAGTGCATTCCAGAAAAGGGAATCACTCGTGCAAAGTCATGAAGTTAGAAGAAGAAATACCATGGATAGGAAATAGCAGAAGAGTTTGACCAAAATAGCTAACGTCTGAATCGGAGCTAGATATTTGAAATGACTAGAAAGATGGATGAGAGGCATATTGTGGAGGGTTTTAAGGCACAGTGGAAGGCTCTGAATTTCACAACAGAGAAGATAGGAGTTACTGAAGATTTTGAGTGTTGTCAGATATGTATTTTAGTCATATCCATGTGGCTATCACACAAGATAACATCCATCCCTAGGAAATTTTCTACACTATGACTCTCAGGCACAGAGAAGAAAAATTATGAATACAGTAAAGGATAGATGAAAAGGTCCTTCCCACTCACCCTCCTCCCCAAAAGGCAAGAAATAACTTTGACAAAGAGGCTGAAGTACGAAGCTTAGTCAAGAAATAGGTTTTGGGGAAACAGTTTAGAAATTTGAATTAACAAAAACTTTACAAACTTTTAAAATCCTTCCTGTTCTCCCACCTACTCTCCTTCCCATTGAGGTACAGTTTCTCCTTAAATTGCTAAAATCCTAGTTCTCTTTCCTGGCTTTGCAGATTTCTTAGCTTTTTAAGCCCACCTTAACGTGCAGAGAATTTGAGAATAGGAGCCTAGGTTGCATTTGAGCAGGCCTATGAAATGCATTTGGGAACTGCTGTTTTCTGTATTCCTGCTTATGAGTTCAGACTTCAGTCAGAGAACACAGCAGGCATTCTGCAATGTGGATTTTCTCTATTTTCTGTGCTGCCTTCCTTTTCATTTTTCTTCCTTTCAACAGATTAAGATCAGATCTCTCTTGGTCCATCTTACCAGACCCTAAAGGGTCTAAAATGTGTTTGTAATATTCATGTATGCTTGAAATATTCAAATGGTTTGTTATACCTCAAGGTAACATGCTAGAGTTCAGTCCCTCTCTTTGTATAATATGAGTAGGAAAGCAAAAGATAACAATGCATGCCAGAGGCAAGCATGATGTATTGAATAGAGTACCTGATCTCAAATAAAAAAGACCTAGAATCAAATCTTAACCCTGTGCGATCATAGGAAATTCATTTAACCTCTCTGAGTCTCAGTTTCCTCATCTGTAAAAAAAACAAACAGATAATAATTCCTGTTCTATCTATCTACTTCATGGAATTGTTGTGAGGTTCAAATGAGATAACGAGGCAAAGATAATGATGCTTTGACAAATTTTAAGTGTTTTATAAATGTTGGCAATTATTATGTCCTGTTCTTCCAAATTATTTTTTATATAGTTGGAAATGGTTATTTTTTCTTCCCATGATTATAATAGCTATTCCTCATGTATTTTTACCTTCTCTTTGATCAGAATTTCTTCTCACTTGAAAACAGAATTACAAGTCTCCTGTTCCCTTCTAAGACCCCAAAATAATCTTGCAGATCTTCTCTCTATCCAGTTCTAGATTAATTTTTGCTTAGCTCACACTTCTGAAACATGAGATTTGACCATGAATTAGCCTTGATCAAAAACAGCAATTTAGGCTAAGAATGAAGGTAAGAGCATTGGGTTTAATGTTGTGCTTAGATGCATGTTCATCAATAAGTCATCCTGGGATATTATTCCCAGGAGAGTCACTGTTATTCCACAGTGCCGCCTGCTGGGTTGCATGGCATGAAGATAATCTTCTACTTCATTCATTGGAGGAATACCTGCCTTCATTTAATCAAGAAATGTCTCAACTGATACCCAGAGCCACATAACTATGTAAGAATGTACCATATAAGAATATACCATATGTGAAGTTTCCATGCATGCAGACATTAATTATATACAATATTACATAATTTCTACATGATATTTATATTATGCAATTTCTGCATATTTACCACATTGCTTCTAGATCTGACCACAGAGGCCAAACAGTATAATCCTTCAAGTAGAGTGAAAGTTCCCTGAGAGCAATGATCCTTTCATTAATTTTTTTAAAATATCTACTGCCTAGCAAAATCCCTGGACACATAGTTAACACTTAATAGAGGCAGCTATGTGACTCAGGGGATAAAGCACTGGGCTTGGAGTCAGGAAGACTGGAATTCACATTTGGTTTCAGACATTTAATAGCTATGTGACCCTGAACAAGTTACATATCCTCTGCCTCAATTTCCTCATCTGTAAGATGAGGATAACAAAAGAGCCTACCTCCCAGGGTTGTTGTGAGGATAAAATAAGACAATAATTGTAAAGAACTTAACATGGTGCCTGGCACATAACAAGTGCTACATAAATGTTAAATATTATTAATAAATATTTGTTGGATTGAATGGAAATGCTGCTCAACTTCTAATAGGATCAACAAATGCTTGTATCCTCTCTGCAGAGCTTACCAACAACATCAATTCATTCTCTCCTTAACCAATATTTACTGGGCACGTAATCAATCCAAAGCAGAATAGAAAGTCATGAAGTCCTTGAGACACACACACAATTACTAAAAGAATAAACGAAAGTCTGGCAAATAAGAGCATAGTTTGAAATCAATTAACATTGAATAAGCATCTACTGAGGCCGGTACATGGCACAGTGGATAGAATGCCAGACCTAAAGTCAGAAAGACTCATCTTCCTGAAGTTTGATGTGGCCCCAGATAATTTACTAGCTGTGTGATTCTGGGCAATTTACTTAATCCTATATGCCTCAGTTTCCTCATCTGTAAAATGAACTGGAGAAATAAATAGTAAACCACTCCAGTGTCTTTGTAAAGAAAATTGCAATTGGGGTCATGAAAAATTGAACATGACTGAACAGTAACAACAAAGCACCTACTATGTGCCAGATTCTGTACTAAGTTCTAGGGACACAAGCACAAAAAAATAATTTTTATTTGTATGAAGCACTTCAAACATGGTGGACAGCTAATATAAAGTCATGGAATCTGGAGATGGAATGTCATATTCAAGGAAATGCAAGTAGGTCAGTATAACTGATATAAAGAATTCATGCATAAAAGGGAGAAAGATGTAGAAGATGAGAAGGTAGGAAGTGGACCAGTTGCGAAGAACTTCAAATGACAAACAAAAGATCTTCTGTTTGATCTTGAAAATCATAGGGAGCCCCTGGAGCTCAGTGAGTCTGAGGGTTGGGACAGTGTAGATGAAATGGTCAGATCAGTGCTTTAGAAAATTCACCTTGGTAGCTGAGTGGGCCAAGAATTAGCAAAGGGACAGACTTCAGGAAGAGAGACCAGTTAGAAAGCTATTGCAGTAGGCTACTTTCTCAGTAGTGGGGGGGCCTGAACTAGAGCTGTGTGCTAGAGCCAGCTTGCATCAACTCAAGAGAAGAGATTATTAAATTTTCATTGTGAACTTTTTTATCTCAGAAATCAGTAAATGCTGCAAACAAAGATTTGACCTATTGTTTTGTTGATTTCTAAATTTAAGAAAGTGACAAAGAAAATATTAATAATTCCAATTAATCTTTAAAGTGTCCATTGTGTACAATTCCCCCCACCT
This sequence comes from Notamacropus eugenii, assembly GCF_028372415.1. Lineage (NCBI taxonomy): Eukaryota > Metazoa > Chordata > Mammalia > Diprotodontia > Macropodidae > Notamacropus > Notamacropus eugenii. The sequence continues at coordinate 165,168,159 of NC_092873.1, read as the reverse complement.
CCCCAGAGACCAGGCTGTTAAACATTTACCAGAATACCCCTGAGGGGCAGTATGAATGGAGAGGGGACATACAAAAGACATATTGTAATGGTAAAAATGGAAAGATTTGGCAATGTCTTGAAAATATGGGTAAGCTTGAGTACCTAAGGAATCCCAATGCTGGATATAACCACTTAAATATATTAAAATTACCTTTTCTCTCCCTTTTATTGATAGAAAATGGCAACTTTACCTCAGATGCTTTAATTTTCCAAATCCACTGGAAGCAGGTAGCAAAAGAAAATACATTAAAAAGATATTTACTTTATCCAAATTAAAGGATTTCCCATGAAAAAAGTCAGATGCTGACATACAATATATTTACCAGAAGAAAAAAAACTGATATTTTCACATATTTCTAAAATGTATTTTTTGTTATTTTAAAATGCCCACATCCTCTTCCCCCTAAATGGCATGATACGTTCTTTGCCAAGCTAAAAGTCAAAACATCTGTTTCAGTTCTAAATGTTAAGAAAAGTCCCCAATAAAAAGTCTCCCTTTCCGATTTACACAGCTATGAATAAGATATTTTAGGTCCAAATCATAATCATTGCCATTCTATGTTAGCCTTCTCATGTCATTGAAAAACTCACCCCTAAACTACAAATCCCCTCGTACCAGGTTAGCACCTACACATAACAGACAGACTTGCAAAGTAACTTTGGCTAAACTATGCACCTACTGACCCAGTTGCCTTTTATCCTAATATAAAACTGGGAAGAATTTATATAACCTTCTGGTTAATTTGATAAAATTATTATAGTCGATTCATGGCCATGAAAGAAAATTTTGACTCACATGCCTCAGGTCCCAAAAGAAAGCATAACAGAAATGAGAACTGAGTAATAACTTCTGCTCATTTCTGTTCCCATTTTACTGAGGTTTTATGAAGAAGACACTATGTTGTAACAGAGCCCTTCTGGGGTGGATACATTCAGAGAGAGAATATTCAATGTGATCAGCCCAATAGGATAGCTGCGCATAGCCAAGGAGCTATAGTAAAGCCCAACCAGACACAAAACAATCAAAAGCAGGTGCTCTATATTGGGGCAAAAGATCTGAGAGACCCAAGAAACTAGAAAGGCAAATTATGAAGCAGGTGTGGCCACATCTCTCAAATCTTGTGTACTGGAGTCTTCAAGAAAAAAGTCTTTTTAAATCAACCAAGGAATCAACTTTAATTATAATGTCAATTCCCAAAGGAGAGATACCTCTTTAACCTCGGTCAAGTCTTTGAACTTCTCTGGGTCTCAATTATGAGTGAAGTTCTCAGATGCTGGCAGGAGCCCACACCTAATTTTCCTAGATCTCTAGGCTGGTCCCCTGGTAAATAATCATCGTAGAATTTATAGCCAGAAGGAAACATTCATTATCATCTAGTTCAGGCGTCTTGTTTTGCAGATGTTGCAACTGACATACAGAAAGGTACAAGGACTTGGTGAAAGTCACGCGTAGTGAGTGAGATGAAGAGCCAGGATTTAAACCTAAGTCTTCTCAATCCAAATCCAGTGTTGTCTCCCAGATATCCTGCCTGACATGCACTTAATAAACGTTTGTTGATTTCTTGATGCTACCTCTTCATCCCCTTCATTTTGTGAAGGAGTAAGACCCAGAGAATTGAAGGAACTTTCCCCATGTAACAAAAGTAGCAAAATCATATACTGAATTTTCAAGACTTTATCTCATGATTCTAAAATAAGCATCCTTCCCACTAACCACCAACTCCTTCATTTTGTAAAAGAGAAAATTTAAACTCAACAGAATTAAGTGACATTCCAGAGGATCTGGGATCAATTTCTGACTCTACCATTTGCTGTCTATTTAGCCTTAAGGAAGTCACCAAATTTCATTGAGTTTTCATTGCTTCCAACACTGAAATAAAGAAGATGGAGAAGCTGCATGGTGTAGTGTAAGGAATAGTGGACTTGGAATTGAAGGACATAGGTTTGAATCCTATTATGCCCATGTGATTTTAAACATCACTTCATTTAGCTCAACATCACTCTTTTTTAAAGTATTCCATTTTCCACTTACATGTTAAGACAATTTTTAACATTTTTTTTAAATTTTGAGTTCCAAATTTTCTCCCTCCCTCCCTAAGAAGGTAAACAATTTGATATAGATTATATATGTGCAATCGTGTAAAACATATTTCTATATTAGTCATGTGAAAGAATAAGCCAAAGAAAAGAATCATGAAAAAAATGAAGTGAAAATAGTGTATTTTGATCTGAATTCAAACTCCAGTAGTCCTTTCTCTCAGTGTTGGAATTGTCTTGGAACATTGTATTGCTGAGAAAGTTTTCATAGTTGATCATTGCACAATTGTTGCTGATACCGTGTACAATGTTCTTCTGGTCCCACTTACTTCACTTTGTATCAGTTCATATAAGCCTTTCCAGGTGTTTCTGAAATCTGCCTGTTTGTCATTTCTTATAGCACAATAGTATTCCATTACATTCATATACCACAATTTGTTCATTCATTCCCCAATTGATAGGTACCCCTTCAATTTTCAGTTCTTTGCCACTGCAGACAGAGCTGCTATAAATATTTTTGTACGTGTAGTTGCTTTTCCCTTTTTGTGTGATCTCCTTGGGATATAGACTTAGTAGTGGTATGGCTGGATCAAAGAGAGCTCATTATCAGTCTTGCTGTTGATCCCTCTCTATACCCATCCTCTTAACTTGTAGCTGGTCTCTTGCTTTGTTCATTATGAACCAGTCCCCACTTTATACCCTGGTCCTTGGCCTCTGTCTTATTTATCCAGACCTCAGACTGTTTTGATTCCCTACTCCGTACCTCAGTTTCCCTAGGACTGGGGTCTACTTTGTTTCTGCCATGTTCCATTCCCTCCTGCTAGTGTTCAGATCCACATATCTGGAAGAACTGACATCAACCATTTATTTTTGAATCATAGAATCTTAGGGTTGGAGGGTAACAGATCAATGCCCTAATGCCATCAAAAGTCTAGTCCAACAAAGGAACTCTTCATATTCAGTGGAACAATAAATAGTCAAGCAACAGGTTGACAGTGTCTGATATACATTTGGTGGTGAGGAAATAAATAGTACAGGTAACTTGGAAGTTGGATCTCTATAGGAGATCTCACAAACAGTAGCTAATAGGTAGCTCCTGTTGGCATTAGGGTACTGCAAGGTCTGCTAATTTTAAGTCAAATGTTCCTGAATTACTTGCACAAGATTAAGAAAAAGCATGGGAAAGTTGATATTTTAAATTTTCCTTACTTAACAGTCCTCCATACAGCAAACACGTGGTTTTCAATGGAAGTTATCCAGAGAGTTCACAGAAAACAAGTATGACAGAAAATTAAGGATCTCCATTTTGATAAATTTGGAAGAGAAGCAATGCATTTCAATGACCTATATGGAGTGTGCTATATTTGTGTTTCTTCCAGTAACAAACAGCAATTACAATTGTGTAATTGGTCTCTCTACTAGAGGAGAAAGTCCCTGCTCTGAAGGAATTCCAGACTAGGATTTGTGTTGGCAGAGACCTCCAAGGCCTGACATGCCACGTAGCTGTGAATTGGGGCAAACCTCTTGATACTGTAGTTGGCCAATACATTTTCTATAGCATGCTACATCTTCATGGTCATAATTTGACTGAAAAAGAATAAAATACATTATGTTTATTGTTTGTTTACATAAAAGTATTTGATTTCATGGAACAATATGCCATCTTAAAGAATTTCCTCCAAAAAGATGTCATACTTTGAACACATTAAAGCCGTAATTCCATGTTCTTTTAACAGTGCAATGACTTTGATGTGTCCCTGTTATTATTTATGTGACACAAAACAGGGAGATATATGCTTGCCAAAGATATTTGCCAATATCACAGTGTCAGGTGCAGAGTCTAAATGAGAGAGGAATTTCCTGTAGATGATGACAGTCTTCAGCTATTCTTATTTGCAGATGACATTGTGCTGATTTTGTTTTATCCTAGATCATTGAAGAACTTTCTAAATGGGATTCAAAATCATCCTCATAAAAACAACACGGAAAAACAAATAGACAACTGGTCTCAGGGAGTCTTGATTTCAGATCCCGTCTTTGACATCTATTGACTAGGTAACCCTAGATAAGTCATTTAGACACCCAGAAAACTCTTTGAGGCTATATACTACTGAGTAGGTGGTCTGCTGAGGAAGGAGTTCTCATACAGACTGATCATGCATATGAAATCACAGATGTGGTCAAAAAGAAAATATGAAAGATCATTGAAAAGAGTTTGTCTAACTATCCATTTGAGAACAACCAAGTTGAAAAAGAATGCCCATTATAATATACAATGTGGTCAGATAGAAAAAATCAAATAAGTCAAAGAGAAACTGAAATGCATTTTGGGAAATGATGATATGACCTCAGGCTCTAAACTGAATCAAAAGGTCATCTTTTTAGCAACAATACTCTTCTAGTGAGGCTATTTGAATTTCAGACATGGCATATCATAAGAATGAATGTTTCAGATCACCCAGAGAACAATGGAAGGTCCATGAGGATCATGTGTATTATGAATAAAGAACTTAATATGAAAAGCAATATATCTTAAGAGGAGGAAGTGGTGGAGATCAGTCAACATTTATTAGTACTTAATGTGCCAGGCATGTAGTGAAAACCAGGGATAATAGGCCATGCCAGTGTGCTCTGTTAGTAACCATACAATGTCAAGAGACCTAGAAGGATCCCAGGACATTGGATGGAATATCTATGAAGGATTTAAAACAGGAAAATGTGTATGTTAGAGGGTGAGGTTGCAACCTGAATCATTGAAGGGAGAACCCACATGGATGACATCAGAGATTCATCAGAGTATCCATGTAAGAGTAAAGAAAAGTTAAGAGCTAGCCGAGTAATGATGGATTACAATGAAGTCTAGTATGAGAAAATGTTTATATGTATGTGTGTATATGTATATATGTATATATATATAATATACATATTGATTCTTTTCTTAATTTTACTCTATACAATGTCTTCTTAAGAATTGATAAGTAATTTAATAATTATAGTTATTTTAGACTCATAGAGTCCTATAGCTAAAAAGAACCTCAGAAATCATTGATTCCAAGATACTCCTATTTTACAGTTGAGGAAACTAAGATTCAGGGACATTTAAAGACTTGTCCAAGAACGCAGGGCTGGTGACAGACAGAGCCTAAACTTGAATCCATGTCTCCTTTCTCCCTGCCCAGTGTCCTTTCAAGGCAGCTAGGTGGTACAGTGGACAGAGCACTGGGTCTGAAGTTAGGAAGATTTGGGTCCAAATCCAGAATCAGACATGTGACTTCAGTAAGTCACTTAACTTCTATTTGCCTCAATTTCCTCAACTGTTCAGTTGGAATAGCACCACCTACCTCCCAAGGTTGTTGTGAGAATCAAATAGGATAATATTTGTAAAAGCACTTAACAGTGCCTGGCATATAACAGGCCTTCTATAAATGCTATTCCCTTCCTGTTCCAGCATACTATAACAATTATATCTTTTCCTAACAGAACACAGTTGGCCCAACTATGGATTCTCTTTTATTATTTGTATCTATATTAAGGGATAGCTGGATAAAAATGTGATTGTTCAGTTTGTAGTAACTATTAGAACTTCAGGTATATTGTCCAGGAGGCAGGTGTAGTGTATAGGAAATAGCAGTCAATCAGGAGTTCACAAACCAGAGTTTGGATTCAGGCTCTGCCACCAGCCATCTTTTTGACCTTAATTGAATCACATGACCTCCCCTGTGTTGCAATTCCTTTATCTATCTAAGGGTTGAATTTCACTAAATGATTCCTAAATGGCAATAAAGAGGTAAGAAAGTGATGGATATTAGAACTGCATGATCTCTAAGGTCTCTTTTAGCTATAACAATCTCTGAGATGTGATCTGCTTTGGCCTCTGATTGAATTGTGTTGATCGGTTATTCAGAGATCAATTCCTTCGTTTCCTTTTAATTCATGTTTACTTTCCAGGCATTCCTCCATGTTAGTTCTTCACCCTAATTAGGATTTACTGCTATCTTCTCAATGTGACATCTCCCCATCCTACTAATCCTAGCCTGTATAATCTCTAACCTCTATTAGGAGCAGGTGTGCTAAGGATGCCTTATCATTCTTCCAACAATTCTATCTTCCGATACATTAGTGAAGTTGAATGTTCACAGAATCACATAATTTAACTTAATTAGTATGTCAGTTTCCAATACACATTTCAAAAAATATTCACCAATTAAACCCAAACTAGACCAATGCAGACTAAAATTGAAATGTCACTACGGCATTTGCTGTCATATTGCAGAATTGTAGTTTCCAAAGCTAGCTCTTATGAAGTTTTGTTATTTCATATTGGGCACCATGCCTTCAATATGTGTAGCTGATATCAGGCAAACAGTGGTCTATGGATATGGATATATTGAACAAATTCACTGTGTTTTCCTCACTAATCATCCTTTGGCACAGACAATTGTATGTCCACTCATAACACACAATTTGTTCAACCATGCTTTTGCTCAAAAATAAACTCCATTAAAATAAGGATGTACATAATGGAGTAATATCTAATTATGAATATTTACCTACATGTTTAGATAATGATCCAGTGTGATGTGAGAGGCAGCATGGTGTAGAGGATAAAGAAATGGCCTCAGAGTCCCATAACCTGACTTAAAGTTCTACTTCCGACACATACTGACTATATGACCCTGGCCACCCCCACCATACACCCTAGCCAACTATCTAATCCCTAAATTAAAATGTAGTTACCAATCTGCATTAGTTGAAGGCACTTTTCACTGAGAATTCACTGTACCAATGAAATCACAGGTCTATTTTTCCTCCTCATCTTTCATTCCCCCCTCCAAAAAAATTAGTATTTAAAGGAATGAGACTGAATTCTTTGACATTTCTGTTAATAATCCCTGTGCTCATGTAAACTGTAATTCATCTATGCCTTCTTAGTCTGGGCTCTTCTTGCACATGTTCTGTAAGTTCTCCGTAGGCGATCTGTGATATACTGAAGCAGGTCCTTAAATATTTTAATGTTTTAAGGATAACAGTACGATGTTTAGGCTAATCATCTCTTGTACTTTGCGCTACGTTGTGCGTAGTATATACTCCTTTGAAAGACTTTAGAACTAGTAGAGTACACTCACTCCTGTTATATTTCTTTGATACCTTTTATATCCTATTTTAGAAGCAAATTATCATTGACAATCTATTATCTTCTACTTACCCATCTGCCATATGACTATCCATTGACTTTTGGCTCATTGCATTTTTAATTGCTTATTATAATAACAATAGCATTAATACTAATCATATGGTATTTATAGACTGATTCAAGGTTTCCAATGTGTCTTAAGTACATCATCTCAATGATCCTGACAAGAATGTGATATAGTAGTTGTTATTATCCCCATGCTACATGTAGCAAGGTTCCTCATGTAGCAAAGCCTGACATGTAGTGAGGACTATGCCACTCCATGTAGCATCAAGTTGTCATCATGTGGCTCTAAAGGAGACAGAATAGACAACTCAGCTCAATGAAGTAAGAGAGTCCTAGTTCTCACCCAAGGGGAAGTTCCTCAGTCTCTGGAATGTTAAAAATGGGCACAGAGACATCATGATAGAGACTGCCAATTCCTCTGATATCTTCCCAGAGTCTTTTCTTTCAGCAAGCTGAAATGGGAATGGCATTTTACATAGCTTCTCTCAAAGCTAGAAGCCAGAGGTGTCTGATGTAACTTGATGCTGGAAGAGAACTCAAAGACCTCTGAAAAACTGAAGACCTCTGCTCTCTTGTTCTGAGCAGCTCTGCCCCACCCTTCAAAAAGGGCAATACATTCATCTTCACCAAGAGGAGGAAGCCCCATATCAATGACCTTTAGGACTGAGGTTAAATATGGATAAAGGAACTGAGCTAAGAGAAGTTAATTGACTTGCCCAGAAACACTGAAGCAGTGATTTAAACTCATATATTCCTAATTCCATATCCAGTTACTCTATTATGCTACCAAGATTCTAATATACTACTAAGATTCTTCTGATGAGGTAGCATCCCAAAACTCATAGCCACATAGTGTCATTGGGGAACTGTTGGTAGAAAAAAAATAATATGTGTCATAGTGGAAGGTAGGATCGTTGCTGAAACTGAGCATTTTCCCAAAGATATATCCACCTTCCTTATGTTTTCTTATCCGCAGTGTGTGCACAAAAGGTGACAAATTCAACTAACCGTCTATTCACCTATGTACAATAATGTGAATGCTATGAATACTTCACTCACTTGCTTTATTCAGTGTGGATTAAGTAGCTGTGGATCTATTTTTAAAATTTAATTTATATTATTTAGAATAAATATTTTCTCTCCCTGCTCTCCCCCCCCCCCCCCAGTTAAAAAACAACAAAGATATGATAGCAGCAAGGCAAATATGAGCAAACAAAGCAAATTCTTTCATTAACTATGTCCAAAAAATGTGTCGTTCTGTATATCGAGCTAATCATTTCTCTGTCCAGAGTTGAGTAATATGTTTCATTTTCAGTCCTCTTCAGTACTTTGCCATGCCATTAACCAAAGTTCTAAAGTTTTTCAAAGCTGTCTTTTCTTTATAATGTTGTTGTTTTATAAATTATTTTCCTAGTTCTGTTCATATCACTCTGCATTAGTTCATATAGGTTTTCCCACTTTTATATTGTATATTTCATTATTTCTTATGGTGAAAAAATATCACATTACATTACCTATGACAGTTTGTTCAGCCATTCCTCAATAGAAGGACACTTCCTTCGTTTTCAATTTTTAGCTACTATAAAAAGCTGACCCACATATTTTTGTACATATGAATCCTTTTCTTTCTTTGATTACTGTGGGTTACATGTCTAATGGTGATTTCATTGCATCAAAGTATATATACAGTTTAGCAACTTTGGGGGAATAGGTCAGAAATGTTTTCCACAATCTTCGGACTAAAGCAAAGCTCTCTGAACAGTGTATTAGTGTGCTTATTTGGCTTATTTCCTTGTAATGTCTTCAAAATTTGTCATTTTCCTTTTTTTATCACCTTTACCAATCTGATAGCTGTGAGATGGAATCTCAGAGTTGTATTATTTTGCATTTCTGAAATTATTAATGACTATTAATGATTTTATATGACTATTGATAGTTTAAATTTTTTCTTTTGAAAATTTTACATTCATATCCTTTGATCACTTAATCTATGGTAAAATGGTTATCATTCTTATAAATTTAAATCAGTTTCTTACAAATCTTGAATACAAGATTTTTACAACTGACAAAAACTTTTGATATTCTAAGGTAATAAGTATAATGTCATCTGATAACAGTAACATCTATAGAATCTCACCACAAAAATGGAATCATTCTTCCTGAACCTTTGGGGAACATGAGTTTCTCTTTTTCTAGCCAATTCCAAATTGATCATCAGAGAACCATCAAATAAATTAACATTTGTTTTATCCATGGAAGAATTATGTATGATCTTAACATGTGAATAATACACATCCTTTTGGATTTGAGTTTTTAATGCTATATTTCCCCCTTAACTGTTCTTAATCAGCAAACCATAAACACAGCAGGATCTTAGATTCTTTGCACTTTGATTCTTGATATTCATCTAAATAAAGATGAATTCTGCTGAAGAGACCAGTCTCTGAAAATCTGCCTACTCCCTTCCCATATTTTTAGCAATGATACCCTCAAACTGGGCAGCTAGGTGGCACAGTAGATAGAGTGCCAGGCCTGGAGTCAGGAAGATCTGAGTTCAAATATGTCCTCAAACACTTATTACCTGTGACCTTGGGCAAGTCACTTAACCCTGTTTGCTTCTGTTTCCTCATCTGCATATCTTTGCCAAGAAAACCCCGAATGGGGCCAAAAATGTATAAAGGCATATATACAAATATTTATTATATATAATAAATGTATATTGGATATATTCATATTTATAATGAATATATATGTTTGAATATATTCACAGATAAATGGGTGTATATGTGTATATATGTTTATGTACATATATGTGCATATATATATGTATACATACACACACATTCCTACTTTTTTTCTCATTAATGTCATTTTGTCAACCATCACTAAAGTTAAACTCATTCTGAACCTTTTCTTACATTCTAAAGTTTTCCACAGTTGTGGCTTTAGCTCTTTAAGGTTTTATGCAGACTGACATCAAAAGGTCTTATAACTAACTAATATTCTTTCATCTTTCAACAGCCTTTAACTACCTGTTTACAGTTGAGCAGGGTGATGTTAATCACTATCTGAACATTCCCAATTACTTCTCTAAGTACTTCCAGCTCATTCGCTTTACTCTGCATCCTTTTAGCACTAAAAGGAACATGTTCTCTGCTTTGAGTATTTTAGCTTAAGATGGAATAGAGAGAGTAAACCTCCTACACATATGGAAACGAAAGGCAGCACAATTCCCCTTAGGTCCCCTCAAAACCCTGGAACCATCTTTTTCCAATCAGGAAAATGTCCTTCTATTTGACTTCTCCCAGACTCACTAGCTCCCTGACCTGCCTTAGCAGGAAATGATTTCTTGGCTCAGCTCTGCAAGCTTCTGCATTTTACAACCTGAGATACAATCAAGACTTTTGAGAGAAATTGCTTATTTTTTTAAAGGGCCCAGGCCCTTTCTTCTTCAGAATATTTTAAAATAAATTTATTACAAAACAGAAGCAGAGATATAGAGTAGTCTCTTCACAGCCACATATTTTCTTAGAAATAAAGGCATTTAATCAAATATGAAAACTAAACTAAACTCAAAGAAGCATACTGTTTTGGGGAATGAGAGGGGACTTGCCTACTTAGAAAAAAAACCCAGATACTTTGGAAAGAGCCTTGGCACTGTATTCAAATCTCCTCACTGATGGTTATTATCTCTGTGACCTTGGACAAGTCATTTGGTTCCCCTGGCCCCAGTTTCCTCATCTGTAAAGTGAGGACTAGGTGACCTCTGAGGTCCACTTCACCTCTAAATCTATGATCCTTCCTTCTCTTCCAAATCTATATGCCTCTCTTACCTCTTCTTTCATTCCTATTCCTGCTCTTCCATCACATTCCCAATTATCAGGAATTTGTTGGGTTTAAGGAATTTGTTCAGCCTAAGAAAAGTTTTTAAGTGCGCTTTGTCCTATCCAGAAGAGCAATGCCTGGCCTTGAACATTCACTGGCCCTGATGAAATATCACAAGATACCATGGGAACTGAGGAAATCAAGGTTACTTCAGGCTTCATGAATATGTGAGAAAGAAAATTGAGCCTATGAGGATCTATTTGCAAATGAAGATGACTTCCTTGAACTTTAGGATATGGAACCCAAGTCTGTAGCAGGGGTTAAAAGAATATCACCAAAAATCTTGATTGACTCCTCTAATGAGAACCTGTGATTTCTTTCTAATAACCCATGCTGTTTCCCTATTAATTTCATTCCAGTGCTTAATCGTCAGTGCATGACACTTTAACCACTAAGCTTATTATGCTATAAATAGTTACCTTACTGTTCCTTTAGAGCAGACATAAATGGGAAGAAACCCCTTGTTTCCAAAATACCTCCTTAGTGTTTAAATGTTAAGACCAGAATTGCACCAGCTGAAATAAACAAATCACCCAAGATACAAAATTATTTCTTTGTTCTCTTCAATTTCCTGACCCTGAATAGGTAAAAGGCTTTTCAATGTATTTTTATTTTATAAAACATCACTAGGATAGATATTCTTTTATTGGTCCAAAAAAGAAAAGAGGCTATGTTTCCACGTGAGAGCATTAGTGTGTCTCTATCTATGCAAACAGATCAGGCTAGTTCATTCCACAATACCTTGGGCTGTGTCATGTCAGTGCATTTTTATAACAACCTCAAAGATAAAAATAAGTTACAGAGGATTTTATCAGGACCTCAGTTATGGGAATTCATTATGCCAAGGGAACAAGGCTAGAGTCAGGCATCAAGGAGGAATCATAGGGCACAATTTCAGCTTAGTAATAAATAAGATTCTTTCTGTCTCTGTCTCTTTTCTTTTCTCTCTCTCTGTCTCTCTCTCTCTCTCTTTCTCTCCATCTGTATTACTTCATTGTCACTGATGGAAAGAAAATGTGGTTACATCAGTAAATCAGATTTTCAGAAATTATAATGCAATGCCTCCAAGATCTACCTTCTGGAAATGGGGGATCGTACTTCTGGGGACAATGCCCTTACCCACAAATATAATAATCTAGTGGCTAGAATTGAGAATGTTTAGATTTTAGTTCTAATCTGGTCAAAGGCTTTGATATACAGATGACATATAATTCAATAGCCATTTATTAAATGCCTGGTATGTGAAAGGTGATATGTTTTTTTGCTTTTGTTGCTAAGTAGTTTTCAGTTGTGTCCAACTCTTTGTGACTCCATTTGGGGTTTTATCGGCAGAGATGCTAAAGTGGTTTCCCTGTTCCAGTTCATTTTACAGATAAGGAGCTGAGATACACAGTGACTTGCCCTTGGTTACACAGCTAGTAAGTATCTGAAGTAGGATTTGAACTCATGAAAATCCAGGCTCAGAACTCTATTCACTGCATCACCTACCTGCCAATGATTTATCAAATTTTTTTTTGGTTGTTGTTGTTCAATTTTGTCTGACTTTTCATGACTCCATTTGGGATTTTCTTGGCAAAGATACTGGAGTGGCTTGTTATTTCCTTCTTCAGTTCATTTTACAGACAAGGAAACTGAGGCAAACAGGGTTCGGTGACTTCCCCAGGATCACATACCTAGCAAGTATCTGAGGTGAGATCTGAACTCATGAAGATAAGTCTTCCTGGCTCTAGTCCAGCACTCTATCAATTGTACTGGCTAGCTTCAGGTAATTAGGACCAAGCTTGGTCCTAAAGAAGACATAAAGAAATGTGAATCCCTTCCTTCTTTGAAGAGTTGGGAATGTATGAGTATGGAACTATCAGATTCAGTTTATAAACTAATTAGTAAGGCTGACATTTTTTTCTCCTTATTTTTTTATTCTTTGCTAAAAGGAATGGTTCCCTGGGTGAGGGAAGGAGTACAATATATTGAGAAATGGATGTGACAACATAACAATGGATCTCAATAAATTGAGCAGGTTAAGAAAAAGTATATACACTGATAAATTAACTCAAAATAATTTGAAAAGAGAGAACTAAAGGCATATGAGTGTTGAAGAAGTCTACCAAGGCTTTGTGACCCCTGATATGAGCCTTGAAAGTAGAGAATGATTCTGAAACTCACCTGGTTTTTGATCTTCATCTATCAAGTTGGAGAGGTCCCTTCCAGGAGCTTTCTGAAATAATTACTCTTATTCAGTATGAATGTTGTGACCCTATTCTAGTAAATGAAAAGAAAACAATAGAACTTGACTTTAGTGAGGTGACTTCTGTCCCTTATAACAAAAGTGATTTAGGGAGATTAAATGGTACATCCATTGGAAGCTTCAGGTATGGATGGAGCTGAGTGGTGAGTGAGAGAGAAGCAAGTGCACCTAAGAGCAAAGGGGACAGGGATAGGAGGGTGAAGGACAAAGTAACTCATCTCATCAAACAGAGACTTCAATGATAACAAAAGGCCAATCACTCTTCGAATATGATGATAGCAGGGACAAATAGAGCAGAAAATTTATGTTTCCGTCACTATAAAAACTTACAGGTCTGTGAGGTCCAGGTTGACTTTCCTACATAGTTTGTCAGAGAGGAGACCTATGCTGGAGATTTAGGATGAAAGGAGCAAAAAAATAGCAGTAAGCCTTGGGCTTGCTTAAAGTCACAGGCTTTTGCTGAACATTCTTCAAGTTTATCTTGAAATCCACCATAAGTAAGGGCATTTTGCTTTCCTCAAATTTGCTAAATTTAGCCTTCATATTTTGTGCATAGATCCAGAGTCTATTTCATATTCTCTTTATGAGTTTCTGAGAGTATAAAAGTAGGAGAAAGATACCTTAATAAAATGTACTGTCAAAATGTTAAATATATACTTATATGTATGAATGTAAATACACATATGTACATAAACACATAAGTAATACATTCACGAATTTGGTCAGAATTACGCTGTCCATTCTTTTTATGGTCCTTTAAATTGACACGATTAATTTGGTATCACCTATTTTAGATAGCCACAAAATGTTTTATTCCATTCTCTTTCCAGCATCAAGTGGAAAATGGAACATAAATGTATAATACTACTTCCAGGGCTCCTCCTCTAGCTCTAATTTGCACTGGCTTCCTGGGTATTCAATGAGCAACTGCTATTATTTTCAAAGATCTAGGGATAACCCTAAGGGACTTCTTTCTCAGTATTATTTCCTAAGAGCCCCTACCACCGTGATTCCCATTGAAAACCATCAAACTTTAACATTTAGGAAAGATATTTTCTGAGAAAGTTACAAAAGCATTCTCTCCAAAGGTGGGGCAGACTCTTGTCTTGCATACAAGAGGTCTCTGGGAAAAAGGGCTAAAATTTAAAGTACAGCGTTAATGAGGCACACATATACAGAACATATGGGGTAAAGAGGTACCTCCCAGTTCCTCAGTACTAGAGGTTCTTTTCTCCCTTATAGAATCCTCATGAAATTCCCATTTAGTGTAGCTCTCTAATAGGTTCAAAGGGTTAGTGCCCTCATACAGTTCATAGGAGACACCTCTTTATCTCAAGGGTCATAGTTGACCTTTCCTGCTATGTCTATTTTGTTCTTTATGCATCTCTCAACTCTTGATAGAGATGCTGCCATTAGCTGTTACTGCTCTGATGGACACCGTTGCTGATGCTACTAAGAACTCAAGATCTCCTAACCTTTTAAAGTTCACAAAATCTTAAACTGTTTGAAACTGTCTCAGAATACTTTTTTGTGTAAGATCAGGAAAAAAAAAAACAAGAGACAAAGGTAGCCATGTGCTCATAGCATCGAAGCCCATATATGAGACGGGGAAGCCATCCCTTCTCTTAGGATCCTTCAGGATAACAGGCTTATTATAATAATAATTATAATTATTAATAATTAATAATAAGGCTTGTTATCTTTTAGACAAGAGCTAAGAGAATAGAAATATAGTATCATCTTCTCTCAGGACACTTTCTGTTTACCTTCAATGTGTCTCTTTTTTACTTTGTGTTGGATGTGCTATCTCCTATTAGTCCAGTTTCTCTGATAACAAGGTCAATGTATGTTCCAAGATTAAGGATTTGTCCACCCATTGTGATTAAATCAGAGGGAGTTTCCTTAATGCTCAATTTGTTTCAATGATTATTTGAAATGTGTCAAATCAAAAGTCTACAATATGCCAGGCACTATGTTAAATTCTACGAATACAAAGAAAGGAAAAAAGAAAACCTAGCAGTCCCTGACCTCAAGGAGTTCAAGTCTAATTTGTCTCTTCTCTGTTTACATTACCTGATGTGGGGGTAGAAATTCTAATTGTTACATGTGGTTATCAATACTGTTGGTTATACATTCAATAAAACAAAAAATTCATGAAAAGACCAGTCAAAGAATATAGAGAACCTCTTTTAAGTTGTAATAATTCACCTTTTACTAACCAGGTTCATTGAATAGCCTATAAATAACGGCCATATGAGATGTTAGTTGCTATCATTCAGGATTTTAACTTCCTACCCAAGGGATGTTCCAGAGCCACTTCTAATCATCTGCTTAGCACTCATAAAATTTTCTATGACAATATTTTTATGCCTCAGACACTGGCAAACACTCCAAACCAGGACTTCATTTATTGCTTTATTGGTTATCTAGACTTAAGAAAATGGTGGATAAAATGTTAACAATTCTGATTAAACTTAAAAGTGTTTTGTGCATACATACATTTTTTGCTTTTCAGAAAGATAGTTGTTAAACATTTACCACTACACCCTTGCCCCACTGCCATCATCTTCTGAAAAAAACGACAGATCACTGATTATAATAAGTTAAGGCATCTTATCCATCAAATGGAACAGAGACCATAGAATAATTTCTTTAGAACTGGAAAGGCCCTTAGAATCCCCACATTTTACAAATGAAGAAGCAGAGACCAGGAAAGGCTAGGTAAATTGCACAAAATCACATTGATTACCAATGGCAGAGTCAAAATTCAAACCCAGATCCCTTGTTGTCAAATTCAGCACTTTTTCCACTATACTGAAGGAAACAGACAATAGAGTTGAATCCATTATATCAAATGGATTATACATTTAATTCTAAATTTGGGAATGATCATTTAATAAGAAATATATAATAGATTATGTAGTTTTGATTTTCTGATGAGAAAAAACAGAAAAAAATTCAGCTACTGAGACATTTCACCTCTATAATTGCTTAAAAGTCATGACGTAGTGAATATCCTCAGAATGACATAGTAGATATCCTCAGAAGCAATGACTATTATAATTCCCATTTCCTATGCATAATAGCTATGTGACTAGCTACTGAGCAAGTTTCTTCACCCATCACTTCCCCAGGCACTCTAAGATTAAGTTTCAAAGAACTTTATTAATGATCACCATTGGCAGAAGGAGGTTCCTCACCAAAGATCCCCTTTACCAATGAAATCAGAGTTGCAGTCCAAAACAAACAAACAAAAAATTAAATGAAAGTAGGAGTTTATTGTAGGTATCCTTGGGTAAAGGGTATCAAGTGACACAATGAACAATATCTCCAATTGTATTTTTGCAAAGGACACAGAAACACTATTTACTAGGTGGTTCTGAAATTAACAGAGGTCACAACATTGAATCGTTACTCAGTGAAGGCATTTCTGCCAGGTACTGAGATAATGGAGGTCTAGGTAATTTGCTTTCTGATAGTATAAGAATGCAAAGATAGGACCTGGAGCATCTAGATAAATGGATAGTTAACATGCCCATTAGATTGTCTATCTCAAATATCAGGTTTCTTAAATGAGATTTGAACAGGTGCTAGATCTCATTCAATTCGCAATCAGCTCCTCTAGCAACTGCCTACAATGCAAATATCCTTTGTTGTTGATTAAAGTAATAGTAATAAACTTTAGATACCATATGTGACAAAGCAAAGTTAATAACCTCTCTTGGAAATGTAAGAGTCAGATTTGTATTCTTGCCCAGGAAGTGTCAAAGAATCCCTCCCTTGCTTGATACTGTTCTCTATGGTAATGAGAGGGAAAGCTTCAAGCTGTAGCTTTATTGGGCACATGATGAGTCAGCAGAGCCCAGAGTCAGATATCATCCATCACAAGCTCATTTGTGTTGTGACTTTAGAAGGCTAGATTACATTCCAGCCTTTTTCCCACTGTCCATGGACAAACAAGACAAAAAAAGTCCTAGACCTGGGACTCCTACTCTCCTGGAAAAGATGGGATCAAGACCCTGGTATCCAAATACCCCAGAGAGAAAATCCAGGGAGTTGCACCAATTAACACAAAGGGGTGTATAGAAATGGAAGATCAATGACATTTTAAGATCACAAGTTTCCCCACTTTTAAATCTCTTCTCAGTATGTGTCTAGCTCTTTTTTTTTAAATGAATGAATGAATGAAACATGTATTAAATGTTTACTATGTACAAACATTGTGCAAAACACTGGGGATGTAAATAGAAAATTAACAATCTCTGCTCTCAAGGAGTTCACATTCTTGTTGGGGAAAGATAACACATATGGAAGGTTTCAGCTACATGGAAGCTGAAAAGGTCTCATGATCCTTAGGGTGTTGGCTAAGTAGTTGTTAATGCCTCTCCTTTAATGTCATTTCCACTGATAGAATCCTTAGTTTCTGGTGTTAAACCATTTGAAAAGTGGCAAGAATTTACTCTTCTGGGTCTTTAACAGCTTTGGCAATAGCATCTGCAGAGTCCAGTCCTTCCTAGATATATACAAGTCAGGAGCAATCACTACATTCAGAAGCTATAAAGTGTTCATCACACAAATATCCTAATTAGAATTGTTGGAATGATTCATAATCGAAGTATCTAATTAATTGACACCTTTCTTATCCTATGACTACCAAAGATAATTTCCTGCTTTCTTAATCCCTGTGATTCAGAACCAGTTCTTGCTTGGATGAACATTATTTTCCCCCATTGCCTCTCTGCACATATCTATTTACCTTTACCTCAGCCCTACCCCAATCCCCAGGTACCTTTGTTCACCTTATCCCCTGCCACCTCTAAGATGATCAATGACCTATTAATTATCAAGTCCAGGGTCCACTGTGGCAGCTAGATGGTACAGTAGATAGAGTGCCAGGGATGGAGTCAGCAGACTTGTGTCCCTGAGTTTAAATCTGGCTTCAGACACTTACTAGCTGTGTGATCCTAAGCAAGTCACTTAACCCTGTTTGCCTCAGTTTCTTCATTTGTAGATTGAGCTAGAGAAGAAAATGGCAAGCCACTCCAGTATCTTTGCCCCAAATGGAGTCACAAAGAGTCAGACATAACTGAAAAATGTCAATAAACACCAATATCTTTTCCTTGGTCCTCATCTGACTTAAACTTTTAGAAGAGTTGGACATTGTTGACTCCCCTCTTCTTGACTCTCTGCTCTCCATCAATCTGTTTTACACTGCAACCTTCTGATTCTCCTTCTACTAGATTGGACATTCCCTGTACTCAACTGCCTGTTGAAATTCGTATCTTTATTCAAGACCCAACCCTGGGATCAAACCTTCTAAAAAGACTTCCCTAATTTTTGTCCCTCCTACTCAAGTCTCCCCCTTAAATTTTCTTCAAACACACTGTCTTTATTATATCTCACCTTTTTCACTCATCATGCTCAAGTTTGTTTTTATACATATTTCATCCTCTTTCTATTAGAATGCAAGCTCCTGTAGGGTAGATATGATAGAGATTATGTTGTTTTTTCATCTCTGGGCATCAAAAAAATAGGAAATTGCTTTTTATATAGCAATTACTTGATAAATATTGGTGGAAATTCAATGGAATATGTCACATGGGTAATCCACCACAGTGAGGCTAGATGCTCTCTCTGGCTCCTACAGAACAAGGACAGTTGCTCTCATAATCATTAGTTTCTGGAAAATGTGATGTTATTTTATATAAGTAAATTTTTTAATAATTAGTGCCATGAAGGTTTTGGAAGCAGATAAGGTAGGATAGTTAGATATGCTTCAATCAGCCTGAACATGGGTTTAACCCTTCTATTATTCGCCACACTATTACATTTTGAAGGGGTTATGGCCCTTTGTCTCATGTGGCTGAGATTTTTGGCAAGACATCAATTTCACAGCTGCATCAGAAGTAAGAACATGGCTTCCTTTTGCTATAGAACTCCAAGGCATTAAGTACCATTCCCAGTATATATAAGAGGTGGTACCCTGCCTTTGACAACTACACTCTCCAAAATACTAACAAGTAGAAGGCCAGAACCCTTTGACACAGATTCACATAAAGACTCACCTTTAGATAAAACCACATTTTTTAAATTTGGAGTCTTCTCAAAGTCTAATGATTTATTGGGATCCAAAAGATCTATACCATATACCATGAAAAAAAAAACTATGTCAAACTTAGTATTAGTACAGTCCCTCTGGATTCTATAGCTCCTATGGTCTTTTTTATACTTTTTTTCATTTTCATTTACATTTTTTAATTGTTTTGTTGATTTTATATCACTACCACTCCCCAATAGCAACAACAGTCATAAAAAATACTTTGCTATATAGCACAAATCAACAGAGTGGCCATGTCTACATATGCCTAGTTTTATAGCGCACGTAATTTAAAAGCTACACTCTGTTGGCCTACCAAGATAGCTTAACTGGAAAGTACACCCTTAAATAACTAAACTACTTAGTAGCTAAACTATTTAAATTATTGAATAAAGTTCTTTAGGATTAACTATTCAAAAGTTGATGAATGCTCCCCAAATACGACTTTAGTTGGGGCTTAATTGATTGTTTATGGAAATAGCTTACCAGCAATTTCTTTGATTCAAAAATCATTACTCATCAAAACCTAAGTTTTATTGGAACAGTAAGTTTGTGGCCAAGAACTGAGGAATGTGTTTGCTTAAAAAATCGCCAATATAATTTAAAGTGTGGTGTGTTGGGGTTTTTTTTTTCATGAAAAGGAAGAAAAGTTAAAACTCCTATTTGCAGGTGACATCAAACAAAGACCCAGAGCACTTCATAGTGTCTTCAATGACACTACACCAAAGAGCAATAATAAGAACAATTTCTCTTACATCTCCTTTATGTTAATAAGTAATAATCTAATTAATTCTTCAATGAATTCACTAAAGTGAATTGTTTGAGAATTTGCTGAAAGTATCTAGTCTGGGATAACCAAGTGGATTTTTTTTTTTAATGATTGCAGCATTTTTTTTAATGTACCATTCTAGATTAAGTAGATTCAAGAACTCTAGAATATCCATGAGCTACTAATGCACATGAAAATGCACACAAGGATTCATAAACTTCCCATGGTGTTCAGTGATTATACCCCTGGATTCTTTAGGCACTCTAGGTCTTTTTTTATTTATTTCCCCTCTTCCCTCTATCATTAATCTAGTTAAATCTAGAGAGTTAGTCTAGTTTAATCATTCTTCTTCATCAACCACCAATTTTTTTTTTCTTTCAGTACAGGATAAGGGTTTTGAGAAGTACTTAATAATAATAAAGTCATAAAATCATAGACCTAGAGCTGAAAGAGACATCAGAGACAATCTAGACTCATCTCATCATTTTATTGGTCTAGAAACTCAGGTCCAAGGATATTAAGTGGATTACCCAATGTCCCACAGGTATTGAGTGTCAGAGATAGGATTTGAACATAAGGTTGTCTGATTCCAGAGTAAGTGTCTTTTCTTTGGTATCACATTTTATCCAGTCCTTTTCAAATCCTGTTTTGACAAATAGTTCGGTAGGTGATATGAGCTGTTTAAGGACTGTAGAAATAAGTTTCTATCATTTAAAACAATCTGTCCTTGCAGTGTCTTACTTCCAAGGACTTCACAGAATGACTTGAAAATACCTAATTCTGAAATTAACAATAGGTTTTAAAAGTATGCAGTCTTGCAGACCTCCCTAGCATCCTGCTTAGCATACACCAACCTTCAGATTAGGCTAGTTGATAGGTCTGTGTAATGTCAAAAGGCTATGTAAATTAGACATCATAATTGTTACTTCTCAAATATCTTTATGTAAGTAATGACAATTTCTAGAAAGAGAAAAGATAGGAGTCCCCAACAATTAAATCAAGAGCTATGAATAGATTTTTGAAGTGTTGCCAGGTAGATTTCCAAAGTAATTGTCACTACCATGACCTTCTCCCTGTCATACCACTAGTTTTGCTTGTATTACAATCAGAGAGAGAAGTGAAGTTAGCCACATCACTTTTTCTCCTTTTCTGCTAATTACTTATAGGAATATCTATCAACATGGTACTTTACTTCCTGACCAGGGGCATCATTCTCTCTCCCATCCCCTCAGTTTCCTGAAGTTTTCAAGGAAGTCATAGTATAGTGATGAGTTGTCCAACTCCCACTGAATCACCATTGCCTGTAACTGACTATCTATAAATCTCACTTTTTAAAGCAAACCTGGTATAGTTTCAGTAATCCATCCTAGCTCCCAAGAAGAAGGAAAGATTCCTTTCCAAAAAGGGAAAATAATTGGAAAGAGTAGGAGTGCTTTTTTAAGCTCCAAAGATTCTCTGGGAAATACTGATTTAAATGAGCAGCATTGTCTTTAAGTTCAGAAGGCAAGATAAAGTAAAGAGAGACTTGTTATAAACCAGATCAGGACAGTCCAGGAAAATGACATTCCCCCAAGCCACTTGAAGAGACCCTTTATGCAGAGGTTGAGGCTGTGAGATCTAGGTGTATAAATAGCAGGAGTTTTACAAAGGTCAGTGGTGATTATTGCCCTAGAGGTAAAAAGGAGTACAACACTGCCACTTACTGACCAAGCTGCTAAAGAGCTTGCTTCTTGGTTAAAGATAATTATCACCACCATCTGCTAGAGGAGAGCACATAGTAAGAAAGTGAAGCAGAGAGGTAACATTGAGAATATCAAGTAAGATCAATGGTCCCTATCAGAAATATCGACTGGAAGGAAAGTGATAGCAAAGGGCTATTAAAGCATAAACAAGTGAAGAAGAAACTTCAGCTTTGACTGTATCCAAAGTATTATGTTACAACAGTTGTACAAGCTGTACAAGGGCAGAAGGTGGCCCCCATCCAAGGAATCTCTTGATCTTGACTTTTTTTATAGACTCCAAGACCTTTGTGTTCTTTCCAGTGCAAGTAAAGTTGTTAGATGTTTCCATAGACTCATAAGAACATAAAGTCATCGATTAAAATTGGAAAATACCTTAGAGATCTAAGTCGAATCCAATTTTTATAGATGAGGAAACTGAGGTCCAGAAAGGTTAAATGATATCCTGAAGATTTCACAGCTAGCAAATAGCAGAGGTGACATTCAAATAAGGGATTCTCTTATTCTAACTCCAACACTCTCTAAACTACTATGTTGCTATGCATTGCCATCTCAAAGGGAGCTTGTGCCTTCCCTTTAGACAGCATCTTTGCCTATATTTGTCAGTTTCCGTCTGGCAGTCAAGTGGTTAGATCAACGATAAACCCTCAAAATATAGCTAGGTTCTTGGAATCAGGCATAAAATAACAGAACCATTGAATTTCGTATTTGAAAGGGACCTTATAAAACATTAGAAATAGTTCTTCCCTATAAAAAGATTGGGAACATGAACATAGAAGGCATTAGCACTATTCTAATTGCTCTACAGAGCTTTCCATGTACATGTGTGTGGCCATTTAGACATGTTGTTTCTTTGATTAATGCATTATTTTTAACTCCTCTTCCTCTCCAATAGTTGTATCCATGTGTTACAATGTCATTAATGTTATTATAGGCAAGTAAAGAAATGTTGTGCTGGGCATAGTTAGACATACATTAGACTTCTGGAAAGAAAACTCTGAAATTTCAGGCAAAAAATAGGCATGACTAGTTGGCCAAAGGTTCTGAAAGAGTAGATACCTAGAGAAGAATAATAAACTTTAAACATGCAAATGTTGGTGTTGCAATCACATTTTCCCAATAAAGAAGAAAAGGAGAAGATATCTTCAGAATCGAAATTGTCTGTACAAGGAGTACTCCAATGAGCTCATATTTACAAAGAGCACATAAAGAAGATGGAGGGGCACCTGCGTTAACACATGTGAATGTTGTACCACCATTGGTAATCTTTATGGAAATGGGAAGACTGGAATGGCTCCAAAGACTGAAGATGATGAAACAACACAATTTTCAAAGAATAATATTGAAATTACAAAGCTGTTGAATTTATATCAAACACTGGGAATATGTAAGCCAGTTACACAGAAAATGTTTGTTGACTGACTGGTTTGGGAATCTTTACAAAAAGAAATAGCAATCATTAAAATTCAGCATCAATTCATTATGAACCAGATATGTCCTATTAGTCTTATTGTTTTGAGTAGCTTTATAAAATTAGCTTTGTTTTCTTATATAACCAGACCTGTGATTTCATTGGTATATGGAGATATTGTCTTGACCACTGAAGATCTATAATGTATAGTCCTAAAGAGCCAGCATGGCAGAAAGGATAAACAGTCAGCCTTTGAATTAGGAAGTTCTAGGTAAAAGTCCCATTCTAGCTCTGACATACACTGCCCAGTCAGGCAACTCTCTCTAAGACAAGCATATTAGGCCAATGTTGAAAACTTATCCTGAGTTACTGTAATAGCCTCCTAACTAGAAGTATCTAGAGAGAATGCAGTGAGTGAATATGAAAGTGGGTCTGGTGTCAGGAAAAAATTGAATTCAAATCTTGCCTCAGACACTCACTAAGTGTGTGATCCTGAGCAAGTCACTGAATGTTTGTCTGTCTCAGTTTTCTCAATTGTAAAATGAGTATAATAATACCCTATCTCTCAATGTTGTGATGATCAAATAAGATGATATTTGTAAATCACAGCACAGAACCTGGCTTGTATTAATATGGTATGTCTAAATGCTTGTTCCTTCCCTCCACCTAAGTGGTTTCCTTGGCCCCAGTCTCTCTTCTATAATACATCTTTCATACTGAAAGTCTTACAAAGTCCTAAATTTGACCACATGATTACACTGCTAAAATAAAATAAAAATTCAATGTTTTGCTATTACCTTTAAGTTAAATACAAGGTTTTGAATGTGACATCTATGGTACTCCATAATCTGGTTCTCACTCCCCTTTCCAGCTTAATTTCAAATCGCTCCTTCACATACATTCTAGACCAATTGAACTACTTCCAAACTACAGATATCATTTCTAATATACATTCTCCTCAACTCTTCCTTTCAGAAATCTTCTTTTCCTTCAAGATAAGTCAGGTGTCACTCTATGTCATTTTCTCTGATCCCCTATATGCATGTGATGCTTTTTCCTCTCCAAATATTGTGAGAACACTTTATCATATTCTGTGCTCTTCTCCTTCTATCCCGTCCTACCACCAATAAAATATATAAGCTTTTGGAGGTCAAGAACCATCTCCTTTACTTTTTTAAACCCTAGCACTTAGTACAAAGATAGTCATCTGATACATTTGTTGAGTTGAATTATCAAATTTGGAGATGACTTTAAGATTTAAGTTGATGTTACAGTGGATAGAAGAACTGGCCTAGAGTGAGAAAAACTTGAAGTCAGATCCGACCTCTTACTAGCCCTGGGTAGCTCTGTAACCTTGGACAAGACACTTAGCTTCTATCTGCTTCAGTTATCTCATCCACAAAATGGAGATAATGTACCTATCCCCCAGGATTGTTATATGAGGATAAAATGACAAAATTATTGTAAAGCATTTTGAAAACCTTAAAGAACTATTTAAATGCTATAGCACTGCCCTCACTATAATATATAAGCAGTGTATAAACTTCTTGAGAACTGTTTAGGTTTCGTATCACCAGTGACTTGTGCAGTGCCTTGAAAAGAGTAGGCACTAAAATGTTTAGTGAATTTGATTTTAAATGGCACAGATCATACAATTAAATATCATATAAGTACTTAAGGGAGAAATGTATATACATATATAACATGATGCAAACAAAAATGAGGTATAAGTACAACTAAGATTTAGATAAGTTCATGGGAGAAATCTAGCAAAGAATGACACATTTGAGGAGTGATAGACTATTCCATCAATAAAAGGCAGAGAATGTTTCATGGGAGAAATTACATCACCAGATTTGATCCTTAAAGGAAGGGAGAGATTTTGATAGATGGATATGGATATTCGTCCTTTCTAGGCATGGAAAGTCAAATGAGCAGGAGTTGGACAAAAAGCACAGGATGTAGAATAATCTAGTTTGGCTAGAATGTAAAATATGTGAAGGAGAGTAGCACGCGATAAGACTGAAAAAACAAGTTAGATTCAGATGGTGAATGATGAAATGCCAGCAATGGGAGTTCATACTTTAATTGGATTTTGGGTAGAGGAGTAACATGGTAAGAGTGATGCATTAGGAACACTGTTTAGACCCTGGTTTGAAGATTAGATTGCAAAAGAAACAGGATGATGGCAAAGACATCAGGTCTTTAGATCTTGTTTTGTATAATAGGCCTTCCTCTGACTTCCTGCATGGATTTGAATTGAACTTCAGCTCCTTTCACAAGCAGTTGGATGCTTTTTGAATGGATTCTATCCTGGTTTATAGATCTAGTCTCTTTTTTATTTAACAGATTAGTTTAGCTTTGGCAAATTTTGGTTTTAGATTCATTTTCAAGTGTTTTGCCTTTAGTACTATAAAAAGAATCTTGCTCTTCTCTCCTGTGCCCAGATATCAACCCTGCACATGGAAGCTAGCCATGGTTGTCATAGGTGAGGCTGTATCGCCAAATCTAAATTGGGGCAGGGCCAAAATGTACAAGACAGAGACCTGGTAGTAGGAAGTCATAGGAAAGACTTCAATGTTTTAGGAGACTAGAAACACTATGTGACTCAACAGTGTGATGTAGGAGACAGAAAATAATTAATGCAGTCTTTAGCCATATTAATGAAAATTTAGTATCACAAGTAAGAGAGACGATAGTCTCAGTGTTTTCTGATCTAGTGACACCATTTCTACAGTACCATTTTCAGTTTAGGGAAGCTAAAGATATGTGACTTGGTACCCTAGAACCAAGTAAATGTTGGTGATGGTCATTAATTTCATTCACCTGATCATGTACTCTTGATGGATCTCAAATGGATCAACTGGATCTCAAAACTTCCACCCATTAGTGGAATTTGAGGAAACTCAAGTTTCTCAGAATACTTGTTATATCCTGCTTCAGTTGTTTCTAGGTGAGTTAATGAGCTCTTGCACTAGATGTATGGCCCCTTTTGAGGGATGTTAAAGGATGACAGGTAGGTAGGTGGCTCAGTGGATAGGAGAAATGAACTGGTAGTCAGAAAACACTTGAGTTCAAATTCAGCCTCAGACACTTACCAGCTGTGGCAAATGACAACCCTCTTTGTGCCTCAAATGACTCATCTACAAAATGGGGATAATAATAGAACCTACCTTTCAAGGTCATTGCAAGGATCAAATGAGATAGATGTAAAGCACTTTGCAAATTTTGAAGTGCTATATAAATGCTAGTTATTGTTATGGATGTCTCTTTTTGGTTCGGAGGTTGGAGTAAATTACCTCTAAAGTTCCTTTTAATCTGAATAAATTAATAGAACTGTTATCTACCCCTCAAAGATTAGTCCTTCTAATCAATCATAATGGCACACATTTATGAAGTGGTTTAAGTTTGTGAGATTCCTGACAATAAACCTATAAGTTTTATCATCCCAATTTGAACACAATGAAAACAAGGATAAAAGGTCACCTGATAATGTCTGAGGAAGGATTTGACTCAACTTAGCTAGAATGTAAAACATGTAAAGAGGAATCGCATGCGATAAGTTGTCCTGACTCCAGCTCTAATGTTCTTTCCACTGGTATATATTGTCTCTTGTGCAACCTCAGTCCAAAAGGAGCAAATCTATTTTAAAGTAGTCGAGGAGACTCTGGAGATTTGTCAGAACAAAAACCATCTAGTGTCCTTTCCTTAGGGCCATCTTATTAAAAGTGATCAAATGATTCAAATGAAGGACTTGACACTCTAGGGTATATACATTTTTAGCAAGCAATATAATTAATAATAATAATGGATTAAGTACTAGATAATTAACATGCACAATATTTTTAGTAAATGACTGGATGGTTCCCTATTTTTAATTAGATAACATGTTTCTAGAATTAACAATATACTAGGATTGTAGACAGAGGAGAAATTATGTTCTTTATACGGGTGAGTATTATATCTAAGAGCAGAGCTGAATATTATAATTTATGCATGTTAATTTCAGGTATTAACAATTACACATTGTGTTTTTCAATATCATAAAATGACTTGATTTCATGAAATAAGATTAGCTGAAACTGTAGGACATTCATTAAAAACAACTTTAATAGATGAACCACAGAATTTTTTGCTAATACAGGAATCTACGTCCATGCATACACTATTTATGATACCATTTGAGACTTACATAAAATATAAGTTGAGAGAATGCATTTCATTCAATAATTCACAAAGGTAGCAAATAACACCAAGGGGAATTGAGAACAAATCAGGTCTTTTCACTTACTGTAATATACTGATATTGCATCTGTGGTCTCCAATATGAAATTCTTAATTTGAAGCCAGACAAGTTGTGCACAGTGGCAAGATTAGAAGGCTATCTAAAGAAAGAAAGAGAGAGAAGAAAAAGCAACTAGGAGCTGTTTCTGGTTCACAATCAGGTTTTCAAACATGCTAATCAAATTTGGGTGCCTGCTAACTTGATAATTAAATTTACAAATGATTGGAAATATTTGCCATGGAAAGATTTAAAGTCTTTTTTGGAATCCTAATGAAAGCTCAAGCATTATGCGTATGCCTCTTGAGGACCCACCGAGGATAGAGTGTATTAAAAATATAATTGGTTTTAAAGCACATTTGATTAAATTTTTTTTCCCCTGCAATTCATGCTGTCTGCTTTGTAGTCACCTTTCAGATTATTTCCCACTTCCTGAACAATGTACTCGAAATGCTGGTAGGTGAATGTGCCCCCTCTGGTTTACCCTAGCTATTCTCTCTACCTTCTCCTCCAAAAAAAGCTCTCTCATAGAAAAACTGGAAGAATAAGTTCTCAAATTGGTCAATACTTTAAAAAGGACGATTTGTATTATTGGAAATGGAGACAAATAGTACGTTGTTAGGAGACCTGTGTAAAACAGGTGACTTTTTTGTGTGTGAAGTCTCTATGAAGTTGTAAAATCCTCAATTTGCCATGTCAATGACTTGGGTCTGACATGTCAGCTCCTCTCAGACCAGACACATTGCATTTCCATGACAAACAAAGGCATTGTTGAATCAAAATTAAAATGTGCAGCATGTTATTGTCAGCGAAATTAAATGGATTTCTAACAGATTTTTCCAAACCTCCTGTCGATGGAGAAATGCCAACTTCCAAATTTTCTACTGGTTGTTGTTAACAACCCCTTGTGGTCAGTTCTTTTGAAGCACCCATTAAAGTAGGGTCAAAGGGCTACAAAATAAATTGGCTGGCAAATAATAACAGCGGTGCCCTGGGATGACCTCATCTGTAATTGTTTGCATAAAGGGGCTGTAAGAGCAGCAACATGGTTAATCTAAGTGTCTTTATTTCTATCTATCCAGGGACCTTAAGGGTCAATGTGATTTACTAACATCCCTTGCAAGTTATTAAAAATGTTGAACAAAGTTGATGGAAAGGTGTTATTGCTTTTGTAATAAAAATAACTTTCATAATACTGGTTACAAGTAAATTTTATTAGATTTTCCTTCCATCTGCCCACCCTATCCCACTAGCTCCTCAAAGTTTCTCGGCTATTTGATAATAGTTGATTATCTGTGGACACTTTGCTTTCTTTTTTAGTTATGTAGTGCCAGTAATGTAGATAATGTTCTGCAGGGCTTACATTATAGATGAAGATGCTGTCTGTGCCAGACTGCTGGAAGGCTCTTGTCTGTACAAAGGACAACAGGACAGGCAGGGAGTCCTCCTCCTTCCACCTGCCCCATCGTATCATCATGAGAACCATTCAAAATAAGGATTTGAATGATTTGGAGACTTGCTGACTTTTATAGATCACTCCAGGCACACAAAGAGGTACCATTAAAAAGGGGCTTGAATGAATTTTTAACCATACCTCCCTGAAAATACAACCAGTAATGTGAGCAAAATACCCAGTAGCCACCAGCAGGCATAGCACAGCACAGAGGGGAGAAAGTGAGCAGCATTTTCCAATAGTTTGCACAAGGAGGAAAAAACCAGAGGAAGAATTGGGATAGAAGGCAATAGATCTTCATCTTTGTAAGGCATTAATTAAGTACTTAATTGCCTGAGGAACTGGAGTGTGTGGTATACATGAAGAAAAGACAACTATATTTTCTAGCTTCTGGGAATTTAATGTCCAACGTATTATAGAAGGGAGAAACAGGAAAGTGCACAGAAAATGGTCACAACAAACAGGTTGGGGCAGTATATGAGAACAGAGAGATAAAAGAGGAAATTTTTTCTTATATTCATGTCACTATTGCATAGCAAACAAATGCAGACCAAACTCTGTGCTTTTTGTACGGTTACCAAGTGTGGTTGTAATAGTAGTTTCTAAAGCCAACAAAAAGAAGACATGAGTTCTAATCAGGTTCAACATTAACTAATCCTTTCAGGTTATTTGCTGGTTTTTAAAAAGTTATTTAATGTTTTTGTTTTTGCCTCATCTTTATTTCCCAGATATATCCTTCTTCTACTTCTGTCCTTGGAGACATCTCCTGCTTAAAAATAAATGTAGGAATAGAGAAAAATCAACTCAACAAAATCAACCAACACTTCATCTATATCTGACCACATATGCAATATTCCATATCCTTAGTCCCTCACTTATACAATGACACTTGCATTTTCTTAACTCTTCTCTTGACCATTTTAATTACACAGAAATCAGTTTCATTTCATTGTTCCTTTTTATCATTGAAATTACACCCAACGTTTTCTTAGTAATTCTTGTATCAGTTCATATGTCTTTTCATGTTGCTCCAAATTCTTCATATTTAATTTCTTATAGCATAGTAATATGCCGTTACGTTAATTCACATACTACAATTTGTTTGGATATTCCCTAGGTAATTGGTAAATACTTTGGTTCCACATTTTTTGCTACTACAAAAAAAAAAAACCAACCCAAAATTGATGCTCCTAACAATGCTTTGCTATATATATATATATATATATATATATATATATATATATATATATATATATATATATATATATATACATATGTATGTATATACATATGAGAACTCTCTCTCTCTCTCTCCCACTCACTCTCTCTCTCACACACATACACACACACACACACACACACACACACATATACACACACTTGCACACACCTACTTGAAGTAGGTACCTAGCAGTGGGATTTCTGGCTCAAAGTGTAATTCTAAATCACTTTATAGAATATTTAAACTAATTCACAAATAGTGTGTTAGTGTTATTGTCGTCTTAATTCCCTCTTTTGTCATCTTTGACAAGCTGTGATGTGTGAGGTAAAACCTCAGAGTTATTTTGATTTACAATTAGTCATTTTTGAACAATCATTCATGTAATTGTTTATATTTTGCAGCATTCTTTACCTTTAAGATGAATGAGGTTGGACCTGATGGCTTTGCTTAAATTCTTTCCACCCCAGAAATTATGTGATATATATGACACAAGAAAATCAATCTCCTTAGCTTGTATTTGGACTGTTTGTTATTTTACCATCCTGTACTAAATTAAGGCTTATGCTTAATATTAGTTTCCAAGTATTTCAGGAATTTTCTCTTTTAAATATCTGTAATAGAAGTTAAAAATCTTCCCCACCCATTGATAGGCCTCAGGAGGGGCTATGAGGGAGGCTTGATTAGGGGAGTCTTATTTCCTATGAAGGCCCATTCCTTTTGCTGATTGCTAATGAGGCACTGGGTCACAAGGAGTCTTGCCCTCTGACTCTGAAAAGAGTGCGTGTATATATATACTCTGAGGGGGAGTTTTGCTTTGGGACTTAGTTTTGGAAGAAGGTTTGTGTGCCAGATGAGACTCTGTGAAGCCGCTAAGTAGCCCCACTGCTTTGAAAACCCAGATGTTGGTGCTTCCCTCTCTGGTAACTATGTATATATGTATGTAATGATCAGAAAATGGAAGTCTATCTGTTGGTCCCTATATGCTGAATGTAATTAAGGTGATTTTTGACCTCTCAAAAGTTGCTTTTCCTTTTATAAATGTAGATCTAAGAACCTATGATAGCAGGCCCCCCAGTGTATTTTGGGGTGCTTACTGACACAGTATCTACAGGCTATTCAAGAGAAACTTATACGGTCAAAGAAATTTGTAAAACACAGGACCTTTTTCATCTCAGTCTCTAGTACAGTACCCAATAGCAGCTCAGTAAATATTTTTTGATGAATAAATCTGAAAATACTTTCAGATTTAGTATTTCATTTTAATTTTAGCTGCTTTTTTAGTATTTTTCATTTCACTCTCAAATGCATAGTATTTAGGTTATTTTCAATGGCAGCTGTCTAAGAGGTCATGAATTCTGATCCCCTCATTTTATAGATAAGGATACTGAGACCTTGAATTAGGTGACTTGCTTCCAGTTATACAACTAGGAAATAGTCCACCTGGAACTAGAAACGAGGTCTCCTCAGTACCAATCTATTTTTTTTATATTGCCATAATGACCAAATGTAAGGGAACAGATAAATAATTTAGTATTCATAAAGATAATTTCTATGTATATTAACTTTTTAATTAAATTTACAAATGGATAGAATACAAATTTTAATCTACATTGAAATCACATTAAATTTAAAGCAATATTGTAATTGACTTTCTGTTTTTTGAAGAGAAGGAAGTTACATGGCATTAGGAAAGAAGTAAGTCAAAGAAATGATACTCTAATCTGCTGTCAAATGGGTTTCCCCAGTGGTTCTGTTGTAAATTAGAAGAAGCCCAGTGCCTACGGGTGTCATGAAATGGTACAGCCATGAGAAGAAGGGTCTGAATCACAGTCTGTAGTAGTGGAGGCAGCAAGAAAATGGAACTGAGGAAAAACAAGACTTGGAAAGTATAGAGAATGAGATTGGGAGGGTCCACAGAAGAGAGGAGAGAGACTTCTGAGTGCACTTGTGCAGACAAGTACATAAATTATAAGTGAAAAATGGGGCAAACTAAAGATTGTGACACAAAGTGGGAAATTTGACCTCATATGTGTCATTCAGATTTAGTGGGATGAGAGTGATGACTGAAATGTGGCTATGACATACTATACTGTATTCAAAAGACACAATTACATAGAGCTGGTGAAGCAGCATTATAGAGTAAGAAAATATATTAATATGAGGAAATCCAGAAATCTGAGGTAGGAAATATAGTGAAGAATGTTCAGATAAGTACAAATTGAGAAGAAAACAGAAATGTTATTTCCAGACCACTGGAATAGAAGAAAGAATGATATAAGAACTTTGGGAAACATCATATGGCAGTTGTGGAGGCATAATGCTGAAGCAACAAAGTGACAGTTCAAGTCATCCATCCGGACCTCTGCCAGAATTTCTCTCTTTTCTTGTGGGTGTGGATGTGTCTGTCTGTCTATTGATGTCCCTGTCTCTTTCTTTTCTCCCTAGCTTTTCTTTCCCTCTCTCCTTTGTTTTCTCTCTGTCTCTCCCTCTTCTCTCTATCCCTGGGTGTGTCTCTGTCTCCCCCACCATCATAATGTGCACCCTAGATTTTGACAGAGCAAATTACAGAGGATTTAGAGAAAGGATAGGCAGGTGAGTTCTTAAGACCTAATATTCCTTAAGTAAAATCAGCTTAGGGTTAGGAAACTCAGAAATGAAATAATAAAGACAAAAATTACCACACTGAGAAGGAGAAGAGGTAGTTGTTTACAGAAACAGATGTGACTGCATAAGAAACTCATGAACCAAGTGGGACTTTTAAAAGTTATACATGGAAGATGAATACTAAAATATCAAGAACACTAAAAGCGTTAATGAGCTGAGTCTGGAGATTTATGTGAAGGACCAAAAAAATTGTTGAAATAGCTATTTGGAATGAAAGAAGAAGCTCCAAGGAGGTAAAGGACTTCTCTTAATAGTAGACCAAAAAAATAATTTATGACAATTGAGAATAGGGAACTACTTAATTCCTTTTGCTTTTCTCTTCCAAGAAGAATTATTTGGGGACTTGAAAGAATAGAACAAAAAAGGAATAACAGATCACTGAAACTGAAGATAAGTAAAGATATTTGTAAGAAGAACCTGAGTTCTCAATTAGTTCAAATCACCAGGCTCATATGAATTATATACTAAAACACAGACCTATACTAGTGACTTTGATTATTGAAACATGGTTGATGATTTTTGAAAAATTTTCTTTGGAAAGTAAGACTAGAAAAAAGCTAGCAAAAAATATTATACAGGTTTTCAAAAATGAATAACATAATAGAATTTGTAAACCATAGGTTAATGTCAACTTCAAATCCTTATAAATTCTAGAATACATTATAGAAGAGAGATATGTGAGTATTTAAAAAGAGAAACAGTGATAACTAAATCATGGTCTCACCCCCAGGGAGATCATGAATGTACTGTATATAAGAGAACTTCATG
Organism: Notamacropus eugenii; assembly: GCF_028372415.1. Classification (NCBI taxonomy): domain Eukaryota; kingdom Metazoa; phylum Chordata; class Mammalia; order Diprotodontia; family Macropodidae; genus Notamacropus; species Notamacropus eugenii. The sequence goes on along the minus strand of NC_092873.1, from coordinate 165,134,346 downwards.
ATTTAATAATCATCTTTTAGGAGGTTTTATCTTTTTAATAAATTTATTTATTTATTTAACTTTTAACATTCATTTTCACAGAATTTTGGGCTCCAAATTTTCTCCCCCCTTGTCCCCTCCCCCCACCCCAAAACACCAAGCATTCCAATTGCCCTCATCACCAATCTGCTCTCTCCTCCATCATTCCTCTCTGCCCTTGTCCCCATCCTCTCCTCTGTCCTGTTGGGCCAAATAACTTTCTATACCCCTTTACCTGTATTTCTTATTTCCTAGCGGCAAAAACAGTACTTGACAGTTGTTCCTAAAACTTTGAGTTCCAACTTCTTTTCCTCCCTCCCCATCCCCTCCCTTTGGAAGGCAAGCAATTCAATATAGGCCAAATCTGTGTAGTTTTGCAAATGACTTCCATAATAGTCGTGTTGTGTAAGACTAACTATATTTCCCTCCATCCTATCCTGCTCCCCATTGCTTCTATTCTCTCTTTTGATCCTGTCCCTCCCCGTGAGTGTCGACCTCAAATTGCACCCTCCTCCCCAAGCCCTCCCTTCCATCATCCCCCCCACCCTGTTTATCCCCTTATCCCCCACTTTCCTGTATTGTAAGATAGGTTTTCATACCAAAATGAGTGTGCATTTTATTCCTTCCTTTAGTGGAATGTGATGAGAGTAAACTTCATGTTTTTCTCTCACCTCCCCTCTTTATCCCTCCACTAATAAGTGTTTTGCTTGCCTCTTTTATGAGAGATAATTTGCCCCATTCCATTTCTCCCTTTCTCCTCCCATATATTTCTCTCTCACTGCTTGATTTCATTTTTTTTAAGATATGATCCCATCCTATTCAATTCACTCTGCACACTGTCTCTATGTGTGTGTGTGTGTGCATGTGTGTGTGTGTGTAATCCCACCCAGTACCCAGATACTGAATAGTTTCAAGAGTTACTAATATTGTCTTTCCATGTAGGAATGTAAACAGTTCAACTTTTATAAGTCCCTTATGACTTCTCTTTGCTGTTTACCTTTTCATGCTTCTCTTCATTCTTGCGTTTGAAAGTCAAATTTTCTTTTCAGCTCTGGTCTTTTCATCAAGAATGCTTGAAAGTCCTCCATTTCATTGAAAGACCAATTTTTCCCCTGAAGTATTATACTCAGTTTTGCTGGGTAGGTGACTCTTGGTTTTAGTCCTAGTTCCTTTGACTTCTGGAATATCCTATTCCACGCCCTTTGATCCCTTAATGTAGAAGCTGCTAGATCTTGTGTTATCCTGATTGTATTTCCACAATACTTGAATTGTTTCTTTCTAGCTACTTGCAATATTTTCTCCTTGACCTGGGAACTCTGGAATTTGGCCACAATATTCCTAGAAGTTTCTCTTTTTGGATCTTTTTCAGGTGGTGATTGGTGGATTCTTTCAATATTTATTTTGCCCTCTGGTTCTAGAATATTAGGGCAGTTTTCCTTGATAATTTCATGAAAGATGATGTCTAGGCTCTTTTTTTGATCATGGCTTTCAGGTAGTCCCATAATTTTTAAATTGTCTCTCCTGGATCTATTTTCCAGGTCAGTTGTTTTTCCAATGAGATATTTCACATTATCCTCCCTTTTTTCATTCTTCTGGTTTTGTTTTGTGATTTCTTGGTTTCTCATAAAGTCATTAGCCTCCATCTGTTCCATTCTAATTTTGAAATAACTATTTTCTTCAGTGAGCTTTTGAATCTCCTTTTCCATTTGGCTAATTCTGCTTTTGAAAGCATTCTTCTCCTCATTGGCTTCTTGAACCTCCTTTGCCAATTGAGTTAGCCTATTTTTCAGGGTGTTACTTTCTTCAGCATTTTTTGGGGTCTCCTTTAGCAGGGTGCTGATCTGCTGTTCATACTTTGCTTGCATGTCTTTCATTGCTCTTCCCAGTTTTTCCTCCACCTCTCTAACATAATTTTCAAAATTTTCTGAGCTCTTTCTGACCGTTTCCATGGTCTGAGCCCATTGAGTGGGCAGGGACACAGAAGCCCTGATTTCCGTGTCTTTCCCTGATGGTGAGCAGGGAAAGAAGGGGAAAGGAGGGGAGGAGAAACCTATTCACCAAGAAAGTAACCCTCTATAGTTTTGGTTTTTTTCCCTTTTCTGGGCATTTTCCCAGCCAGTGACTTGACCTCTGAATATTCTCCTCACACCCACCTCACCTCCGGATCCTCCCAGCCAGTACTTGGGGTCTGAGACTCAAATGTTGCTTCCCAGCCTCAGGGCTTTGGGCGGGGCAGGGCTGCTATTCAGTGTGAGATCAAGTTCAGCTGCCTGGGTGGGGGCAGGGCCGCCTCACGGGCTCAGTTCCCTCAGGGGGTTTATGCAGAGACCTTCAACAATGGATCAGGGCTCCTGACTGCTTGGGGAGCCCTGGTCTGCTCCCACCTCCACTGGTGCCTCCCGAGGGGGCCTGAGTCATGGGGGCTCCCCATTCCCCTCTCAACCCGCCGAAAAGACCCTCTCACCGACACTTGTCACCTGTGGGTGGAGGGACCCCCGCAGCTGCTGGAGATTCTGTCCCTGAAGCCTGCTCGAATTGGCTCCTCTCGGCGCTGGGCGGCCAACACAGGACTGGGCTGTGCTCTGCATCCGCAGCATGAAGAACCTTTTCGGAGAGGTTTTCAGGCTCTCTGGAACAGAAATCTTGTCAGCTCCACTGTTCTGTGGCTTCTCTTGCTCCCGAATTTATTGGCAACTCTTTTCTACAGATATTTCATAGGCTGTGGGTTCTGAGCTAGTGTATTTGTGTGTTTCTACTCCGCCATCTTGGCTCTGCCCCCCCAGGAGGTTTTTTTTTTTTAAATTTGATATGCATGCTCATGCTGGTTGATGATTGTTAAATTCAGAATTAAAAAGTGAGTTTTTTGTTTGTTTTAAGAAGGTTGCCACCAAGACAAAAGATGCTATTTCCCCATTTGGATTGGAATATCCATGAAAAGAGGAGGTGCTCAATAATGCTTGCTGATTTGATTCACCAGCCTTATAATCCTGTTAGTAATTTATAAAATAAGCAGGTCCATTGTTTATTGTGGAGGTCCATTTTAAATGTTTAATAAATATGTGTGTCTCCAAAGCTAGAATATCTATGCTAATGGGGAAGATTTGATAATCCAAAATAAATGGAAATCCAAAATAATTTATATTAGCTTTATAGTACTTTTTAGTGTTTGCATCTGGAAATAGATTTATTTAATGTTCTGTTGTTTTACAGTATCCAAGTAATGATCTAACATAATGATGACCTAATTCACAAACATTTAAAGCTATTTGGTTCCCTAGACAACATTCCAGGATAAATGCTGTCTCCTAAGGTAGTCTTTGCTGGGCAAAGACAGCATTACCCAGTCGTATCTGAAGTACTGGTTGAGATAAGTTAGCTATCTTTCTGACTCTTTTCAACTCTTGAAGTAGAGAATATAATCATTTTTGTTTGAAAGAGTTTTTCCCCCTATCAATCGCAATAACTTGAAAGAGGATAATTTCACCAGAAGTTTTAATGATAAGCTTGATAATGTCAACAAGCAGTGAATGAAGAATTTATATTGAATAGCATCCATGTATAGTGTAATTGACTGTAGAAGGAATATTTGAGTTTCATTTTATCTAAGTAATGGACCCATAAAAATAAAAAGCACTTGATAATGAGTGTTCTCAACTAGTAAGGTACCAGACATGTCATAAAACTATAAGATATGTCTGTTGATTGATTTAAAAGGAAAACTAATCTATTTTTCTGATAAAAGACAGATTGCACATGATAATTATAGCTACATTGAGTCTAAGTATCAATTTACACTTAATCCAAGTAAAATGTTATTTATATTACAGTGACTTTTACTTAAAAAAGAGGAGGAAGAAAACTTTTAAAAAAAAGCAGGAGGAAGGAAAGGGAGAGGAGGATAAGGCGAGTGAAGGGAGAAATCTAGAGAAGTTGGAAAGGGAATAAGATGGAATAAAACTTCCTCATTGGAAAGAAAAGTTAAGGAGATTCATTCTATTGAAATAAAGATATAAGCACTGGCATTTTCTACCTTTCTGTATGGTGGGCAAAGGAGAAGAAAGAGAAGCAATAATTTTTTTTAATGTTTATTTATTTTTAGTTTTCAAATTCATTTCCATAAAATTTTGAGTTTCAAATTTTCTCCCCATCTCTCCCTTCCCCCCACCCCATAATGCCTTGCATTCTGATTACTCCTTCCTTCAATCTGCCTTCCCTTCTATCACACCACACCCTTCCCTTATCCCCATCTTCTCTCTCTTCTCATTCGGCAAGATAGATTTCTGTATGCCATTACCTGTATTTCGTATTTCCCAGTTGTATGCAAAACAATTCTCAACTTTTGTTTCCAATACTTTGAATTTCAATTTCTCTCCCTTCCTCCCTCCCCCGCCACCCATCCCCACTGAGAAGGCAAGCAATTCAATATAAGCTATGTGTGTGCAGTTTTGCAAAAGACTTCCATAATAGTCATGTTGTATGAGGCTAACTATATTTCCCTCCATCCTATCCTGCCCCCCATTTATTCTATTCTCTCATTTGACCTTGTCCCTCCTCAAAAGTGTTACTTCTAATTACTCCCTTCTCCCATTTGACCTCCCTTCTGTCATCTCACTCACGCCCCTTGTTCCTTTCTCCCCTACTTTCCTGTAGTGTAAGATAGATTTTCATACCAAATTGAGTCAGCATGTTATTCCCTCCTTAAGCCAAATGTGAAGAAAGTAAGCTTAACTTTTTCCCTCTCACTTCCTCCCTTTTCTCCTCCATTGAAAAAGCTTTTTCTTGCCACTTTTATGAGTGATAATTTACCCCATTCCATTTCTCCCTTTCTCCTCCCAATATATTCTCTGTCCTTAATTTTATTTATTTAGCTATCATCCCATCTTATTCAACTAAACCGGGACTCTGTGCGTGTGTGTGTGTGTGTGTGTGTGTGTGTGTGTGTGTGTGTGTGTGTATAATTCCTCCAACTGCCCAAATACTGAAAAAAGTCTCAAGCGTTGCAAATAATATCTTTCCATGTAAGAATGTAAACAGTTCAACATTAGAAAGTCCTTTATGATTTCTCTTTCCTGTCTACCTTTTCATGCTTCTCTTGATTCTTGTGTTTGAAAATCAAATTTTCTCTTCAGTTCTGGTCTTTTCATCAAGAATGCTTGAAAGTCCTCTATTTCATTGAATGATCATTTTTTCCCCTAAGTATTATACTCAGTTTTGCTGGGTAGGTGATTCTTGGTTTTAATCCCAGTTCCTTTGACTTCTGGACTATCATATTCCAAGCTCTTTGATCCCTTAATGTAGAAGCGGCCAGATTCTGTGTTATCCTGATTGTATTTCCACAATACTCAAATTGTTTCTTTATAGCTGCTTGAAATATTTTCTCTTTGACTTGGGAACTCTGGAATTTGGCCACAATATTCCTAGGAGTTTCTCTTTTTGGATCTTTTTCAGGTGGTGATTGGTGGATTCTTTCAATATTTATTTTGCCCTCTGGTTCTAGAATATCAGGGCAGTTTTTCCTTGATAATTTCAGGAAAGATGATGTTTAGCCTCTTTTTTTTTATCATGGCTTTCAAGTAGTCCCATAATTTTTAAATTGTCTCTCCTGGATCTGTTTTCCAGGCCAGTTGTTTTTCCAATGAAATATTTCACATTATCTTCCATTTTTTCATTCTTTTGGTTTTATTTTGTAATTTCATGATTTCTTATAAAGTCATTAGCTTCCATTTGTTCCATTCTCATTTTTAAAGAACTATTTTCTTCAGTGAGCTTTTGAACCTCCTTTCCATTTGACTAATTCCGCTTTTTAAAACATTCTTCTCCTCATTGGCTTTTTGAATCTCTTTTTCCAATTGAGTTAGCCTATTTTTAAAGGTGTTATTTTCTTCAGGATTATTTTTTGGGGGGGGGAGGGCTCTTATAGTAAGCTGTTGACTTGCTTTTCATGATTTTCTTGCATCTCTCTCATTTCTCTTCCCAATTTTTCCTCCACCTATTTTACTTGTTTTTCAAAACCCTTTCTGAGCTCTTCCATGGCTTCAGATCATTGCATATTTACTTTGGAGGCCTCTGATGGTAAGCATTGTTCTTCCTCATCTGAAAGGATGAAAGAAAACACCACCTGTTTAACAAGAAAATAACCTTCTGTAGTCTTATTGTTTTTCCCTTTTTGGGGCATTTTCCCAGCCAGTTATTTGACTTTTGAGTACTTTGTCAAGAGGAGGGTGTACTCTGGGGATCATAAGTTCTTAGTTCCTCCAAGTTGGCACAGTCAAGGGAGAGGAGTTTACTCCTTTCCTAGTCTGCACACTGGTCTGGGAGCAACCAAAAACTTTTCTGCCCAGAATCTATAAGTAATAGAATTCCCTCTCCATAGCCACTTCCAGCTCCACAATGCCCCAGGGCCTTGCTCAAAGACTGAGATTCAGATCAGCTGCTCAATTCCCCTAGGGCTTTGGGTGGAGGGCAAGGATCAGCTGCTCAATTCTTCCATGGGCTTTAGGCTGAGGGCTCCACAAGTAGCTGCTGCAGCTGATGCCATCACTACTGCTGCTGCTGCTGCCTCCACCACTGCTGCCCGGCTCCAGGGGTAGAAGAGGACCCTGGTCCCTTCTTGCCCTTTGAAAAAGCCCTCTCAATGACCTTTGAAGTTGTCTTTGGACTTTGTGGGTTGAGGGATCTGAGAACCTACACTGCTACTGGAGATTCCACCCCAGAGGCCTATTCTAGTCTTGTTCCTCCCAGTGCCTCATGGCTAAGGCTGGGCTGCACTCTGCTCCATGCCCTATGCAATAGACCTTTTCTGTTGGCCCTCCAGGCTACTTTGGGCTGGAAATCTCTTTCACTCTCTTGTTCCGTGGTTTCTGCTGCTCTAGAATTTGTTGAGAATCACTTTTTACAGGTATTTTATGGGCTGTGGGGGGAGAGCTAGTGTATGTGCCACTTTCTACTCTGCCATCTTGGCTCTGCCCCCCAAGAAGTGATAACTTAAGAACAAACTTTCGAGAAAGAATTTTTTTCATGTTGTACTGGCTTAAGCACAAAAGTCATGAATTCATCCTGGAAAGAGATTTTGATTACAAATTTCAAGGTGCTGAGCAAGTTAGAGGGAAATTCTCTTTGGAAACTTGAGGACTAGAGAAAGGGAAATGAGATTAGATTAACCAGTTGTTAATAAGGATTGAAGATAAATGAGAAAGATCTCAAATTGTAAGCCCAGGTTTTTATTTTCTGTAAAGATTATCCTTTGCCAATAGAATGTCTTTAACATTTTTATCAACGAATATATTTCTGATATTTTAAAGGAGACCCTTGAATAGAAAGGCACATTAAGTTTTCTTAAGCTTTACGACTATGAGAACATGACTATTTAAAGCCGTATACTATAACCCAAACATTATTGTACACCTGATGATAGTAGCAGAGCAACTAGATGACTCAATGGCTAAAGGAATGAGGCCTGGAGTCAAGAAGACCTAAATTCAAATCCAACCTGAGACATTTACTAACTCTGTGATACTGGCCAAGTCATTTAACCTGTGTTTGTCTAAATCCATGAAGGAAATAGTAAACCGCTGCAGCATTTTTGCCCAGAAAACCACAGACAGTATGGTCCACGGGGTCACAAAAATCAGACAAGACTAAACAACTCAACAACAGTAATAACAATGTACACTAATTACAATAAAAGCAGCTAAATCTTGGAACTGGCTGGAGTGATAAGTTTGAAGACCTACACAGGCAAAATGATAATGAAAATCACAGCTAGGATATCAAGAGGGGAATCAAGTAAGTGAATTTCTCTAGTCAATAATTTCCTTTAGTGGGAGCTCCCAGGGATGGGGAACCTATAACCCTCTAGGTCCTCAAGTGCAACCCTTTGACTGAATCCAGACTTCACTGAACAAATCTTTGAGACCCATTGTGGCTGAAGTAGAACTTGTTCATTTGAATAAAGTGCCCTTCCATGGATCAAAGACTTGATTTTCTTAGAGAAAGTTCCAATTATGTGCTGTGTCTTTGTCATCAACATATGATTCATATCTTAAAAAACCAAGAAATGTTTAATCAGTGCTTTCCTAATGTCCTAAAAGACCCTGATATTGGGATAGATTGAAGGCAAAAGGAAAAGAGGAAGGCCAAGTATGAGAGGGGATAGATAGTATCACAGAAACAACAAAAATAAATTTGAACAGACTTCAAGAAATAGTGGAGGACAGAAGGATCTGATGTGCTTTCATCCATAGGGTCATGAAGAGTCAAGATGCAACTGAATAACAAGACTGTTTAAATGGTCAAACCAAAACAACAAATCTAGCTATTTTATCTCCTTAAAAGGAGTCCTTATTTTCCCATTGAATAGTTTGAAAGGATGATAAATCAAGGCTAATGCATGAAGTCTAACTTTAATGAGTTTTAAAATAGCTTCTTGAATGTAATAAGAAGTTATCAAATCCATACTTCTACAGAAACACTCCACAGGATCCCCTTTGCTTTGACTTTGGCCTTCTTTCCTTACCTTTTAAAGAATACGATATTAACAAATGATTGTTTCCTTGACTTGTTTAAGAGATGTGTCACCAAATGTAGATTATCCATTTTAGTTCCTCAAAGGGTGAGGAGTAGGGGGATAGAAAGAGGGGAGAGATTTTGGCAAAACTGATCTAACTGTGTAGGAGGGAGATTAATGGAAGGCAAATTGGGGAGCAATTAATCAAACAGCATTAAAAAGTGAAAAGGAAGAAACAGATTCAGGGCTTGACAGGAAAATTCTAAGTCCTTTGTATCTGGCACCAGTCAAAAAATAAAAAGAAGAAGAAAACAGAATTGGGCTGAAAAGTTCATGAATATGCTCCAATTAATCTGTATGCTGCAGCAATGCTTTTTAGTTTGGTTCATTTAAATCTGAAATTCTCTTCCTCGTTGATGTCAGCTAGTTAGCCAAGATGGTGTATTACTGTTATGATCACTGTAGCACACATAATTTAGATTTATCTCTTTGGGGACTCAGCTCCACCCCCTGCTAGCTAATATGCTCTCCATGTTTAATGATGCAAAAAATGTCCCTGAGTACAGGTTATTTATCTTTATCAGGGCCTTCCTTGGGCGGGCTGTCAGTTATCTGCTCGGATGTTTGTTCCTAAGTGGTTTGTTCTCATCCACATTCCAGGGCAATCTTGAAGCCCACATCTTTACAGATGTTAGCAGCTTAAGGTTTTCAGATACACCTTAATCACGCTGATTTATGTGTCTGAATGAGCTATTCTTGTGATCCAGGGCTACAAACTCTGAAATCATTGTCATGGTGATGCAAGATCAGTCCAAAACCCCAGAAAGAACTTGGATTGAGACGAAAGATCACAAAGTAGGAAAGGTTTCACTGAATGATTTTCAGTGGGTAATCACCAGCCAAATGCTAAAGGCTCTTCCAATAATGATGAAGACTGCCCATGTATCAACCAATAAACATTCATAAAGTGCCTGATATGTGCCAGGCACTGTGCTAAACCCCAGAGATCCAAAAAAAAGGGAAAAGATAGGTTCTGTCCTCAAGGAACTTGCCATCTAATATGACCTGAGAAGGAAAAATCAACCTTATCAGAGGTTGAAAAGCAGACCAGGAGAAATGAGAAAGTCAGTAAGCATCAGTCAACACATGTTTGATGGAAGGGAAAGGTAATAAGCCTTTATATAATACCTACTATATGCCAAGTACTGTGCTAAGTGGTTTTTGCAAATGTTATCTCATTAGATCCTCAAAACAATTCTACAAAGTAATTGATTTTATTATCCCCATTTTATAATTGAGGAAACTGAGGCAAACAGAGGTTAAGTGACTTGTCCAGGGTCACATAGCTAATAAGCATCTGAGGCCATATTTGAACTGGGCCCTTTCTTGTCTCCAGGCTCAGTGCTCTACCTATCTATTGCTGAGGGATACAGATCTGATGGTTTATTGGGTGTTAAGAGCTCCCTGGTGAGGAAACACCACCTAATAAAGCAGATCAGCAAACTGAGATATCATAATGGCACAGTGCTATGCCCAAGGGGCTATGAAAATGTTCATGCCCTTTGACCCAGCAATACTGCTTCTAGGGCTGTTCCACAATGAAATCATAAAAATGGGAAAAACTCACATGTGCAAAAATTTTTATAGCAGCCCTTTTTTGTGGTAGCCAAGAACTAGAAATAGAGGGGATACTACCCATCAATTGGGGAATACCTGAACAAGTTGTGGCATATGAATGTAATGGAATACTATTGTGCTATAAGAAATGACGAACAGCAGGACTTCAGAAAAACCTGGAAAGACTTATACAAACTGATGGTGAGGGAAATGAGCAGAATCAGGAGATCATTATACACAGTAACAACCACAGTGTGCAAGGACTGTTTCTAATAGACTTGGCCATTCACAGTAATGACAAGAGCTAAAACATGTCCAAAGGACTTGATGCAAAATGTGATCCACATCCAGAGAAAGAACTATGGAATTAGAATGCAGAATGAAGGAGACTATTTTCTCATGTATTATGTTTAGTTTTGTTTATTTCTCATGGTTTCTCCCATTCATTTTAATTCTTCTATGCAACATGACTAATGTGAAAATGTGTTTAATAAGAATGTATGTGTAGAACCCATATAAGATGTCATGCTATCTTGGGGAAGGAGGGGGAAAAAATTTTAAATTTATGAAAGTAATTGTTGAAAACTGAAAACAAGTAAATTAATTTACAAAACAAATAATGGCACAGTGGAAAGGTTACTGGATTTGGAGTCAGAGGACCTATGTTTGAATTCTGCTCCTACAACTCACAATCTGTGCAACTTTAGGTAAGTCATTAATTTCTCCATGCCTTAGTTTCCTGTTCTGAAAAATGAGGTGATTTGACTAGTTGACATCTAAGGTCCCTTCCAGATCTACATCTGTGACCCTTCAATGTTGTTATTAAGTCATTTTGCAGTCACACTCAACTCTCCATGACCCCATTTAGGGTTTTTCTTGGCAGAGATGCTGGCGCAGTTTGCCATTTCCTTCTCCAGTTCATTTTACAGATGAGGAAACTGAGGCAAATTGGATTAAGTGAATTGCCCAGTATCACACAGCTATTAGTTGTCTGAAACCAGATTTGAACTCATGATGATGAGTCTTCTTGACTCCAGGTCTGGTGCTCTATCCTCTGTGTCACCTTGCTGTCCTCATAAGTCTCTTGATTTATAATCTTCTCAGACATTCACATAGTATGACACCTGCACTTCAACTATCCTCCTCATCCCCCTCCAACCAACAACTTGAGCTCTTCCCCTAGGACTCTGGCACTGAGGATCTAGCTTTCACCCTACGTTTCCTGGCACTAGGTTTCTAAGACACATCCTAGACACTTAAACTGAATCGTACCACCCCAGGCACATACCCTCCCCCACTCCTTTCTCCTATTTCTAAGTCAATTCCTTTCTGGTGTCTTACATATCTAATTACCTGTATTTTAAGTTATGTCCTTAGCACTTAGCATAGTGCTTGATCATAGTTAGTGCTTAATAAATACTTTGTTTCTTCCTTTCTTCCTTTCTTCCTTCCTCCCTTCCTTCCTTCCTTCCTTCCTTCTTTCCTTCCTTCCTTCCTTCCTTCCTTCCTTCCTTCCTTCCTTCCTTCCTTCCTTCCTTCCTTCCTTCCTTCCTTCCTTCCTTTCTTTCTTTCTTTCATCAAGCGTTCCCTGGATGATGAGAGGTTGTGACTTGCCTAGGATCACATACTAGTGTCAGAAGCCTGATATTGGGTCATATCTCCCTGACTCTGACACCATTTCTCTATCTACTATCCCACACTGCATATCATTCACCATAAAGATAAAACAGTGAAATCAAAGAAACACATCTACATTTAAGGAATCAAAAAGAGAAGACCAGGGAAGAATTTGTATGTTGTAATTGGGTCCCAGTGGGTCACTGGAATTACCTTATGTGCTGCCCCTCCCCACCCCATGGCATTCAAGTGGGTATAAGAAGAACAAATAAAATCATATTCTGACAATGATTAAGATTTCTAGTTTCAGCTATACCATTCCATGTGCTTAGACAGAGCTTTTTAGTTATAATGAGACTGCTCTGTGAGCATTTAAAAAGTCACAGTGGCTAGACAGCATAATGTTTTGACTGGAACCTTCCTTTCTAGTTCACTTAGATGGAAATATTACAAGTGCTTGTCAAAGTCCATTGCTGGTGCTAAAACACCTTCAGGGAAGAAACAGATAAGCCAGTGGATGTTGAAAGTTATAGGGCCTTTGATTTGATGTTTTTGATTAGTGAATAGAGAATAGCCTCAGATTCAGGAAGGATTTGATTCAAGTTTGTCCTTTGACACATATCAGGCAAGTCCCTTAAGAGGAGCACTTACATTGTGCAATGGATAGTGTGCCAGGTCTGAAGTCAAGAAAATTTGAATTCAAATCTGCCTCCAAACACTTGCTAGCTGTGTAACCCTAAGCAAGTCACTCAACTCCTGCCTGCCTCAGTTTCCCCATCTGTAAAATGGGTATAACAATAGCACCTGTCTCACAAAGTTGTTAGGAAGATAAAATGAAATAATATTTGTACAGTGCTTGGCACAGTGTCTGGCATATACTAGGTGCTATATAAATGTTAGCTATTATTATTATTCCCATTAACAGAGCTTTAGTCAATTTTCTAAGACTCTTAGTTGCAGAGAAAGTACCTGCCTGAATTTGTGGAGGGAATTTTCTTGTAGTAATTAAATCATTACTCCAGTCTATATTCCATCCTAATCCCTAAGGGAAAGTCCAATAGAACCATATGGCTTCACAAGAAACATGTATGAATGAAAAGGATAAAGGAATTACTAAGGACAATCTAGTGAACCTCTCACACTGAGGCTGAGCCTAACAACCTCCAACCAAGGTAACCTACCCACCACCCACACACTGATATTGTTACTAACACCTCTAAAGTATGACCAGGAATAAATAAAAATGGGATATCACCAGGCATTTCACTAGTGAACATCAGCATAATGGCTTTCAGTTAATGTTAGGGAAGAGGGAATCCATGATAGTCCAAGACTACTAAATCTGCAATTCATAGCAACTTTGGTTGTATCAGAGCCTGGGGAATTGGCTCAGTGTACAATTCATGGCTGCTTGCTAAGGATAGGGGTCCTGGCTGCTCCAGAATGATGGTTGCACAGGTATTTCAAAGGACAAGGACATGTCCTACTCAGGCAAATCTGATTGAGTTCCTTCTCCTGAATTCTTACCTGGGAAGTCCCCTCCTAATTAGGAAACTTGGATAAGTTTCTGGTCTGTTCCAAGTAGAGAAGCATTTGAATAATTGGATGTCCCAGAGAAGGGAAAGGGCAGAAGGAAGAAATTTCCAAATAGGAACAGGAGAAATGACTAAAAAATAGATGTTAGGTTGTATCACACTTTGTGAACCTATTTGGGACTGTCTTGGCAAAAATACTAGAGTGGTTTACCATTTCCTTCTCCAGCTCATTTTACAGATGAGGAACTGAGGCAACCAGGATTAAGTGACTTGCCCAGGGTCACACAATTAGTAAGTGCCTAAGGCCAGATTTCAATTCACGAAGATGAATCTATCCACTGTGCCACCAAGCTGCCCGAAGAAACAGATACTCTCATTGGAAAAGAAATGTTTTGCCAGAATTTTTTTCCCTAAAAAGCTACAGCAACGTTGTAGACTTCAAATGATAAAGGAACCTCTCCAGAAGCTTAGATTGGAAGCAAGGGTCTGACATTTTGAGCTCATAAGATAAACTTTTACTTCTAAGAATATAATCAATGAATCTTCCACATCGATGCAGAGTATTCTACGCAGTTTCATTTTGCTTTGGTTTGAAAATGATCTATAGCATTTCTGTCATCTTCTATTGCCACCAGATTACAACGGACTGGTCTACTCAACAGAAAAGCATGTGCCATAAGCATTAAGACAATGGAAATATCCCCATTACTTTCCACTTCTTTTGAATTAGATTTTATTATCCCACAGAGAGCAAGAGAAGCCTCAAGCACACTCAAAAAAGGTTGGAAATCATGATCTTATACAGAGAATGCTTTATTTTAAACTACATGTAAATCACTTATTTTGACCTTTTCTTTAAACAAGGGTTGTAACCTTGTTTTTTGGCGGGGTCAGAGGAGAGTGGCACTTAATTAATTAACACATTCTATTCTTTAAAGTGTTAAATAATGAGACCACTTTATAGCTGAATTTTTCAAAGATCTTAGGTATTTTGAACTATGACTCATTTTTTAATTAATCTATACTACAGTAAATCTCCTCATGAGATGTGAAATATTCTCTAAAGGCTGATCCAACTGTATGTAATATAACTTCCCAGAATGAATACACTATTTCAACCAGGCTGATCTTTCCATACTATCCCACACATTATCTACATTTTTCCCTATCTCTGTTCTTCTCATTCCTTCCTTCCTTCATAGTTGGTCCATAAAGTTGGTCTATCCATAAGCTTTAATAAAGTGCCTATACTGGGTAGAGGAATAACAAATATACATCAGATCTTCTTGCTTCACTCAAAGCACTTTCCACATGCTATTTCCCCAATCAGGAAGACTGTACCCTTTTTTTTTTCACCTCTCTAAATCATACACTTCTTTTGAAATCCAGCCCAAGTCTCATGCCCTTCACAAAACCTTCCCTGATAATTATAGCAAATGAACATCTTTAGTTTCCCTGAATCCCTGTAGCATGAATGGTTTATAACACATAACCTAGCATATGATTACATCCTGTTTTATATTCTCAAGGAATTCATGTCTCTACCTCCTGTCTCTCCTTCTATTTATATTATAAACTCTTCAAGGGCAGAGACTTTATCTCTTAGTTCCTTTGTATTCCCCAAAGCACCAAACAATTTCTGGGCACATACTGGGTATTTAATAACTGCATGGTTAATAAATGGAGACTTTTTTTGGAAATACATCATTTGTTGTTTTTTGAAAGAAAGATCTGAATTACTCTGGAACATCCATCTTTTGAATGGGGGATTGTGGAGGGAAGTAACCAACATAAAGACGTAAATTAAGTGCTGTTTTCCACAAAGTTCTTATTACCATTTGGTCTAGACTAAATTATGTCCAAATTATGGTGAAAACACTTGAATGAGGTAATTTTCGCAGGAGGCTGTTAACTTGAGAAAATACCAAGAAATACAGATCAGACTGAAATGAGCTTTAGTTGTATACTCCTTGATTCAACTATTTAGATAATGTACCTTCATTTCAATCAGCAACTAAACGGGAGAGAGATAATGGTATTTCTTGTACAGGTATAATGAGACATCAGTCCAATGACAGGAAGTAACATTAAAAAAGATAGAGGAATTCTGGGATAGCAAAGGCATAATTACCGCATTCACCACTCTCCACCACTCTGTCCAAGTCCCTACATACTTCTCTTCTCACTCTTCCCTCCCACCTGCCCCACTCACCTACATCCTATATACATATTTCTGTCTTTTTGCATTTCCACCTATAACAAACAGAGATCTCAGAGCACCTGGCTAAAAAGCTATGCTGTTTACCTCAAAATTGTCATGTCCCTGAAGTACAAGAATTGCAAAAAGTCACCAAGAAGGGAAGTTTGTCTAGGAATTCATTGACAAGAATTTATTAAACTCTTACTATATACCAAGAATTCTGCTAAGTGCTGAGGATTCAACGAAAGGCAAAAATGGCCCTTGCCATCAGGGAACTTACAAGTTAATAAACCACTCAGGATCTAATAAAGATCTTTGCCCTACTCTTTAAAATAAAGAAGATACAGTGTAATATGGATGCCATTTCAAGTTCTAGTACACTTGAGAGCAGGTGTGCTAGAATAGTGAGGAAATTTTTGAGCCAATACTCAACAAATGATTGTCTGGGCTTTCTACCAAGAAAATGTGGTGGTGAGAGAGTTTTCACAGTTCAAACCATAATGGTGCAGAGAAAATGGAGCAACTGATTGGCTGAGCAAAAAAGATAACTGTAATGAGGGAGGGACAAAAGTCAGGCAGAAAATGGCAAAAAGGAGTCGATTTTTATGAGTAAGTGAAGGAAAGAGTATAAACATTCTCAAACACCTTGTACAGAGATTTTCCAAAGAATGTGTAATCTTTTTATCAGACTTGTGGTAACATAAAGAGCCAAGGGTTTTTGTTGTTTGTTTGTTTTTTGACTCTACTTCCTCAGGAGACTTAGGATGATGTCTCCACTGAATATTCCCAGTAGAGAAGTTGACACCAAAATCCCAATTTGCGAGCCATCAACTGTGTAACAGAAGGAAATTTGATTTAAAAAAAAAAACAAATTGAATTCTCTTGAAAGAGGTGCATCATGGTAATCTAGTGCTGCAATATCTACATTTCCACTTTTCTTGCATATATACCCAAATATACGCTTCCTATTTCCCCTCCCCACCCTTTGAATCCAAGCTCTTTGTGAATAGGAATTTTTTAATTCTTTATATTTGCTTCTCCAGTACTTAGCATAGTGCCTGATACATAACAGATATCTAATTAATACATCTGGTTGATTTCTTCATTCATGTGCTGATTGATTAATCTTTATATGTATATATATATATATGTATATATATATATATATACATATATATATTTTTTTTTTTTTTCATTCTACGGTTGTAGGAGCTGTTCCTAAGAAATCTTTTAAGGACCTTTTTTGCTGGCATGATCTGCTCACCACAATTGCTCCACTGTCTTCTCTGAGAAGGGAACTGGCAATCTCTCATTGGCACTCCAGATATCAGCTTAGTGTGGTGGCAGAGATTCCCTCTATAACTTATTGCTTCTTAATAGAATTTCCTTCTGTAGGAATAAGGTCTCAGATCAAGGCTTCCTGTAGTTTTCCTTGAGGTTTAGTTTGCTCCAATTCCCACTTCAGCTTGGCCTGAATATGATCAATTAAAGTCCATACATATGGATTAAATTGCCCTTAGCACTGTGTTCATTGTGAGAAGAGATACAAATCTAAATGGGAAGTAGCTCCTGTCCTCATGGAAACTTAAAATCTATTAGGATGATAGTATATCTACCTTTCCCAGTTTGGAAAGCACTGAGAGACAGTTTTATAAGATAGCTCACAGAGGGGAAAATAGTGAAAAATATAAAAATTCAGGCCAAAAAATGATCAATAATATAGCAAATAGTAATGGATCCATATTTCCACTTTCTCATTTTTACAAAGTTTGTACATTAAAAAAACATAGTTTCTACCTATTGAAGATATTCTGAATGAAAATAAGAGAAAGGAACAAGTGCTATATACTTTCCAAAGTAATTTTGTACAGGCATTAGTCTATATATTAACACTTATACATTTGACCCAAAAATACGCCAAATACAAGATCCTACTAGGTTTATCATCTGTTGATTGAAAAAAAAATGGGCTCAATAGAACAAAATTTAGCCTGAAATTCTCTTCTCTGATAGATTCTTTGGTTCATATAATAAGGTCATACAAAATTCCAAAGTACATTTAAGTGGTCAGTGACCCTCTGACGATGAGGAATGAAACAGGGAAAGGTTTTCTTATTAAGGTTGTCAACTATAATCTCAGAGAATGTCCTTCTTAGGTTTTAAATCAAAGATTCTTAACCTGGGGTCTGGGAACATTTTTGTAATATTTTGATAACCACATGTCAATATAATTGGTTTTCTTTGTAATCAATGGCAATGACATCCCCCCAGTTACCCAAGTTCACAACATGCATGTCATCCTTACCTCCTCACTCTCATCCTTGCCATATCAAAACTGTTGTTAAGTCCAATGTATGTACGTTTGTGTGTGTGTGTGTGTGTGTGTGTGTATACTTCTCTAACATTGGCAACAATCCCAGTACAGGTCCTTATCACCTCATACCTAGGTAATAACTTCAATAATCTGCAAGTTGGTCTCCTTTCCCCAAATCTTTTTCCACTTCAGTTCATCCTCTACTCTGTTGTCGAATTATACTTCCTAAAGCATAGTTGACCTTGTCATACCATTACTCATCATCTTCTCCCTTAAATACTTCTCCCACCTCACACTTTTTGCTATAAATCAGGTTTTCAACTAAGGTGTCACTATCTCTCAGGCTTACCATCAGGTGTCACTATCTCTCACCTCCCAAATCCAATTTGATATTCAAAGTCCTTTATAATCTCCCTCCCTCCTCCAATCATTCCAGTCTTTTATTATACCTTATTCTCCCCATATACCCTTGATGCAGTGAAACTAGCTTCCTTGCTGTTCCTTGTATAAGACATTCCATCTTCCAAGCGCTGGCATTTTCATTGTGTCCCATGCCTGAAACATTCTTCTCTCTTCATCCCTGCCTCTGTCTTCACTGACTTCTTTCAGTTTCCAGCTAAAATTCCATCTCCTAGGAAAAGTCTTTCCTGATCCCCCTTAAGGATAGTGCCTGATTACTGCCCCCCCCCAAAAAAAATTTATCTGGTATATCTCTTGTTTATACATAGTTGTTTTCGTATTGTATCCCCCATTAGACTGAGCTTCTTGAGAGCCGGAACCATCTTTCACCTTTCTTTGAATCCCCCAAACTTAACAGTGACTGGCACAGAGTGGGTGCTTAATAAATTCTTATTGACTATATCTTTTTTAATTTATATATTTAACACATGATTCTGAGAAGTCGCCCATATGCTCCATTAGATTGCCAAAGGGATCAAGGAACCAAAAAAGGTTAAGAATCTGTCATCAGAATGGAATCACAGAATCATAGAGTTAGAAAGATCCTCAGATCAATCCAGAGTTAATCAAAGATCCCTTTTCTAGTATCCCTAATAAAGAGTCATCCAAACTTTACCTGAAGACTCTTAGGGAAGAACCCACTACATCTCAAGGCAGCTAATGCCATTTTTTGATGATTCTCATTTTAAAGAAGTTTTAAAATTTCTCTTTAGCAGAATTTTTGCCTCTTTATAGAGAATGATTTCTAACAGATGGTATGACCCTGAATGCTTATGTTTGCAGATGTCATTGCACTGATTGAATCAATCCTAGAATATCAAAATCTTGTCAATAAAATTTTGATTACCCCAAAGGGAAATCTGACAATAGATACAGAAAAACCAAATGGATAATGCATAGCTATATGTTTGGACTATCACCTGCAGTTGAATGGTGAATTCATTGAGTTAGAGCATCAACGCATGTACCTAGATCAAGCCCTTGAAAACAGACAATAAACTTGGTCCAGAATTGAAAAGAAGGGGAGAAATGGACTAAATTCCACTTGAGTAACTGTATAATGCTTTCAATGATTTCTAACTGCTCATGGCTTTAACATTTATGTTCTTCCAGTGATGATGTATCCTGGGCAACCAAGATATCCAAAGAATAAAAACTGAGGGTTATTTAAAGGTCAATATACAGACAAACATGTAGGCTCTAGTATATTTTCAATAATGATTTTCCTACACATAGAGTAAAGAAAATTATCCAAAGGGGAAAAATATGATCAGAAAACCAAATGGAATAGAGATTGAATGACTTTCCTATGGATACACAAATGACTTTTCTCAGAATAGCACAATGCTATAAATGGACAACCAGAGTGCTTGTAAAAGAGTAAGGCCCCAAATACATTGGGAAGATATTCTATAGAGAATTTCTGGAAAAATGTTAACAGGAAACAAGATGAGAAGGGATGGATAGGCTATAAACCTTCTAAACAGGATAACAATTTCATCAAAGTACTAAAGAACTAATAATTGTTTTAAAGAGTAAGCAAAGTCTGTACAAAATTGTTGTTATTTTGTCATGCCCCCATTTGGTGTTTTCTTGGCAAAGATACTGAATGATTTGCTATTTCCTTTTCCTACTCATTTTACAGAGGAGAACTGAGACAAACAGGGTTAAGTGACTTGTCCAGGGCCACACAGCTGGTAAATGCCTGTGGCCAGATTTGAACTCAGGAAGATGAGTCACTTGCCCTCTATACAAGATATGACAATAGAAAAGGTCCTTTGTGAGTGAGGGGACTGTTGAAGGATATAGCAATAAAGGTTGATTTTGAAGAATGGGTAGGATTTCAAAAGGCAGATACTGCTGGTGGGAGGGAGAATTTTAGGCACAGAATAGAGATGCACACAAAGAAGAGAGAGGAGAATGCGTATAAGGAATGATAAATGCCCCACTTTGCCAAAGTTCCCTGACTAACTGGGTCTTTCCCAAAGTTACCATATGTGTTGAAAAAGATTCAATGAATACTGAGATGTTCCAAGTCACTGGCCTAAAGCAATGAGAGATTTAAGGAGGAGGTTCTCACAACTGGGCAGTCACCCCAAGTTATGTTTTCTTTTGTTTTGTTTCTTCTTACCTGCTGCTGGGGTTAAGGAAATGGGGCTCAACCACTCATGTCAGTTCAACCCTTACATTTGTAGGGTTACTTACCTGGATGGTCACCTGACTTAGCTAGGACACCGCAACATGTAATCCCTGACTGCTAGTGCCTAACAACAGCCATTTGGTATTTTTACATATTGGGTCAGAGAATACTTCGCTGGCACTGGCTAAACACCCAAGGCTCTCTAAACCATGTATCTCTTTTGTATGTTTTGTTTTGTTTTGTTTTGTTTTGTTTTACATCTCTAACTGTAACAGAGCAGTTTGGCTGGCTAAATGGCAAGACTATTAATCCCTTTTACGTGGCCCCCATTGTCTGGAGGCCAGTCTACTCTTCACCTTGAGGAGAACATCCCTAGTCACTCCCTTGGCTCCTTTTCCCTGTTAGTGGCTTTCTACTCAAACCAAACCTGGGGAAAATGCAACCATCTCAGTAGTAGTCTACTCCTCTCAGCAGCCTTAGATACTACTTCTAAGTCAATGCCTAGGAGAACCCTGGTATAAGAAATCTTTCTGCTCTGGGAAGTTGTAAGAATGAATCAACAGTACGCTTATATCTGAGACCCTATCCAGACATAGCACTCTGGCTGTAGTTTTGTTTTTTCTTCCCCAATTACTTCCACTCAAAAGTATTCCCAACAATTCAATCAGATTATCTATAGAAGCGGTTCACAGATTTATCATAATTGCTAGTTTAAGAGATAAAGTAAATGTTCAAATAAAGAACAGTAAACACTCTTTGCTTTTAAGAAGCATGATTAACCCCACCCTGCCATGGAAGTCCTCAGATTTCTCCAAAGAGAGAAGGAAAGAAAGAAGGAGAGGAATGAAAGATCACTAGCTCTGGTCTCAGGAGCTCTAACCAGTTCCAGCAACTACAATGCCTGCCCTAAATCTCATATGTGGTTTGATCATATTACTTTTGTTTTGAAATCTAGAACTGATGAACTCATGTCTCCTCCTTCATCTTGTGGCTTCCATCCTCTCAGTTTCATAATTTCTGACCTCCCTTTCAAGCTTCTCAGCTTTCTTTTCTGATAAATTCTTATATTGGGGGCAACTGGGTGCCACAGTGGAGAAAGTGTTGAGCAACTTGGCATTAGGAAGATCTGAGTTCAAATTTGATCACCCTTACTTGCTATGTGATCCAGGGGCAAGTCACTATATTTGCCCTCAGTTTCCTCATCTATAAAAATAGAGTTAATAATGGCACCTACCTGACAAGGCTATTGTGAGGATAAAATAAAATAATACTTGTAAAGTACTTAGCTTGGCATGTAGTAGGTGGTAAATAAATGTTATTTATGATAATAATGAGGATGTTAATTCATTCTGATGATGATGCCAGCTTGTCAAGATCAATTCCAAGACAAAAACTCTTTAGAGGGTTGAAGAAGGAAATGTTAGTGTGTTTCTGCCTGACCAGGGGTACTAATTTATCCCCAGTGGTTTTTTATACACTTATCTATGCATGTGCATATTGTTTCTATGATTAGAATATAAGCTCCTTGAAGGCAAGAAGTATTTGATTTTAATTCTTATATCCCCATTTCCTAGTGCCTGGTGTATTGTAGGTACTTAAATACTGATTGGCCAATGACTGACTAAAGCATAAAGTATGCGCAGACAAATAGCATCAAAAAGACTAGAATTGTAAGATAGAATAAGCTTGCATAGAACTTTGAATGAGAACTTAAGGGCTCTGGTTCTAATTTGTTAGGTACCAGAGAGCAACATCAATGTCTGTCCCCTTCTGACTTTGGCATTTGGAGAGAACCATCAGCAATGAGTATTTGCAAACAGAGGGACATAAGCTTCATAGTAGCCTTGGTCTCTCCAACTTCAGTTCAATAATGCTAAAGATCAATTCCCTAAAAGACTTACCCTCTATCTGTCTAAGACTTGTCTATGCATTCTAGTTCTCCCTGATGTACTCTCATAAGGGACTAGATAAAAACAGTAAAATTGGGAATCCTAATTGCCACCACTTCCACTGTAGCTAAATTGATACTCAGTGGTTTCTGAAGTAACTATAAGGAGTGGGAGAGGGAGTATCTCAGTTCTTTTGGTGTGAGCACTGGGAGGGAAAGAAGAAAACAGGGAGGGATCACAATTCTAGTTGTAGCTAAGCAGAGTAGAACTTCAGGGCTAAGAAAAAAATATGCTACTGTAGCTGCAAAGGAGAAGTTACTTAGATGTTCATGCTGACAATTAAGCAAGAGAACTGAAAAAAGGAAGATGGAGAAGGGAGGCAGGGGAAGATAGTTTAGCAAGAATTACACAGGTCTGGGTTAGGATTCGGGTAAAGTGGTAGTCACCAAACTATTCTGATCCCACACCCCATAAGTAAAAATGATTTTTAGCACATGTCTCCAATATACTACATGAATTAATTTATCAATTGCTCTTGGTACTCACCATTGTCTCCAGGGACTCCCCTTCCTGCAAAACTGAATTGTCTCTAAAATTCATTCCTTCTCAGAACCCCAAAGCCCTGGGAACCATACCTCCTTCTGATTAGAAAGGATAAGGAGTGGTTATCTGAGAGCTCCTCTCATATCCTCCATTTAAGGTAGGGTCTAGTAGAGTCACCTCATCATCTCCCATGAGACTGTAGGACTTCGCCATGCCCCTATCCTACCCACATAGCCCCAACCCTACTTTTCAATTCTATTCATAAATGTGTAAGTATACATATATATGTGTATCTATATATATATATATTTCATATACACACACACATATGTATATGTGTGTATATTCCCTCCCTTAGATTGTGAGCTCCATGAGAAAGCAGCCTGCTTTTTGCCTTTCTTTGTATCCCCAACACTGATCACAGTGACCAGCACACACAGTAGGCATTTAATAAATATGTATTAACTATAGTCTATTGATTATACATAATATTTTTGTACAATATTAAATATGTGCAAGAATAGAAAAAAAGATAAGATAAAGGTGAAATAAACATTTTAATTTTTCCATTTATCAATAGCACAAAACCCTTTTCCTCTCACTAAATTATCAATGACAATATTTTCAGTGAGTCAAATTGGTTGATTATGTTTCACTTAAAAATTCCTGTGTATGTCCTGATGGATACAGGTCAGACTTGTCAATCATGGTTCTGAGTAATTGCTTCTTCTGTTGATCAATGTTGCTAGCCAAGCAGGGAAATTTCTTTTTTTTTTTTTTTAAGATTTTTTTTGGATTTAAAGGTATATAGTACAGGAATCAATAATAGGTTATGCTGGTTAATGAACACAATGTTTTAAGAGGATTTATGTTTCTCTGCATACAGATACCATCCACAATGCAAAACAAACTAACCAAGCAAAAGTGATTTGTATCTGACTTCAGCTCAGTAGGAAGTGTTCAATATAAATTCATTTGTTTTCTTTAAGTGGTTCTACATAATAGATAAGATCATGTCTTAACTTCCTGGTCATACTTTGACATTTTCATTGTATTTTTGTATTATTAAGGCAGTTAGGTGGCTCACAGAATAGAGTGCTAGACCTGGAGTAGAAAAATCTGAATTCAAATCTAGCCTCATTAGTTGTATGCCTCTGAACAAATCATGTCATCCCTGCCTATCTCAGTTTCCTCATCAATAAAAGAGGGATTATAATAGAACCTATCTCCTAGGGTGGTTGTGAAGATAAAATGATAATATATTTAAAGAGTCCTGAAAACCTTAACGCACTCTCTAAATGCTAGGATGAAGAGGAGGGGGAAAAGGAGAAAGGAAAAAGAAAAGGAACAGAAAAAAGTTAGTATGATTATACCTTAGAGTACAGAAAAGGGGATAGGTAAAATAAGATTGGAAAGGTAAATTGGGACCAAGTGGTTAATAGCTTTATAAGTCAAATTGTCATAATAGAAACCTCAAAAGAGAGAAAGAGAGAGAGAGAGAGAGAGAGAGAGAGAGAGAGAGAGAGAGAGAGAGAGAGAGAGAGAGAAATTGAGGCAAAAATTTCCAAGAATGTCTAATTTTTTAACAAAGCTAGCAGTTACCAACAAATAGGGTCAACAGATGCTTGGTAGCCAAAAACATTCATGGCAGAATACAGAGAATTCTTAGAGTCTAAAAAGGACTAATCAAAATACATATTCATGAGATTAATACATATTCATAGGATTTATAGGAATAGGGAAATGGATTGATTTGTAACATTAGTGCTATAGGTGTTCCCAACTCCATGTGACTTTAGTTGGATCAAAGGTAGG
Source organism: Notamacropus eugenii (assembly GCF_028372415.1). Taxonomy (NCBI): domain Eukaryota; kingdom Metazoa; phylum Chordata; class Mammalia; order Diprotodontia; family Macropodidae; genus Notamacropus; species Notamacropus eugenii. The sequence continues at coordinate 165,109,693 of NC_092873.1, read as the reverse complement.
CTTTCTCACTGGCTCAGGTTTAACGAAGCAACTCATTGATATACTATGAGAGCATCATGGAGTGTTTAAGAAGTTTTCATGAGTCCAAATGAGGAATTAACTTACATCCAAAAAAGGGGAACTTTAACTCACACAGAAAAGGAGAAATCTTACAAGACAAGGGAATTAGGCTCACAAGAGTAGGGAAGTTAAACTCTTAACAACTTACTAATAAAAGCTAGCTTAATTAAGTTTAATAATTCATAGCAGGTCTTAGCTAAAAATCAAATCTGATTATATTGATTGAATGCAATTCCCAATTTGCATTTCTCAAAATAGAAGAGTTCATATTTCATCCCAGAATCAATTGGGAGTGACTAGAATTTATTGAGTAGAGAGGGTCACATGATCAGACCTGCCTTTAGGAAAAGCACTTTTGTAGCTATGCTGAAGATGGGATGGAGTGGAGAGAGGCTTGAAAGAGTGAGACAAATCAAGAGGCTACCACAAAAATTCAAGTAAGAGGTTAAAAGGCCTTGGACTAAGGTGATGGTTGTGTGATTAATGATAGGTGCCAGTAAAATAAATTTGACTACAGCTTTCATATGCAGGATGACCAAGGGTGGAAACCCAGATGACTGGAAGGATGGTGGTGCCCTCAAGAAAAGGGCAAAGGATTTGAAAAAGAGATGGATTTGAAGCAAAAAAAATGTCATTGGGTCTATAATGGAGCCTGCAACACATACATGCCTACTCAAACTTCAACTCATATCTTACCCAAAATAAAATGTTTCCCTTTCATAGGAGCTTACTCACTATTCACTGGCCCAGAGCATAGAGCCTACCCTCCTAGGGGTACTTGTATAGCCACAAGTTGATCTTATGTGGCAAGGTGTGTGTGTAATTTCCCCAAATTCCCAAATGAACTTGTGCAGCTGCTATGGGAGTCCCATGGTAGTTAAGTTACAGCTACCCCAAGGGGCCATCTTCTGTGCAGAAGGGAGGTTAAGAGGTTGCACAGTTGTAATAAAGAGAGGATTGAGAGATTGGGAAGATAATAGGTGAAAGTTTACATTATGGATAAAAGGGGGAAGAGTGAAAAATCCAGTCAGAATGCTTAAGACTGTTGCTAGTATGGGTTTTACCAGTGTTAATGTGCTTTGGAATTCCTAGCACACTGGCAGTGTTCATAGACATCATGAAAGTGATAATATTATAATGTAGCTAGGGATCTTGTAAACATTATAGAGAATTCAATTTATGAGATCAAAATACTGAAAAAATCAAACTTGGATTGACTTCATAAAGTTGTTGGATGGTCATTAAAATAAGACTAAGATCTCATAAGCGCTACTTGAAACTCTAGGGTAGTCATGAAAATAAACAGATGTCTATGTGCACAAGACCTAATTTTAAATATTCTGTCACTTCTTGCTGTTCTCCTTCTCTGCATTTTAAACTAGACTCAAGACTTGGAAGTAGGGAATTCTGTATATTTTTCCAGCTCCCTAGCACAGTACCTGTCTCCTTTCTCGTTCTACCCCTAATTCCAAGTACTGCCACAATGGAAACAGTAGGCTGCAAAACAGCAAAGTCACATAGACACACCACAATTAATTCCCTGTCCCCAAGTCTAGAAGTTATAATACTTCCTTCACCCATTATCTGCATCAGTTCTTATCTCATTTGTCAATCCTATTTTGTCCACAGACAATACGAAACAGTGGATGTGTAGCAACCATAGTAACAAACAACATAATACAGTAGTAGTATGTGCTACACTTGTTCAAAGTCTATCTCAGAGTTTCTAGAATAGATGTGTAACCTTGGGAAAGGCATCTAACCTCTCTAGGTCTCTGTGCCTCATCTGGGAAATGACAGGATTGGATAAAAGAGAAGGGAATAATACATATTCATATAGTACCTACTACTGACGAGGCACTGTGCTCATGCTTTCCTAATGTTATCTCATTTAATCCTCACAATAACCCTGAGAGGAAGTGCTATTATTATCTCCATTTTTACAATTGGGGAAACCAAGGCAGACAGATATTCAGTGACTTATCGAGGGTCAGTAGCTAGTAAGTGTCTGAGGCCATATTTGAACTTTATTCAGAGCCAGTACTGCTATTAACTGCACCACTGCGGCTGCTGTTTATTCATTTTTCAATAATGTCTGACTCTTCATGACTACATTTGGATTTGGTGTGTGTGGTGGGGGAAGGGGTTTTGTCAAAGATATTAGAGTGGCTTGCCATTTCCTTCTCCAGCTCATTTTACAGAAGAGGAAACTGAGGCAACCAGAGTTAAGTAATTTGCCCAGGGTCACACAGCTAGTAAGTTGTCTGAAGTCAGATTTGAACTCAGGAAGATGGGTTCCTTACTCTAGGTCTGGCACTCTATCCATTGCACTACATGGCTACCCCTAACTGTGCCACTAGCTGGTTCTAAAAATGGTAACTTCTAAGGTCCCTTGCAGCCCTAAATTTATGATCCTGTACTCTATCATCCTATGATCCTCTTAAATACCCATATTATTGCTGTCTCTTTCTGTTAAAATGTCAGTGAAATCATCCCTGTAGAAACTTCAGGTCCTTCTTTTCTGTTTAGTTCATAATATTTCTCCGTTTACAAGGTCAATAGATAAGAGCCAAATACAACTGACTGAGAGAGAGGTGGAATTCAAAATAATCAACTATAATTTTAACAACATAATAATGTGAATGTCTGGTTAATGATAAAAAGCAGTCTTTTATCCACCCATATAACTGTTCACAGAACACTAAATATAAAAGAATAATCACAGGATAGTGGATGGTTCCTGGACCATTTCTGTCTGAATTCTATTGAAAAATAGGAGAAGAATAAGAAAATAAGAAGAAGAATGAAGATAACCCAACCAAAACTTCTCTACTATATCATACACGCATCAAGCCTGGAACTAGAAAAAATCAGTTGCTTCTCTGGGAACTGCATAGCTATCCAAGTAACAAATGTTAACAGAGCCTTTTAGCACTGAGATATATTGCATTCTGTTTATAAAAGAGTTATTTTCATTCTATTGGTCAAAGAAAGGGTCCATTAGTTCTGCTGGTCCACTAAGTCATTCAAGTTGCTGTCACTGGGGGTTAGTCAAAGATCAGCCTTATTCTGCAAAGAGCTCCTATATTAATGTATCATAACATTCCATCAGACTGAGTTGCTCAGAGGAGCATTTTCCATGATTACTAGTTAATCTGGTCATACATTACTTTGCTGAGATCAAAAATGGTCAGTCTTTCTAAGGGGCCAACTTGCAATTATGTTCTGCATTGAACATTAAATGACAAAGTAATATCTTAGCTCACAAATGGAAGGTACCCTCGATTTCTACAAGCACATTAAGGAGCTCCATTTTACTTGTTTTCTAAAGTGACAAAGTACAATGCAGTAAATACATCCATTTCCCCACCTAACTCAAAGAGTGCTTAAGTGGAAAGTGCCTTGTAAACTGATATAGCACTTTGTAAAATATGATATAAATGTGAGCTATCGTTATTCCTGTTTCTCCACCATTTGGCCATATTTCACATTGCTCTCTATCACCAATCGCATTCCAGATATATAGGAGTACTAGTCATTTCCCCAAATTAATATTCTAATCTCCGTCTTCAAGAATTCACACATGCTACCTCCCATGCCTAGAATACACAACCTCCCCAAAACTCCCCTTTCTCTTCCCTTCATGTTCAGATAAAGTATCTTCTTCATGAAACTTTCCTTCTCTGCTGTAAATGGTCTCTCCCTCCTCTTATGTTGAAGAAAATGCTGTCTGGAACCTTCCTTTTCCCCAATTTCCCATACACACACCCACACCATGTAATATGTGTTATGAATATATACTACATATGCATATATTATATTCCAACATAATGTAATATTGAGATAGTACATATATATTCATATAAAGCTATTAATGCTAATATATACACAGATTTTATATATATATATAAGTACACACACACACACATAGAGTTACGCTTCATTTCATTAAGCACTCATTATATGCAAAGCCTGGGGATCCAAACATTACAAGTGATACAGTCTTTTCTTGGAAGTTAAGTGCATTCTAATGGAGGAAAGAATTAGTATAGGATATTTGCACATAGTGAGCGCTTAATGAACTTGTCACAAACAAAGGCCCCATATTCCAGATATTTACAGTTTAATGGGGAACGTAACATAAAAATAAGGAAATCAATATGATACAAAGGAGGACAAGATAAAGACAGAGAGATCTAGACAAGGTATTAGGAAGAGTCTGAGTTGAAAAAAATAATATTTCTTGGTGAAGTAAGAAGTAAGGGTCAAGGAAAGCTTCATGAAGGAGGTGGCAGATCTTAAAGGAAGGTAAGAAATTTTGCAAATGGAGATTCAGCAAGTCCATTCTAAGTATGGGAGGGAAGAACCCTGTTTAGAAAAATAATCTGCCAAATGCCATTTTCTCATTCCACTCATAAGTATTTGCCACACTCCTCCAAAGCAAGAAAATATTTGGAATCTATCATAAGTATATTTAATTCTAATATGTAAGATTTACTAGCCATGTGACCTTGGGCCTTAGGCAAATCACTTAACCTCTCTCAATCTCATCTGTGTCTTATCTCTCATCTATAAAATTGGGAATAAGAATAGCACTTATCTCACAGGACTGTTATGAGATCGAATGAGATAACAGGCAAAGTACTTTGCAAACCTCAAAGTCATATATAAATTTGAGCTGTTATTATTATTTCTCTACATCAGTGAGATATGACAGAGAAAAAAGGAAAAGAAAGTGAGTAGAGTGACCAAGGACAACAATGGCATAGGGTGGATTAGTAGGAACATTACATTTAAAACACTCTAGAACTCACCAGGTCTGGTGTCACTCTCCCCCATGTATAAACTCCAAAGGATCCCTATTGTCTCAAGGAGGATAAAAATTAAACTCCTATGCTTGATATTTTAACTTCCCCTGTTCTGCTACCCACCTTTTCTCCAACTCTAAGATGCAGTCATATTGTTCTTCAAACAGGTACATTTCCCATTTCTGTGCCTTTGTATCATCCATCCCTCCCCCACCCCACACACACACCCCATGCCATCCCTGGAATACTAAGGTCCCTTCCAGCTAAAAATCTATAAACGAAGTGGAAAAATGCATCATAATAGCAGAGATCAGGAAAGGAGAGATGAGAATAACCTCTGAACTAGGTTCTGAAGACAGTAGCTGTCGGGGTGAATGGGTAGTACACTTCAGGCACAGGAGACCACTTATGTGCTAAGATAGAGAAGCAAGAGGTAAAATGTCTGAAGGACAGCAAATAGATTCATTTTTTATGGGCTATACAGAAAAGGAGATAACATGAAACCTAGTGAGGTAGGAGCTAAGTTGTGTAGGATTTTAAATACCAGGACAGAAAACTTGTATATTTTTCCTAGAGGCAATAGAGAAGTCCTGAAGATACTGGAGCAGAGGAACGACATGGCCAAATTTATGCTTTAGGAATTTTGCATATATCCACCCCACATGACAGTAAGATTTTTATTTTATTTTATAAATAATAAATTAGTCAAAATAAAGGTATAAAGTTTCATGAGAAACAAATAGTTCTGGTTGATAATGGTATACTTGAATCTTTCTTAACATGAGTTGGCACTTATCTAGCACGTTAAGATTTACAAAGTACTTTACATTTTTATCATATTTAAAGTGAATCATTTGATCTTTACAACAGTTCTGTGAGATAGTTCCTATTGTCTCCATTGTACAGATGAACAAACTGAGGCACAGAGAGGTTAAGTGACTTTCTTGAGATCACACAGATAAGTAAGTGTACAAGGCAGGATTTGAAGTCAAGACTTCTTGACTATAACTCCTATGCTCTATCCACTAATTACTTTAATTCAATTTAATTCAACAAACATTTACTAAATGACAGCTTTGTTCCAGGCACTCTACTACACACTGGGAATAAATATGAATGTGAAAAACAAAGTGAAAACAGAGAACTGGCATTCTATAGACTAATAAGTAAAATACATAACACTGATGAATGTTATCATTATTCACAGAGTTGCTTTTGTTTTTAATGATTTTCATCTAAGTGGTTCTTGTTATTAACAGGTTTAGTTTGTTGTTTTTGTTTTTGTGGGGGAAGGGGAAGGTGTTTGTGTGTGCTTAACTAGATACTCTTGGTTTGACAGTACAAGGGGAAGGACAGTGAGAAGACTGGGAGAAGATGACAGACATATCCTGAGGACATAGGACAAAACTTGTGCAATAAGATTTCATCAGTGCAACATTGGCCCCTCTCACCCCAATGCTATGAAAATACAAAAATAAAATAGTCAATATACTCAAGTGTCAGAAAGTTGCCTTCTATTTCTTCACATTGCCAAAGTCAAATAAAATATACAATTACATTGAGGTGCATTATGGAACTCACCTGATAGTGAAGTAATAAGTCGTACCCACAAAAAAGCAACATTAAATGATATTTCCTTAATGTTTCCTAAAAAATAGCCACAGAATTATTAAATGTAAATTGCTCAGCTTTTTCTATTATGTCTCAAAATGTGATTGAGGAATGCTACATAGCCAGTTAACAAAAATAAATCTAAATAATAGCCTTACTTTTCTTCTCTCACTCATATCAACAATTTGTCCAAAAAGACAAAAAAAAAACCCAAATGATCATAATTTAAATAGATTCTTTATAAATTGCCAACAATCTTAGAATAAGCCATTAGACTGAAAAGTGGGGAAAAAAAGATGAATTAACAATAAAGTGGGATACTGAGATGAATGAATAGGAGAATGTTAACAGTCTGAAGATATACTATTCATTTTTATTTTAATTCAAATAAATAATACTTTATGGAAAAATAACATAGAAATGAGAGAGTGTCAAAGCAGGGGGAGCTAAGGACGTAGCATTAGCATCACATTGGGAAGTACAAAGCTAAAACTTGTCTTTCCTCCCCTGTGAGATAATACCAGTATTCATTTCCTGGCACATTGAAGAATATCAAATAAAATATCCAATGAAATGATGCAAAAGAAACTAAAGACAGAAAACACCTACTAGGTCTTAGAATGTATTGTCTTCATCATGAGAGGTCATTATTCCAAGAAGAACATAGGATACAACCAATCTAGCTGTAAACAATAGAGGCAGAGAGGAATACAACAAAAAGTATTGTTAAACCTCTGGTTTTTAAGTGTTCTGTGGATTCCATTTATCCTTACTTCACTCATTAACAGAGGCAATGAAGAATTGAATATGTCTGGTATATTTTGAAAAGGAAATACGTATCAATGAATTTTGTCCACTTAGAAATGTCGTGTTGTTTAATGTATTTATGTTAAATGACTTACTTTTCTTTAACCTCTGTTCATCATGATTTAAAAGTTTGACTCCCTTAAAAATTCAGCTAGTTATGCCTTCACACTAAAAGGCAAAGAGTGGGATCAAAGAGGAGCTCATCTAGAAAGCAGAAAGTCCAAATCTGAGTAGAGATCATTTTAGAAACCAAGAAGAAATTAGAACTGGAAAATCCAAGATATAAAGACTGTTAGTAGCATTGAGCCACAGAATAATGTTAACATGATATTCACTACTTTGATGGCTATAGTTAATACTTTAATGACTTAAAATCAGCTGAGAACAAACTGAGGTGGATGGGGCTCAAGTAAGGTTATCACAGTTAAGTTAAAAAGAAAGAGTGAAGACTATCAGGATATATTCCTTTGGATGTCTCTATCATGCAACACCCAAAGGTATGTTCTTTTCCCTAGCGAGCCCCCCCTCCCCCAATTCCCCCACCATCCTTTCAGCTTTCCTCTTCTGTGTTATCCTTCACCTATTAGGTTGTAAACTCCATGAGGGCAGAGATTGGCTTTCTTTTTAATATTTATATCCCCTGCTTAGCACAGTGGGACATAGTAGATGCTTAATAAATGTTAAACAGTTAAGTGACTTTTTCACAAGATAGCTTCTCAAGTGTAGCTGTCTTAGCCATCTTCTAGCTAAACCTCTCAAGTCTCATCCAAAGAAGCAATAGGACATATTCTCAGGGCCCTTCACCTCTATGGCCCCATTCTTCTAAACATTCTTGAACTTATCAAAGTGGTTGTAGTCAAAGTGTATACTTTGTAGGTCTGTTAGGGTTTGTATCTATTTAATTTATTTTTTAAATCATTTACTTATAAATTTCCAACAGGCTTCTATAAAGCTGTATAATTTTATCTAAATTATTTTATGTATTTAAACATTTGTCTGGGTGATTAAACCATCAAAGGTATGTCTTTGTATGTATGTATAGATATGTGTATATATTATTCATGTATATTTCCTCTAAATCAAATTTTAATAGATTTAAAAATACATATCACTGATGCATTTTGTCTTCACGTCACAGTCATTTTAATCTCCCTATCTCCAGATTGAACTATATTCTATAGCAAAGAAGAATATTAAGCAAAAACATTGACGGTGGCATGTGACAATGAATATACAACATGATATCTTTATAGTTCCTGACCCTTGTTATTATCTGCTCTTAACCTTCATTGGTTTTTCAGTTATTCAGATTTCAGTTTTAGTTTAGTGCTATTTTAATTTATATTTATGTTACTGTATATAATCTAGGATCACAGAATTAGTGTTGGAAACAATGTTAGAGGTCTACCTGAACACTCTCATTTGACAGATGAGGAAACTCAGACTCTTGATATTGAAGTTCCCTGCTCATGACTACAGAAGTCAAGATTGACAGTCAAGATTAGCATATTATCATCTTGCTTTTCTGGTTTTCATTTCTGTAAAAATTTATTCAAATATTTCTACATTGCTCTAAATTACTTATATTTATCATTTCTTATCATACAATACTGAACTATTTTTCATATACAATAATTTTTTCAACCATTGACCAATCAGTCATAATGCGCTGTTTCCAGTTCTTGGCTACCACATACAGTGATGGCATATATTTAATTTTATTTTTTGTCTTTGACTTCCTTGGAGCAAATGTCCAGTAGTGAGATCACTGCTTGAAAGGGAATGAAAAGTTTAGTCACCCTTCTTGTATAATTCCAAATTTATATCCAGAAGAGCTGGCCAACTCATAGCTACAACCCTATGTTAGTGTGCCTCCAAAGGTACATTAATTGTACTCATATTTTATCATTTTTGCCAAAGTGCATGATATGAAAGAGTGCTTCAAAGTTCTTTTAACAGACATTTCTCTAAGAATTAATGATACATATATATATATATATATATATATAACGATTTATAAATTATAATCCTTTTCACAATCCTCTAGGTTTTAATTACATGCTAGATCATATTGCATGTGCATTTTAGGGTCACTATGGTAGAGGACATCCAATTGAGAGTCCATGTCAAGGTGAAGTCCCCTAGATGCTCCTGTTTGTAAATAACACCATGTTAATTGCATGTTAAGAGTCCTCGAGATATTGTCAACCTCCTGGAAGAGACCTGTAAATAGGAAGAAATTTTTAAAAATTCCTTCTATGATAATAATATGTTTGTGATATCTAAAAATGGAGAGTTGAAACAGAGAAAGAAAACTATAGTTCCATATCACTAATGAATTTATGATTATATAACAGCTGCAGAAAAGGCTTTTAACAAAGCCATACACCAATTCCTTTAAAAAAAACACAGAAAACAAAAGAATAAATGATTCTTTCCTCAATATGGTAAATAGAATACATCCAAGTGCAAGAGAAAGCTTTATAAAAACAATAGGGATATACAAGAAGCCTTTTCTATAAGATAAAGGGTAAACAAGGATATCAATTATCTCCCCTACTGTAATATAGTGCTTACTATAACAATAAGAAAAAAACTAAAGGATTAAGTATACACAAAACTATTGTTCCATAAGAAATGGTGACCAGGCTTATTTCAGAAAAAACCTGGAAAGATTTGCATGAACTGATGCTGAATGAAGTGAGCAGAACCAGGAGAACACAGTACATAGTAACAGTAACATTTTACAATGACTTTGTTACACTTAGCTCTTCTGAGCGATATAATGACCTAAGATAATTCCAAAAGACTCATGATGGAAAATGCTATCCATATCCACAGAGAAGAATACGGAGTCTAAATAACATGGATTTTCCCTTTTGTTGTGATTCTTCTTTCACAACATGACTAATATGGAAATATGTTTATTATGATCATACATGCATAGCCTATTTTAGATTGCATGCCATTTTGGTAAGGAGGAAGAGGAGAGAGAGAAATTTAGAACTCAAAATCTTATAAAAGTGAACATTGAAAACTAAAAATAAATTTTATAAAAAAGATAACATCCATCCTCTTACCTCTCCCTCTGTGGATATATTTGTGTATACATGTTCCACCTTAATTGATAAGATTAGATCAAAATGAGGTTCTAGAGACTACTGGTCCCATTTTTATTGTGTTACTGACAAATTAAATGATGCCATCTTTTAAAATTTGAACCCACAAGTCCAATTCTATTCCCGTTAACATAAGATTGTATTGCAAGAGCCTTGTCTTCCCTCTTCCTAACTCTTCAGGGCCTCTTTTCAAAGATGTCAAATTATTCCTTTTCTTTTAGTTATAACTATCTCACATTCTTCGCTCTATGACTTGTCTCCTCCACAATATTTTTCTGCTCCTTCCATCAGTGCAAAGATTGTGGGGAGGTGGTGGAGAATGAAAGACTTTTGCACATTTCTCCTCTCAAGTCTTGATCTGTGTTTACCTGCACCCCCTGTTCATCACCTGTGAAGGAGGAGCTCCTCTATATTATCTCACCATCTCTATCATTGATTTACTATGAAGAAAAGGATATTTTACCTCTGAAATATTAATTCACTTCTTTCTATTCTCTTTTTTTAATTTTTCCCTGTATAGATATATGCATCATCAGATATTTTTTGGCTCATTGATGCTTGCTGCCCTCTCTCAGTAAATGGAAGAGGTTTTTTTTTTTTTTTAGAGAAAGAAGTATTAAACCAAAAGAATCCCCTATCCTAAATTCCTGGTCTTGTGTAGCTCTAGATACCTGGATTTAATTTCTAATATTCATCTTTGAATTCTACCTGAATTTTCTTCTATTTTGTCAGTATGGATTTTGAATATATTATGCTCCTGGATATTTTTGAATGATTCAAATGCATCCCTTTTTCTGAAATACTTTTTAATGTTTAAATTCAATTTAGATCTTTGCAGGATGCTCGTTTAAGGTGGCAGTTGATCTTCTTTATTCTTAAAACAATGCTGCCTTAAAAATTTGTTGTTTGATGTTATAGTTATGGATTAGACCACAAAATTTCTCTAACCCTAACCCTAAACTTGGAGTTTCCCTTTTTTTGGTCTTTTATGGTTTTTCTTGATTTGTACTTTGCTTTCTGTTTCCAATATTTTTGGCAAGTTTTTGTGATTTCTTGAAGTATAATATTCAAGTTTTCTTAATTTTTTTCTGGAAGACCTATTTGTAAATTTTTCTCTTCATGACCTATCTTTAAGTTCAGTGATATAGTTTTACAGAACTTTCACGTGGTCTTCAAATCTTAGAGGATTTGTTTTTATTTGATTTTATTGCATTTTTTCTTTTGCCTCTTAATTTTTACTATTCTTTATTCACAGGATCCTCTCTTACAGAAAGTATCTCTGATGTCTGTTCTATATTATCTAGTCTGTTTAGATTTGATGATTTTTTTCCATAAGAGTTTTAATGTCTTTCCTTATTTCTCTGATATTTTTGCCATGTTCTCATTTTTATTCTCAAAATTATTTTTGGTGGTTATTGAAATTATTCTGTATCATTTCAGGAATATCTTACAGAAAATGTTGTAATGTCTTTAACTTCCTCAGGAAATTTCAACAATTTAGTTTTAGGCAATTATCCACTGAAATGGCTTTTTTTCTTTAAATGAATGAAAATTTCTTTTCCTTAATAAGCTTTGTCTCTCTTTATCAATTCCTCTTGTGATTTTTCTATGGAATCCTTGCTAGAAGTGTGCTTTTTACTGCCAACACTGTCATGCCCCTCTCCCAGGGCTTCACAATGACTGAATGAGAGCTATAACTCTGAAGAAGTGAGCATGAGCAGTTGTGCCACTGGAGCAAGAAGACACCAAGGAGCTGATATAATTGGGCCTGTTCTCCACTTTTACCAGTTCCACCCTTTTAGGTCCCGATCTTCTCTTTGATACTGATTTTCTCCAGTCCCAAACTAACCACAGAGGACTTGTTAAGAAATGGGTGGGAAAGGATCACTTAGTGAACTACTATGTGTTGTGTGATATATATGAAGCATTTTATTAAGGTTAAGTGAATAAATGAGAAGAGGCATGTAATCAAGTATCTACCTTACCACCAGAATTTCATAAAACTACCTCTGAGAAAGATCTGGCAATTTAGGGGTCAGTTAACAGGCTGAGACATAAGAAAATTAAGACTTTGCCCTAGGGCATCAAATGCTTAGGTTACCAAATTTGGAGGGAGCTAAAAAGAATTTACAGTTCTTTACTAGTATGTAAAAGCAAATTCAGTATTTGTTTAGCAAAATAAATAGTGCTGCTCCTTATCCATTTTCCGTAAAGAAAGCTTTACAGGAACTTTAAGAAGGAAGATGAAATATGACAATGTTATCATTCGTTAGCTGTTCCCCTGTACACACCAGCGTTTTTCAATAAAGGGAGGTAGATATAGTGTCCCAGAGGAAACTGGGCAGTATCCTCACTATCCTGTCTTCATCACTCTTCTAACTTATAAGTGGTCATAATATGTTTGCTTCTTATGTTAAGTGATCTAAGTCTCTGCTTTATGAATAATGAAACTCTTAGGTTTCTCTAGACCTTGGCTGTACTGGGACAAGAGCAGCAAAGGGGCAGGATATTATGAGCAAATATTCAGTTGCAGCCAAGTCATAGATGAAAGAAACCCAAACCAAAAATGAAATTCAGTGGGTGGCATGTATAATTTTAATTACATCATCCTGTTCTGTATCTATTTTCATCCCCAAACATATTGTTAACTGCTGTTATAACTTATTTCTGCTTTTCCTTCAGTAAAATGTAAAGTATCCATCACGCTGAAACACTTAAGTTGCTGGCAGTTTACTCACATTAGATCTCATTAGCAATTATGCTAGTGTTCAAAATACATTACCTCATTTGTCTCATCCCCCTTATAGTTTTTCCATAATGAATTAGACCAATTAGCTTCACATGACAGAAGGAGATCTTAAATAACACTGTCTTTACTTTAAGAAATGTTTAGCTGAAATGTAAGGGTGAGGAGGAGATAAGCAACCCATAAACATACAAACCTAACGAATTAATTTGCTTTGAAAAATGGACAGAGATTTAAAAAAATACGAAACTCAATCCCAAAATCATTTGCTTTTTGTATAGTTGATAAACCAAATGTAAATAAGGAGAAAATAAGCCTGCCTCCAGAGAACTTTCATTTGAGGTCATACTGGGCCTTTGGGTACTTGAATATTCAAATGGATGGATCAATTGGTCTATCACCAAGCATTTATCAAGCACCTGCTTTGTGATCAAGGAGACAAATGTGATTCCCTTAGTACAGGTGACTCTTCCAGTGGTAAAAATTACAACCCATCTATTTCTGCCTATCCTGTGCATCTCTTGTCTATTTCCAGATACATATGTACCACAAGAGATCCATGAAACATGATGAAGTCTTACTCAATTTTTCTTGACATCATAATAATATCAATGGAATACATGATCTACCCATTAGTTACTACTCTTACCATGTGACCAGCCCATCTTCTTTTTCAATTACCCATGTCTTTAATGGCATCTCTTACTCTGGGTCTTCTTTATTGTCCTTTTTTTTTTTTTTTAATGTTCTGGAGTCTGCTTGTACCTGCCATGGGCTTCTCCATTGCTTTCTGAGTAAGATTTATTTCTGGCATTCCATAATTCACAACCATATAACCATGTTGCAAGAATATTAGTACAAAAAATGGACCTCTTGTTTCAGAACAACATTTGACATCCTTAAGGGAACTTAAAATAATTAAAATCTGCTAATTGCAAAGGACAACTGCCATATTCATTGATAGCTAGGAATTTGGGAAATCCTGAGAATATCCTCCATGCTGTTCACATTGACAATATAAGTTTATCTTGGTCACATTTCCATCACCCCAAATGTATAACCCACCAAGGAATTGAAATCTTACCTGCTAATAGTGCTATGCCATGAGAGGAACACCACCACAGGTCCAACTTTAGGGAGAATCAAAGGGCATGTGAAGCTAATAAGAAAAATTTCAGCCCAGTAGGCAAACTGTTAAGGCACTTCTCTGCATTTTATGAGCCCTATCACTTGGGCACTGGAGTGCCTTGTAACTAATCAGCACAGTCATTATCCCTTTTCTTCGTAGATATAATTATTAGACCTCGTTGCTCTATCAGGAACTGCCTTTGCAGTGAAACTTACATGAACCAGTTGTCCAGACATAATTGGGCAGGAGCAGGAAGTTATGGGCTTAATAAGTCATTGTCACATGAGGAGTCAACAGAAGAGACATATCCAGAGCCAAACTCTGCTCCTTAAATTTTCCTCAGTTACCTAAAGGCAAAATTCGACCAGCTCACTCCTCCTTTCTCAAGGTGACTTTTAATGTCTCTTTTAATGTCATAGTCATTAAAGGTAATTTAACTTGGAAAGGGAAGTGAAATGGGGACTCTGGGTCAGTAGAAGGGAAGGCTTTCACATTTTGAGAAAGTTTTTTCCCCTTTTCTCCAAAATTCTGTTCTATCTGTGCAAAAGAAGGATACATTAAAGAAAATGAATCATCAAGACAGTAGAATTAGAGTTTCTTTGAACATGACTGATTTGAAGGCTCATTTTATTCTCCTTAGCATTTTCTGCTGTTCTTACAAAAATTGTCTACACCACGAGAAAAAAAAGAAAGATCTACAGAACATCACTAAAGGCTGTGTGCAGATTGTCTAGGCAAGTTGCATAGTTTGGAAAAGCTGGCTTTTGAAGATAATTATCCCTATCAATTTTGAAAATCATTTTTCCGTTATTTATTTATCAGAACTGAGCCCAGAGAATCCAAGGAGTTCAAAGTTAATATTTTCATCTTCCCTTTCCATCTACCCCCAGAAACAAATATGAATATCTTATTCTCAGATCCAAAAGGAAAGCCCTTTTGTTAACTAAGGAGCCCTAGGGTCAATGTTGGGCCCAACAAGACTTCATAGTGGAGTCATAAAATGTGGGCCTATGCCTCTATAGTGTCATTTTCTAGTCATGTGATACTTGGAGAGGTCATCAGCAAAAGCAGAAATAATTGTGCTGGAACCAACTAATATAAGACAGCTAAATTAAAATGTTAAAATGTGAGTTATAGGCTATGAGTGCTATAAAGAGGAAAGCAAGGAAGGAAGGAAGGAAGGAAGGAAGGAAGGAAGGAAGGAAGGAAGGAAGGAAGGAAGGAAGGAAGGAAGGAAGGAAGGAAGGAAGGAAGGAAGGAAGGAAGGAAGGAAGGAGAAATCATTGTGAGCCAGAATAATCAAGGAAGGCTTCACAGAGGAGGTAAAATTTGGAGAATGTATAAAATTTGGAGACTAGTAGCACAGCTGTCTGTTTCCTTGTCAGAGGTTTGGAATGGATCAATCTCCACTTTTAGATTTCAAAGTCTTTATTGGTTGTTCCCTAAGTCAGTTGCTTCTACCACAGAAACTATAAAAGCAAGTCATTCACTTATTCATTCAACAAACATTTATTAAATGTCTGCTTTGTACAGTACACTTTGATGTAAGAGACAAAAATTTTATATAAGACCTGATCCTTTACTTTATGGAGTTTAGGATCAGAGATGGGTTTGAGAGTAAAGCCCACTGTGTTAAGAAGCTTAAAAATTCCTCTTTGACCAAACAATCCACTTTCCCCAACATTTGCATCACTTCTTGAAAGTGGGTTGATCTTCACAGAAAACCCATGAGTTAATTATTATATGCCTTACTAGTCTCATTTTAATGATCAGGAAACTGAGGCTGAGAAATTAAATGACTTGCTCAGGGTCACCCATATGGTAGGTAATGAAGAGTTAGTTATGAGCCCAAGTTGTCCTAACTCCAAATCTAGGAGTCTATCCACTAAACCAGTGGTATTCAAATTTCCTCTTTTTTTTAAATGTATTATGTTGTGTTCATATTATAAAATATGAACAAATATTCAGGAATAATATTTGAGAGATGGACTCATGCATGTAATTTCAAGGGTAGGTTCCAAACTATTCATGACACACTTAGTGTGATTCTTGAGGCATAGTTGTGGGTAACAACACACATGCTGAACACTTCATTGTATCATGCTGCTTATACAATTCATGGCATTTTGGTTAGCATAGACTTAACATGTCTTTCCATGTGATATTCATAAAGCCATTATTTCAAATCTCTTAAGTAATAAGTAATATGCATTTATGTAACCTGTTGCAATGTTAGGTTAAGTTAATATTCAGGGTGGAAATCACTTACAATTCATAATAGATATTTCAGAACAGAGATGGAAGAAGTAAACATAGGAGGGTAGTAATAGATAATTACTCTCTTCTCCCGTCTCTCACAAAGAGTTGTCCCTTTTTCTTGCCAAGGTTAACCCTTGTATATTTATATATTTAACAAGCATTTATTAAGCTCCTACTTTGTGGCAAGCACTGTGAAAAGTACTTTATAAATACTCTATTTCATCCTCTCAACAACTCTAGGAGGTAGATGTCATTATTATCCCCTTTATAAAGATGAAGAAATTGTGGCAAACATAGGTTAAGTGACTTGCCCAGGTTGACAGAGCAAGCTAGTGTCTGAGGGCAGATTTGAGCTCAGGTCCTCCTGACTCTAGGTCCAGAACTCTAGCTTCTGTGCCACCTAGATGGCTTCTACATGTATACTTAATTTCATCTCCTCCCGTACTCTCAAGTAGTTGGTATCCTCATTCATTCCCCCTCCTCAAATCTCCAACCTCTCCCTTTCAACTGCTTTCTTACCTACTGACTTCAAAGCAGCCCAGTCTCCCCTAGCATGAAAAACAAACAAAAAACCTCTTCACTAGATACTACAATTCTTTCAAGTTATCATTCTTATCTCTCCTCCCTTTCTTGGTCAAATAACTTGAAAAAGTTGTCTACATTTACTTGCTTCCTCTCCTTTCTCTCTTTTCACACATTCCTCAAAACTTAGCAGTATTGCTTCCTATCTTGTTACTCAACTAAATCTGTTGTCTCCAAAAAAAAAATACTGTTTATGATGGTCTCTTATTTGCCAGAACTGTCTTTTTTTTCAGTTTTTATCCTTCTCATCATCTTTATTTGATACTACTCATCACATTCTCCTAGATAATCTATTTTTCTGTAAGTTTTCATGACATTAATGTCCTGGTTTACTTCTACTTCTCCAGTTACTCTTTCTCAATCTCCTTTGTTTACTCATCATCCACATCTCACCCTTTAACCAGATGTTCTTCAAGATTCTATTCCAGGCCCTCTTCTCTTTTTACATATTTTCTCTGGGTAACTTATCAGTTCTCATAGATTTAACTATGATCTCTACATGGATAATCCAATCTCAGTTTTTCCTTTGAGGTTCAGTGGTGGAACACCAATTGCCTACACTGGATGTCACAGTTCTTAAACTTAACCTATCAAAAACTGACTTCATTTTCTTTCTCCCCATATCATCCCTTCTACAAAATTTCCTTTCATTTTCTGTCAAATTCACCACCATCATTCCAGTCTCCTGAATTACAACCTCAGCATTATCCTACATTCCTCATTCTTCCACACTCAAGATGTGCAATTAGTTTTCAAATCTTGGCATGTCTATGTTCACAATAGTTCTGCTATCCAACCCCTCATCTTCACTTAGCTTCCACCTTAGTTCAGGACCTCATTATATCTCTCACCAAAATCGAGTAGCCTCTTTTAATATTATTTTTTTTTGTAAGGCAAGTGGGTTAAGTTACTTGCCCAGGGTCACACAGCTGGGTGTCAGGTGCCTAAGGCCAGATTTGAACACAAGCCCTCCTAACTTCAGGGCCAGTGCAGTAGCCACTACATCACCTACTTGCCTCTAATAGCCTTTCATCCTCAAGTCTGTCTCCCCACTACAGTCTACTCTATACACTGCTGCCACAGTAATTTTCCTTAAGCACAGATATGACTAGGTGATTTCCCTACTCAGTCAACCATAGTGGCTCCCTATTACTGCTAACATAAAATATAAATGCCTCTGTTTAGCTTTGAAAGCCCTACACAATGTGTCTCCAGCCTATCTTCCAGTCCTCTTGATATATCCAGCCAAAATGGCCTTCTCTTTGTTTCTGACACAACACTCCCTCTCCTATCTCTATGCCTTTGCATTGGCTGTCCCCCTCTATGCCAAGAGTGTACTCTCTGCTTACATCTACTATATAGACTCTTCTTCTCTTCCTTTAAGATACAGTTCAAGCACATGAAGACTTTCCTGATTCCCCAGCTGCTGGTGAACTCCTTCCCAAACTACCTTGCATTTAAGTACTTTGTATGATTTTGGTATTTAATAACTATACTTGTGCTGGATCTACTATTATCTGTACTTACTGCTCTCATTAGAATGTAAGCTCATTTTGAGTAAGAAGGGATTATTTTGTTTTTTGAACATCTAACCCCCATGATTGTCATAGTGTCTGGCATGTAAGAACCCCTTAATAAATACTTATCATGTGAATGATTAATTGCTATCCATATAATCCAAGGAGGAATGATTTGAGAAACGAAAATTCTGTCTGTTCATTCTTTCAAAAATTTATCTTGAAAGTAGTGATGTGGTAGGAGCTTTCAAGATGTAACAGTAATTCAATTCAATAAACATTTGCTAAGCACCTACTATGAGTCAGGCACTGTGCTAAGGATGAGGGATATAAATAAGAAAAAGAAAAACAGTCTCTGCTCTCAAAGAGTTTATAATCTAATGGGAAGAGAAGGCACAGAAAAGGAAGTTAGAAAGGAATGGAAGAAAGCCAGGGAGTTGCCAGTGTTGGGGGAATCTTGCTTTGTGGAGTTCAAACCAAGCAGAGCTACAGATATACAAAGGGGAGCATGAGTTGTAAAGTACAGATCCTGCCTCTATAAATGAAAGCTTTAGTAGTTTGGTACTCCTCCCTCCAGCTCAACTCACAGAGGAGAAAGAAGGCTGAGGTCCTTTGGAAAGTGCTGAGTATCCAAAACTGTGTTAAATAGCCTGAAGAGATTCCAAGTGATCAGCTTATCCTGGGAGGAGCATCTTGATTTATTGAATTCAAACCATGCAGAGATGCAGATGGAAAGTGGAAGATGAATATAATCAATA
The DNA here is from genome assembly GCF_028372415.1 of Notamacropus eugenii. Taxonomy (NCBI): domain Eukaryota; kingdom Metazoa; phylum Chordata; class Mammalia; order Diprotodontia; family Macropodidae; genus Notamacropus; species Notamacropus eugenii. The sequence goes on along the minus strand of NC_092873.1, from coordinate 165,090,297 downwards.
TAGGCATATCATCTTGTGTATATATGGGGAAGAGAAGTTCACAGAGCACAGACTCTTTTTGACTATTTAGAGAACAAGAAGAAAATGAAACAAAGAATATGACTCTTGCTTGCCATAGATGGGATGCCCAGATGATGATCATTTTTTTTAGATAGAACTACATGGGACTTCCTCAGAAGTCTTATCCAGATGATTCCACTCTGGGGTCTCTTTGCTGACAGGTGAGTTCTTGACTGGGAGGATCATTTCTTGAGGGCTTCCAGCAATGTTCACTCTTTGCTCAACTCATTGCCCAGACTGGTCCACCTCCTCATCAGCAATCTTTTGCATGGATACTATTGAAAAACTCATAAAGAGAGTTGAAATCTATGCCACACATGAGAATAGGTTGGAGGAAGTAAAGCTATCTAGAGAATACTTAGAAGAGAAGGGATAAATTTCTTCATGTACTTGGAGGATTGTCATACACAACAATGATTGAACTTTGTTCTGCTTAGCTGTGGAGGACAAAATTTGGAAGAATGCATGGAAGTTACAGAGAGATGGATTTCATCTCAACCTGAGGAAAATATCCTAATTAAAGCTCTCCAAAAGTGAAATATGCTATTGCAGAGGGTCATGAGTTTCCTATCACTGCAGTTATTCAGTTAGAGACATGAGAAATATTTTAGGAAATCACCAAGCACTTACTATTTACCTGTGTTATACTAGGCACTATACTTGGTACTTAAGAAAGAAACACTCCCTGCTGTCAAGATACTTCAATTCTACTAGGAAGTTGAATGTGATTATGTAGAAAGGATTTATGATTTGTGTAGGAGATGGACAAGATAATCTTTGAGGTAACTGCCAACTGTAACGATCTGTGATTACCATTTCACAATTCCCTATTTGACAGATAAAGAAAATGAGGCTCAAAAGGTCGCATAGCTAATAAATGTCAGGGCTGAGACGTGAACTCAATATGATTCCTACTCTCTAGGCGTTTTCAGTCTAGTTGAGAATATGACACTTGAATATTTTAGCATTATTATTATTAATAGCTAGCATTTATTTAGTGCTTTGTGGTTTTGCAAAGCACTTTACATATTTTATCTTATTTAATCCTCACAACCTGTGAGATAGGTGCTTTTATTTTCCCCATGGCCCAAGTGAGGAAACTAAGGCAAAGAGGTTAAGAGACTTGCCCAGAGTCATAGAGTTAGTAAATATCCAAGGCAGGATTTGAGTCTCCTCCACTTCAAGCCCAGCACTCTATCCACTACACCACCTACCTGTTCACTGTAGTACTCTGCGAGGCATTGTTTGACACAGTAAACCCTTCCTGCCTTGTTATTCTGTTTTATTATGTATTTCTGTTCCTACCTCTTTAACCATACCTCTGTTTCACTGACTGGCTCTTTGTTAGCTGTTTCTCCAGATTCCATCCTGGGTTTCCTGCTTACCTAAGGCATCAGACTTTATTTCTCTAAGCATTCTGCCTGATTTCAATGACCTTTTGTTCTCTTGCTTTTTTCTCTTTAAGTTCCTTCCTTGTTCCCCATAACTTCTTTTCCCATCTCAACATAATACAATTAATTGCTGCTAGAACTACCACCCAGACTGGTCCTAACATCCCTGGGGTGTTTACTCTTAGAATTGAATTCTGACTTTCCTCTTCCTCCTTCCTATCCTGTAAGGCAAAAATTCACTCTATCCTCAGTCTTCTTTCTTCCTTCCTTCTCTATTCTCTCTATATGGAGTTCATCCACTGGCAAGGCTTCAACTATCACCTCTATAGAAACAGGTCATACACACACACATGCACACACACATTCTCTCCTCATCAACAGGTTTGCATTTCCAACTGCCTACTGAACATCACCTGAGTCTTCTACTGTTTCCTCAAAGTCAAAGCACCCAAAAACAACTGACCTCATTGTTTATCTGGAAACCTGATCTTCTTCCTCATTTTTTATTTTGTCCATCCCATCACCTTTCCACCAGTCACTCAGACTCCCAACAATCATTTTATATTTCTCCTTCTTTCCTGTTCTATATTATCCAGTTAATCACTAAATGGTGTTGTTTCAATGTCCATCAGATTTCTTACATCAATCTCTCCTTACCATTCCCACTGCTATGCCCTGGTCACTTTGGGTTATTTGTTTTATATATCATGTATATACTTATTGTACACATGTTATTTCCCTTGATAGAATATAAACTGAACTAAAAAGAGATGCTTTTGCATTTTTATCTCTGTAGCTTTGGTGTCTAAAACAGGTGACCCGCTCATAGTAAAAACTTAACAAATACTTACTGATCGATTGTCTCTTTCAGTAACTTCCTCCCACTTTCAATTCCTTCTCCAACTGGAGGGAAAAACTCCTCTCCAATATTTTTTAGTAATAGCTGCCAGACTTCTTCTTTAATATGCAGGTTTGATTATATCACTATGCTACTCAAAATGCTTCAATAACTCTCTACTACTCACTGAATTAAAAAAAAAAAAGCTCCTACTATTGATGATTTTCCAAAAAAATCCTGCAGAAAACCAAAATAAAAGAAAATAATTACAAAAAGAATCTCTGGAACCTGAATTCCCAAATTCTATACCAATGTATCTATACTCCAATACCTTTCCAGATAAAACCTCAGATAAATCAATGAATCCTACTATTTATTCTAAACACAAAAGTCATTTTAAATATGTATTGTCCTTACTTTTATCTATTTCTGCTGCCTTTTAACAAATGGGCACCATATTCTTCTAAGCAAACTCATGCTTTCTTCCAAATAGATCGATTAAAAGAAAAGCTCTCTATCCACTTAGAAAAATTCTCTATATGATGGCTATATATGTAGCACATAACTTGCCACTGAATTTCTTATAGAGAGGAGAAAGGTGATTAAGACAGTGATTGTATCAACAGATTCATCCAGGCACTAAAAATGTATTTCTAAAATTCCATCTATTCTTTTGATAACCCTTCATGATTTTGTAGCATTTTAAGTTTCCTCTGAGGTGGTTCAGTGATGTGGAACTGAGTCATTAGCCAGTTCTTCAATGTGTAACTGCTCTTACCAGTGAAGAGAGGTGGAAAATGAAGTGTTTGAAAGTGGAACAGATAATTCTAGTTAGCAAAATGTCAAGAGAATGGCCCAAGTGGTTGTTCTACAGAGTCCTTTCCCCCCCAAGGAACACCTGCCCCGCCCCATGCCAGGAAGGCAACAGACCGTATTTCCTCCCAGCATGCTGATGACTACTACCTAGGTGTTTTTAATAAGATTCTTAGCACTATATCACAGCTGCATTCTGACATTTAAAATATATTATCAAGTTGGTGTTAGCCTGAAACAAGTCTCAGGTACTGCTGTCAGCATTATATCCTCTTCCCTCTCATATGACCACTGAGCTGCTGCTGCCAACACTCCCTCACCAGCAAGCAACTGGGATGTCAGCATGTCAACAATCCACATTTATCCTACCCAGCCACACACACACACACACACACACACACACACACACATTACGATGTCTGAGATAGTCTTTAGTGGCTCAAACTGTCAAATTGTATCTTCTTTAGAAATGTATCCATAGCCACATAGAGCAAGAACTGCCAGCATTGGAGAACTGTGCGACCTTATAATTGTTTCTATAAATTTTAATAAGGAAAAGGATAGGGATTAGAGCTGTGATTCATTGCTATAAGAAACTTTTAGGTGAGGAAATTCCCTCTGCTATTATAGGTAGGCACTTTCCCTGAGACTTAGCATCTTAGACGTGTTTAGAGCACTAAGAGGTTAAACAATTTCCTCATTGTTATACAGCCATTGTGTGTCCATCTATTATATCACAGAGATTCTTGACTTCCTGATATTATTTTGAAAAATCCAGCAGAAAAGTAGTATGGAACACATTCTTAAATTAAGCTATTTCAAACTGATTTTGTTTTCATAAATGTGCACTAAGTTGTCAAGAAAGGCAATATGATGCAGTAAACAAGGCTTAGCTGAGCCTTAGAAACTAGAAAATCTGGGCCCAAGCTCAGCCTCTAACAAAATGGTCCCTGCGACCTGGAGCAAGTCATTCAATCTCTCATTGTCCCCAGACAACTCTCAAAATCCATATGGACAGTTCCCCCATGCATTGGCAGAGGAAGATCCACACGAACTGCTGCTACATCAATTAAATCTTAGATGTAGTCAACAATATGATATATTCTTTAAAAAGCTTACAACATCTCGTGATAATGTGACCCAGTTTTTCTATGATTCTAGTGCCACTGTCTTTGCTATTATTGAAATCAAAATCAGACCCTGACTTCAAAAGAACCTAAGAGATCATCCATTCAGTCTATTCCACCCTTAAATAACAATTCCTTCCCAAAATGTAATCTCCACATGGAAACCTCCAGTGAAAAGGGAATTATAGCCTTCTAAAGTAGTCAGTTCCAATGCTGGGACATCTCTAATTTTTTGGAGGGCATACCTTTCATAGAGCTGAAACCTGACTCTCTGAAACTACTATTTATGGTTCTATGCCTTTTGGGGGTGGGGAGAGGGCAAGAAGGACAAGTCTAAGTTTTCTCCCTCCCAATAATACTTAAAATACTTGAGGATAGCTACCTTGTCACATTCCTTGACAAAATATTGCTCTTCAAACGTGCATATACTTGTTGTCACAGGAGAAAAATATATTTGTAACATGATCGAGCAATTATTTACTGTTAATGACTTCTTTGTGGAGCCACTTGGACTGCCATCACAAACTCTCAAGGAACTCACAGGCTACTAAATAGGAACTACTGGTCAAGTAGAAAGTATAAAATTAGGGGAGCAAGGAATAGTTTGTTTGTCAGATTTATGGAGAATGGAAGAATTTATGACAAGAGATGGAGAATATTATGAAATGCAAAATGGATAACTTTGATTATATTTAAACTGAAAAGTTTTTGCACCAACAAAGCCAATGCAACCAAGATTAGGAGGGAAACAGAAAACTGGGAAAGAATTTTTATAACTAGTGTCTGTGATAAAGGCCTCATTTCTAAAATATATAAAGAACTGAGTCAAATTTACAGAATATAAACCATTCCCCATTTGCTAAATGGTCAAAGGATATGAACACACAGTTTTCAGAGGAAGAAATTGAAGCTATCTATAGTCATGTAAAAAATACTCTAAATCACTATTGACTAAAGAGATGCAAATAGAAACAGCTTTGAGGTACCATATCACACCTTTCAGATTGGCTAACATGACAAAACAGGAAAATTATAAACATTGGAGAAGTTGTGGGAGAGTTGGAACAACACCACTGTTGGTGGAACTGTAAACTGATTCAACCATTCTGGAAAGCAATTTGAAACTATGCCCAAAGGGCTATAAAAATATGCATACTCTTTGACCCAACAATACTGCTTCTAGGGCTTGTAACAGCAAGGACCCTGGCATACACAGGAGGGCCTGCTGTACAGATTCTTTAATCTGCTTTTCGAAAAGGAAAGCAGATTTTGAGGGGTCAACAATCTACTTTAATCAAGCACATATATCATTCACTTAGTTCAGGGGAAAAAGTCAACATTTGAAAATTCAGAAAAAATACACAGAAATGAAAACCCAACAGACTGGGCTGCCAATTGTCTGACCATAAGCAATACATATATCACAGTTCAACAGACAGATCCAACTATCTGACCATACATACATAGTTACCAGAGGAAAAAGCATCAACATCTGGGTTTTCTAATCTGGGAGGCTCCTTAGTGACTACCCAGAGTCTCATCTGGCCAAACAAACACTTCCAATGAGTAAGCCCCAAAGTAAAACCTCGCCTCAGAGTATTTATACACTTTTCAAACCTGAACAGCAGGACCTCCTGACCCAGTGCCTCAGTAGAAATTAATAAAAGGTATTGAGGCCTATTAAGGAGCAGGGAAGATCTTTAACTCTCTCCCCACTCCCTACCATTAACTTCAAATTACCATTACAGGGCTTTATCTCAAAGATATCATAAAAATGGGAAAAGGACCCACATGTCCAAAAATATTTATAGCAGCTCTTTTTGTGGTGGCCAAGAAATAGAAATCAAGGGAATGCTCATCAATGGGGGAATGGCTGAACAAGTTGTCATATATGAATATAATGGAATACTATTGTGCTATAAGAAATGACGAACAGGTGGACTTCAGAAAAACCTGAAAAGACTTAGATGAACTGATACTGAGTGAACTGAGCAGAGCCAGGAGAACATTATACACAGTAACAGCCACAGTGTGTGAGGTCTGTTTTTGAGAGACTTAGCCCTTCACAGCAATGCAAGGACCTAAAACATTTCTGAAAGACTCATGATGCAAAATGCCATTCACATTCAGAGAAAGAAATACGGAGTTGAAACGCAGAATGAAGCAGACTATTTTCTCCTTTGTTATGCTTTGTTTTTCTCATGGTTTCTCCCATTCATTTTAATTATTATATGCAACATGACTAATGTGAAAATGTATTTAATAGGAATGCATATGTAGAATCCGTATAAGATTGCATGCCATCTTGAGGAGGGAGGGGGAGAGAAAGGGAGAAAATTTGGAACTTATGGAAGTGATTTTTGAAAACTGAAAACAAATAAATAAATTTGAGGGGAAGAGAAAAAAAAGAAAGCATGACAAAGGAAATGGGCATCTTCTACTATGGACCATATCCTTCCCAAATTTCACTTTTTCTGATAGTCTTTGATCTCCTGAGTTCCTTAGGCTACATAGACCTATGATACATTTTCTTCTACTACTTCTGTCCAGGTGGCATGTGATATCATACTGCAGAACTAGGGGTGGCTACCACTAGACAATAAGTCAGTCCCCACTGGGAATAGTGAAAAAAGTTAAAAGATCTGAAAACTCTGACTAAAGTATTTAAGAACATTAACATTTATTAAAAATCATAGTCAAGTTGTTATATGAATGATCAATAGGGCACTATAATTGGGTGCATCATAGAATTAGAAGAAAAAGGAACTCAAAGACCAAAAAAACTAACTTGCATGGGAATTTCTCCCAAGAAAAATCTGCTAATAGTGTTTGGTGAACAGAATAGATAAGTAAAACACAGAAGCAATAGAGTATGGTGGCATAATATTTTATAAAAATCAAGTATTCCAACTCCTAGAGTAAAGACTTGCTATTCAAACCAAACTGCTGGGAAAAGTGAAAGGCAGCCTGCTGAAAAATAGCTTTAGAGCAATATTTACATTATATCACAATAAGGTCCAAATAGACATGATCTAGATCATAAAATGTCAGACCATTAAAAAATTAGAAGAGCTGAAATGTAACTATAGAATATGAAAAGAGTTGTATATGAAACAAGGGTTGGAGAGTATGACAAATAAAGTAGACAATTTTGATAACCTAAAAGTCTTTTTTTTGCATAAACAAAAACAATGCAATTAGAACCAAAAGTATAACATTAAAGCAAATCTCTGATATTGAAGACGTGGAAAACTTTCTCAAGGAAAGGAAACAAGCTATCAACAATCACATACAATCACTAATAATAAATGGGGAATGCAAAGTGAATTATAATTGTTTATCTCATATTATATTGTCAAAGACAAGAAAAGGTAAAATGATAATTATTAGAGGAGCTGTGAGAGAGCAGGGCACACTAATGTATTGTTGATGGAGTTGTAAAGAGGTTCAATCCTTTTGGAAAATAAATTAAGCTATATTCAAAATTCAGGGAAAGTGTATATATACCTTGACTCAGCAATGCTACTGTTACACTTATACACAAAAAAGATCAAAGAAAGGGACAAAGGAAACATATGTATTAAAATATTTATAGCAGCACTTTTAGCTGTAGCCAAAAACAAGAAAATAAATTGAATGCCCATCAATTAGGGAATGGCTGAACCAAATGTGGAATATTAATGTAGCAGAATGTTATTGCTGTAGAAATGATGAAAGAGATGCATTCAGAGAAACCTGGAAGGATTTTTATGAAATAGTGGAAAATGAAGTGAGTATAAGCAAGAGAACAATTTATGATATTACTACACTGTAATGTAAAACAACTATGAAAGACCTAAGAATTATGATCAACGTAGTGACAAATAACAACTCCAGAAAGCCGATGAATCACATTTCCCACCTCTTGGCAGAGAAGTGACATACTATAGGCACAGAATGAGGCATACATTTTCATACACAGCTAATTTGTGAATGTATTTTATGTTCATTATACTTCAAGGAAAGGCTTTCATTGGCCAGAAAGAGGGATAAGGAAAGAGAAATGATAGTGACAAAAACAATAAAAAAATATAATTGTTGGATCCTTAAAAAAACAGATGAAAATAACAAGATGTTCAAACAGGGATTCAATAAGCAAGCTGGAACTAGCACTTCAAATTTAAACCATTTTAAAAAACAAACTGTACATAGTGGAGATTAAAGGATTCACATGATATCCTCTTTCTGTGCTCTTGGTTGTACAGAGAAATGTTTGTCTTGATATTTGTTAAATTTGCAATAATAAAAGGTCAATTTTTTAATTTAAAATTTAAATCTCTTAGAGTTATATGCTCTATTCAAAGAGAAAGATTGGAGAAAAAGAAAAATGTAGATGACCCTCCAGCAAGCAAAATTTATTTTGTGAAGAGAGGTGATTGCAGTGTGAAATGGACAAGTCAATTGTCTTATATAACTGTGATGTGATACTGTTGTGCTATAATGAATAAGGAAATACACAGTTTCAAAGAGACATGAAAAGATTTGTATGAACTGAAGCAGTGTGAAGTAAGCATAAAATGGAAAACAACTTGTAATGTCAATATGATTAAAATAAGCAATTCTGAAGACTTTCATAAACTGAACTTATATAAAAATCAAAAGTATAAAAATTAACTTTGAAATCCGTAAGAACTATGATCAATGCAATGATCATCCATAATTCCATAATCAATCATGTTATCATCTTCTTAAAGTGAAGCGGTAAATCCATGGGAGAGAAGCCAAGATGGCAGAGTAAAGTCAGAGACTTGCCTATGCTCTTTCAAATTCCCCTCCAAACAACTTTAAAATAATGCTTCAAAATAAATTCTAAAGTGATAGGATAAACAAAAGTATGAGGTGAAATAATTTTTCCAGCCCAAGATAACTTAGAAAGTTATCTTTCTCCAGTCACCAACAAGCCAGAAGGCCTCAGGGGCAACTGAATTGGCAGTGGTGACTTCTGGAGCTCTCAGCCCACTGATTGTAAGGGGGTTGGACAACTGGTCAGAAGGAGATTACAGGAGACCCTTTGCTGGAACTGGGTGCAAGACTCTTTTGCATTCACTATTCACAGTTCAAGTCACAGACCCAGGGCAAAAAGGAGATCTAGCACACTGAAACATGACCACAGCAGAGCAGAGGCCCTGGTCACAGTTTCAAAGCAGAAAAGAGTGTTTGTGATCCCTTAAAGAACGTAGGCCAGAAGAGTAGTTACAAGACCTCTCCTTAGGAGCATACCACCTTGGAAGAACTGAAAACTTACAGACTCTAAAAACTATCTCTGAAAACAGCTGCATGAAAAACCTTATGCTTAGAATAGTGCTCCCTCCAGCCCAGAAGCAAAGTCCAACTTTAACATAAAAGTGAAGTCAAGAAATAGGCAGAAAAATGAGCAAATAAGGAAAAAAAGAAAAGAAACTGATCACAGAAAGTTACTGTGGTGACAAAGAAGATAAAACCCTTCCATCTTTCCCTCTACTGTAATGGATCATTTGAGCCCCATTCTACCTCTCCTTTCCTTGTGCACCCATTATACTCCTTTTCCTCATTCTTTAATTTTTTTCTATGTCACTCCTTCAAATTCCCCTAATAACCATATTTTCTATGTATATTCCTTCTAGTTGTACTATTAGTAACATAATTTTTGAGAATTACTAGTATCATCTTCCCATGTAGGGATGTGAATAGTTTAGCTCTGTTATGAATCCCTTATGTTTTCTTTTCCCTTTTCACCTGTTTATGCTTCTCTTGAGTCTTGATATTGGAGGTCAGATTTTAGTTCCTTTGTCCTCCACATTATCATGCTCCATGACCTCTGATCCTTTAATGTTGCAGCTTCTAAATCTTGTGTGATCCTGATTATGATTTTTCAGTATTTGAAGTGTTTCTTTCTTGACACTTAAAGTATCTTTTCCTTGATGTGATAGTTTTGAAATTTGTTTACAATGTTCCTTGGGGTTTTCATTTTGTGATCTCTTTCCTGAGGTGATCAAGGTCCTTTTTCAATAACTATTTTCCTTTCTGGTTCCAGGACAACAGGGTAGTTTTCCTTGATAATTTCTTGAAAGATGCTGTCCAGATCCTCCTTTTGATTGTGTCTTTCAGGTAGTCCAATGATTCTGATATTATCTCTCTTGGATCTATTTTCCAGGTCAGTTGTTTTTTTCTTTTTTTTTCCCCATGAGATATTTTACATTTTCTTTCACTTTTCTTTTTTTTTTTTTTTTGTTTGTTGGATTGATTCTTGATGTCTCATGGAGTCATTAGCTTCTACTTAACCAGTTCTACCGTTAAGGGCTGTTTTCTTTAATTAGCTTTTGTACTTTCTCTTCCATTTGGCCAATTCTATTTTTTAAGCAGTTTTCCAAGCTGTTGAGTCTTTTTTCATAATTTTCTTGCATCATTCTCATTCTTTTTCCCAGTTTTCCTTCTACCTCTCTTGTATGATTTTTAAACTCCTTTTTCAGGTCTTCCATGATTTCTCTCTGGGCCTGAGACCACTTTCCATTTTTATTTGGGGTTTTGCCCATAGGTGTTTTAGCATTGTTGATCTCTTCCAAGTTTGTGTCTTAGTCTTCCCTGTCACCATAATGACTTTCTTTTTAAAAAAAAAAATTATTTTATTTGCTTTCAGTTTTCTACAATCACTTCCATATATCTTAGATTTTTCCCCTCTCTCCTCCTGTGACCCCCACTCTCTCCCCATCCCTCCATGAGACAGCATACAATTTTTTCCTGTGGAGTTCCTTGATGACTTCTTCAATTTTTTTCTGAGATAGGGTTATTTAAATATTTAACTTCCTCTTCTATTAATCTGGGCAATTTATATATTTTTTAAATAATCATCCCTCTCATTTAAATTGTCAAATTTATGGGCACACAGTTGGGCAAAGTAATTTCTAATTATTGTTTTAATTTCCTCCTCATTGGGGGTTAGTTCACCCTTTTTATTTCTGATATTGGTAATTTGGTCTTCTTTTTTCTTTTTTTAAATCAAACTGACCAAAGGTTTATCAATTTTATTGGTTTTTTCATAAAACCAACTCTTTGTTTTATTTATTAGTTCAATAGTTTTCTTAATTTTAATGTTATTAATCTCTTCTTTGATTTTCAGTATTTCTAATTTGGTATTTACTTGGGGATTTTCAATTTGTTCTTTTTCCACCTTTTTCAGCTGCATGCCCAAGTCATTGATCTCCTCTTTCTCTATTTTATTCATGTAGGCATTCAAAGATATAAAGCTTACCCTAAGATCTGCTTTTGAAGTATCCCATAAGATTTGATAGGTTGTCTCATTATTGTCATTCTTTTGAATGAAGTTATTGATTGTTATCATGATTTGTTGTTTAACCCACTCATTCTTTAGGATTAGATTATTTAGTTTCCAATTAATTTTTGGTTTCTCTTTCTATGGCCTTTGATTACATATAATTTTTATTGCATTATGATCTGAGAAGGATGCATTGACTGTCTCTGCCTTTCTGCACTGGATTGTGAGGTTTTTATGCCCTAGTACATGGTCAATTTTTGTATATGTGCCATATACCACTCAGAAAAAGGTATATTCCTTTCTATCCCTATTCAATTTTCTCCAAAGATCTATCATGTCTACCTTATCCAGAGTTTTATTCACCTCCTTAACTTCTTTCTTGTTTATTTTGAGGTTAGATTTATCAAGTTCAGAAAGGAGGAGGTTGAGGTCCCCCACTAGTATAGTTTTGCTGTCTGTTTCTCCCTTAACTCCCTTAACTTCTCCTCTAAGAATGCTATATGGATGCTATACCACTTAGAGAATATATGTTTAGCAATGATATGGCTTCATTGTCTATGGTGACTTTTAGCAAGTTATAGTTTCCTTCCTTATGTCTTTTGATTAGATCTATTCTGCTTTTGCTTTGTCTGAGATTAGGATTTCTACCCCTGCTTTTTTACATCAGTTGAAGCACAATATAGTCTGCTCTAACCTTTTACCTTTACCCTCTGTGTATCTACCCATTTCAAATGTGTTTCTTGTAAAAAAACAAAACATATTGTTGGATTATGGTTTTTAATCCTTTCTGCTATCCATCTCTGTTTTATAGGAGAGTTCATCCCATTCACATTCACAACTATGATTTCTATCTGTGTCTTTCTCTCCATCCTCTTTCCCCTCATTTATGCTTTTAGTTCTCCCTTCCTCCTTCCCCTTCACACTAGACTTTTAATTTTTGATCACTGTCTCTTTCAGTCTTCCTCCCTTCTTCCAACCTTCCTCCCTTTTACCCCTCTTTTCCCTTACTACTTCTTCCCTCCCTTTTAGCCTCCCCTCCCTTTTCTTTCCCCATTCCTCTCCTACTGCCTATACAGCTAGTTAGATTTCTATACTTAACTGAAATTGTTGTTCCCTCCTTGAACCAAATCAGATGAGAGTAAATCTCAAACAATTCTCATCTCCCTCCCCTCTTTCTCTCTACTGTATTATATTTTTGTGCCTCTTCTTGGATTGTAATTTACTTTTTTCTACCACATCCTTTATACATCTCCCATTATAATCCCTTCACACCCTTAAATCACATTTTTAGTACCACATCATTTACTTTATACCACTCCCTCTATCTATGTATATCCTTTTTATATATCATAATAAATATACAATTTGCAAGATTAACAAGTATCATCTTCCCGAGTAGGGATGTAAACAGTTTGCCCATATTGAATAACAAGTTTTTTTTTCCACTTGTTTACCTTGTTATGCCTCTCTTGAGACCTGTGTTTGAAGATTGAATTTTCTATTGAGCTCTGGTCTTTTCATCAGGAAGATCTGGAAATCCATTATTTCATTGAATATCTATCTCCTTGCCTGAAATATTATGCCCAATTTTTCTGGGTAATTGATCCTTGGTTGTAGTTTCAGCTCCTTTGCCTTATGGAATATCATATTTCATTCCCTTCTGTCTTTTAATGTAGAAACTGCAAGGTCCTGTGTGATCCTGACTGTAACTCTTCCATATTTGAATTGTTTCTTTCTGGTTGTCTACAGTATTTTCTCTTTCGCTTAATAGTTCTGGAATTTGGCAATGATATTCCTTGGTGTTTTTAGTTTGGGATCCCTTCCAGGAGGTGAATGATGGATTCTTTCAACGACTATTTTGTCCTCTGGATCTAGGACTTCTGGGCAGTTTTCCTTGATTTATGGAAGGTATTGTCCAGGCTCTTTTTTTCATCATGGCTTTCTGGTAGGCCAATATTGTGCACTCTGTGCTCTTCCAGCCCCATGCAACAGATCCTTGCTGTTGACCTTCCTGTCTGTCCTGGGTTGGAAGTCTGCAACAGTCTGTCTCCTATTGGATTCTGCCCCTCCAAAATCCATTCAGATTCTCTTTTTAGAGGTAACTGAAGAAGTTTGTCTTAGAGCTTAGGTGAGTAGTTGCTCTCACTTTGCCATCGTGGCTCTGCACCCCCCCCCCCCATAATAACTTTCTATGGTCAGATTCTTTTTCTATTGGCTTTTGTTCATCTTTATTTTGGCCTTTTACCTTTTTTTAAAAAATGGGCTCTTTGAATTCCTGGAGTAGAAGGGATCTTAGGCTTTTTGTGCCAGTGGCTGCAGGCCCTGGCTGTTTACCTGGTGCCATGGTGATGTTGCCCTGAAGCCCACAGGGGACCTTCATGTTTGGTGCTGTGCTGAACAGGTGGGGTGGGGGTGGCTGGTGCTGCTCCTGGAGGTTGTAGGGGCCTGGAAGCTTACCTGGTGCTGAGTTGGGGTTCTACTGGTGGCATCTGGTATGCTCAGAGGCCTAGTGGAGTGTTTCTGCATTTCCCCATGGCTACACTGAAGCACGTGGAATTCTGGCCACTGGAAGCTGCCTACTTGCGCAGGGCTATGCTGAAGCATGTGGTGCTCCTTAGAGCTGGCTTTTCTGAAGCATATGAAGGATCCTGATGTTAGAGTTTGCTTGTTCCACTGCCCTGGGGTTCAAGGTCTCCCACTGGTTTGCTAAAGTAGGGTTTGCTGCTGACTTGTTGAGATGCTTTCTACCCTGAATTGCTCTCCCCCTTTACATAAGTGAGATGGAACTTTCTTGCTAATCTTCCAAGTTTCTTGGGCTGAAAGACTGTTTCATCCCGTCTTTTTGCTGGTTCTGCTGTTCCAGCATTTGTTTGGGGTCACTATTTTATCATTGTTTGGAGGTAAGCATGGGAGAATTATAGCTTACTCTGCCATCCTGGCTCCTGGAAAGTTAAATCTTTGTGTTTTCTTTCACAAAATGACTAACATGAAACTATGTTTTTGCATGACTGCACATGTATAACCTATTTCAAACTGCATGCTTTCTCAATGAAGGGCAATAAGAGAAGGAAGGCAGAGAAAGAATTTGGAACTCAAAATTTTTTTTTAAATGTTAAAATTTTTTCATATATAATTTTAAAAACAAAATACTTTTAAAAGAAGTTATAGATTCACGACACAGAAAAACATATTTTTTTGGACATGGATAACAAAAAAATTTGTTTGACTATGTACATTAGTTATAAGGGATTTCTTTTTACTTTTTTTCCCATTTAGATCAAGGGTGGGAAAGAGTACAAATAGATTTCTGACAATTAAGTAAATGAAATGCAATTACAATAAAATAATCCACAAATCAAAAGGAGTCATCAATTAAATCTCTGAATATAGCTATCTGAGAAAAAGTGATAATCACTAGAGTGCAACAGGCCTATGGCATCCTGTCTTCTTTCCTAAAAGTTAAACATTCCCACTTTATCAACTCTTTTTCACATGATATTTTCACACATCTATGACCTCTGAAACTTACTACCTGTGTTGCCTTAGGTAAATTACTCTGCCTCCTTGGGCTTTAGTTTACTTGTCTGCAAAAATGAGAAGTTGGGCTAGATGACCTCTAAGGTTACTTCCAGTTCAAGATCTATGATTTTATGATTTCAACATCCTGGTCACACTTTTCTGGATATCCTCCAGTTCAATATGTCTCAGTGAGTAAATCCCAGAACACTCTAAACACAATGTCTAACAGAGCAGGAATATCACTGCCTTCAAGAAGAATGGTCTATTACTATAAATACAGCCTAAAACTATATTAGTTTTTTGAGTGACAACATCACAGTACTGGATCATATAAAACTTAGCCTTTGAAATTACACAGTTTTCTACATTACTGTCTGTTGATCTAAGTTCACGGTAAAGAAACAAAATAGAACTTTCAAAGCTGTCACTTTTTTCTATTATAGCTAATCTCATCAGAAGTATTTAAGTGGTACAGTGGATAGAATGCTGGGCCTGGAGGACCTGAGTTCAAATCCAGCCTCAGATATTTATTAGCTATATGTTCCTGAGCAAGTCACTTAACTTCCATTTCCCTCAGTTTCCTCATCCTTAAAATGGAGATTATAATAGCACCTATCTCCCAAAGCTGTCATAGGAATCAAATGAGATAATAATTGTAATATGCTTTGCACAGTGCCTGCTATATGGTAAATATTATGTAAAATTAGCTATTGTTATCATAGCTATCCTGCTCAGTCATTCAAAGAGGCATAGCTTCCTAAAATTAGATGATCATCCCTTTGTACTCCACTCTGGTCCATTTTATTGTGTTTCATTCTGAAAACTAGTTTAAGAAGATTATTGGAAAAAACTGGAAAGCCTTCAGATGAAGGCAACCAAGATAGCAAAGAGGTTGGAGACTATGTCCCATGCAAATCTGTTCAAGGAAATGGGTACGTTTAGTCTACAGAAGAGATTAGGGAATATGTGAAAGTTGTCTCCAAGCATTTGAAAGGTTGTCATGTGGAAAAGGAATTCTTCTCATCCTATTTGGCTTAAGAGGGAAGAACTATGAGCAAGGGGTAGAAGTTTCTAAGAGAAAAATATTGGTTTAAAATCAGGAAAAAATTTCCTATTCGTATTCTTCAAAAGTAAAAGTGCTGAGCACTGACCTTTCCTCCAAACCTCACTGAAGGTATTTAATCTGAGACAAACTCATCAGCGATAACTAGTCAGGTGCATTATGATGAAAATTCTTGCTTTCATGTTGACCTAGATATCTCCTGAGGTCCCTTCTGGTTAGAAAATTGTGTGATTCTGTGATACTCTTCTTTTTCTTGTCTGCCTTTCTCCAAACTCAAATGGATCTTTGTTCTCACTGATTTAAAAGTCCCCTCCAATGATGGAGATATAAACCCATTCATTTTCACCTATCATTTTACTTGACTACTGTCATTGTCCTCCCATAAATTTACCCAACTTGTGGGTACTTTCCTCAATTTATCCTAAGGATATCTCAAGAAAATTCGAAGCACATGCTGTCCATCAGTTATTTCTCACTCTGTGTCACCAGATTATCTTTTTCTTCAATCAAAGATTTCATTGATTGTCTCTTTTACTCCAATCTGTCTCTATGTTTTCTAATTTCTAAATACATATTTCCAATTACATATTCATATCTTCTAATTTCTAGTTACATATTTCTAATTACATATTCATATTTTCTAATTTCTAATTACATATTTCATTCTTCTCAGATCCACCATGTGTATTTCCATGGTTCTCTGAATGTTAACTCTTTTTTAAAATTCTTCACAAGTTATAGTGCAGACTTTGATTCCAGTAATTATAGTCCTGCAACATTGGCACAGTATTGTATTGAAAAGATGAGCCTTTATTTCAAGACATTTGGGGTAATTAATTGAACTCTGCAATTTCCCAATTTCCAGAGCTCCCAAAAATGCAGTCTTTTTACCCTATTTAATTCTTACAGTTCATTTTCATTCTATTCTAGATATATATGGACAAAATCTATAAGTTGTCCATATAATTGCATGTCATCATCTGGAGATCCACTTGGTTTTTTTCCCTTCGTCTACCCAGAACATTATGGAAATGTTAAGCCAGACACTTTTTGATTTGATGCAGCCAATATTGTTGTTGTTCATCCTTCACTTTTGAAGACTGATAATATCATCCACAAATAGGAGCATCTGGAAGATCTCACACACTATAAGCAATCCCTCCATAACTTACATTCTGCTCTGGAACTCTCTGACAGAGAGCATCTTTTGTTAGTATATGTCTCCTTGTTTCATACCTTGTCTGTCCTTTATGATCAGAGAGCAAAAGAACAAGATTACGTCTGTTGTTATGTCTTTTGAGGGATCTTTAATAAGTTTGTGGCTAAGAGATACCTAGTTGAAAGTGAGATTTTAAGATGACTTTTTACTCCACTGATTCAAATATTTTATTTGACAGTCCATAATTAGTACAGTAAGATCTTATATTCTCTATATCTTTCAGTCAGTTGTATGATGATTAACATGTAGTCAACTGTGTACTGGGGAAGGAGAATAAGCATTTATATAGTATATACTATCTGCTAGGTATATTATGAATATTAACTCATTTAATCCTCATAACAACTGGGAGGTAGGTGCTGTTATCATACCCTTTTTACAGTTGAGGAAACTGAGGCAAATAGTGGTTAAATGACCTGTCCAGCATCATATATGTAATGTGTTTTTGAGGGTAGATTTAAGCTTTTCTTCAAGAGTTCAAGCCTGGAGCCTTATGCACTGTGCCACCTCATTGCCTTTTCCCTTCTGAAAGCTTGACTGTTCTCCCTACTTGCGCCCTCATTGACTAAGCCCTTGATGTGTGTATAGATTATTACCATAAAATTTTATGTATATGGGAAATTAGGTATGTGGGCCAATAGTTATTTATGTTTCCTCCACATTTTTAAGGTTTTAAATAAGGTCCATGATTTTTTTCTAAGCCTACAATTTTTGTTTTCTTTGGCATATTTTGAAAGTGACTCAGTTAATCAAAAGTGTAAATTAAGTATGAACAAGCCCTTAATGAACTTGAGAGGGATAAAGTGTTTTGATATTTGGATAATAACAAATGATGTGACAAATTATATCTTGGGGGTGATTAAAAGAATCAGAAATATGTGTAGCCCTATATATAAAACTGAGCCAGTTCAGAATCATGAATCCAATGGCAGCCCAAACTATTGGTGGAAGGCCCCCAGCTAAGACCCTGAGAAGGAATTACACAGACATAGGGGTAAGGGAGGAGGAGGAGGAGGGAGTTTGTTTCTTTTTTCCACTCACCAGGTGACCATTTGAATTTAGGAGATCCTTCAGTCCCAGCAGAAGTCTCACAGGCTGGTTTAGTCAAAGACAGAATGCATTACAGCCTGAAACCATGGCCACCAAAAGAAGATCCTTCAGATGGATGTGGAAAGACAGTCACCAAAGGATGATGTCAGGATCCATCTCCAGACTTTGGCACATTTCCACTGATTGACTCCCATGACTGAATTCCACTGATTGACTCCTCATCTATGCCTCTTGGAATCCCTGGCTTTCTCAAAGGTTCATCTCAAAGTCAACCTTCTATAGGAGGCTTTCTAGTCCCTACAGTCTGCTCAGTTTTCATCTGTAATGTTACCTTACCTCTATGCTATATCTATATTTTTATGTACCTACTTCCTTACATGTTGTCTCATCTATCAAAATATAAGCTCCTTGAGGGTACGCTCCTTTTTTATGTATTCCCAGTTAGGAAAATGAATGACAAGCACTTAAATGCTAACTAATTAATAGATTATGTTTAATATTGGCATTTAAAGGAGGGGACCTAGTGCTAGGAATTAGGAAGACTCATCTTCCAGAGTTCAAATCTGCTCTCAGACACTTACTAGCTATGTGATCTGGGCCAGTTGTTTATCTTTGTTTGCCTTGGTTCCTCAATCTGTAAAATGAACTGGAAAAGGAAATGACAAACGATTCCAGTACATTTGCCACAAAATCCCAGATGGGGTCAAGAAGAAGCAGACATGACTGAAAAACAACTGAACTGAACTTGAAACATTATCAAAAATAGATATGGAATTTTGTTCACCTGAATTTTGTGCCTTGAGTGGAACTGATGGTAAATGGTGAATAGTTTTCTCACTTAAAAAAATTGGAACTGCAGCATAAGATCAGCTAGATTGCTTTATACCCAAACGCCCTGAATAGGACTTTAATATTTGCTACTTTTTGGAGGGCAGGGGGGATGAAAGTTGTTTTCTGAGTGCTTAGTTCTATAAATTTCAGTAGGAGGTTGAAATAGAAGTACAAAGCAATATGCTTCAGAACTTTCAAAGGCAGCATGATTTCCCAGTTATCTCACTGGTCACTGAAATTTTAATTAAGTGGTCTTAGATCTTTCCCTTTGCTTTCTAAGAGTAGTAGCAGCATGGAAGGGTAGTATAGGCATTTCTACCTTTACCACAGAAGGAAGAGATATGTTACACCCACAAATTACAGACCACATCTGTCTAAAACTAGTCTTAGTGAAATTAGCCATGGACCTTCCAGGGCAATGAGCTTCTCAATACTTTTGTTAAATAAAACTTATTTCACAGATTTCATGTCTCTCAACATGGACCTGGACAACTTAGAAAATGCAAGTCCTTTCATTGATGAAGAAAGTGAAGCTCACAGAGATTGTGACTTGTTGACGGTCAAAAAAGTGACAGAGCAAGAAACTCAGTGCTTTTCAGTCCAAATCTGGTCCTCTTTTCATTTCAACAGAACTTGCCACATCACGTTGTCTTTCTCCATAACCGCAACAATGAAATACATGTGTTAGACTGTTGTATTTTTCTCTTTACTGGCGTAAGTCCTAACATGATGGAAGGAAGTCTTATAAATAACAAAATTTAAATTAAAGCATTTTGTTTTCCTCTCTAGCCATGTTTTCCATGCAACTTTCAGGGGAAGTTTTCAACATAGTATTGAGGAAATTTTTCATTTTAAAACAATGCATCGTTATAAATAGTTAATCAAAATCATTCTAACGATTCTAGTCAATCACTTTCTAAGGAAAAGGCATCATGGAAAACTGAAAAGAGTCCTGAATTTAGAACTCCAGCTCTGTTACTTACTAGCAGTATGTCCTTGGGTAAGTGACTTAACCTCAGTTTCCTCATATGTAAAATGGACATAACAATCCTTATATGATCTCCCCAATGGCATTATTGTAAGGCTAACACTTTGTAAACCTTCAAACATAATGGAAATGGGAATTATTATCATAGGTGCCCCTTAGTTGACACAGTCAATCTACTCCAGAAGTACATTGGGTATGACCAGATGTTTTTTGTAAATAGAATCATTTTTTGAATACACTAGTGTACTTAAATGTTGAAAGAAATACCGTGGTGAATCCTTTCCGAAAGCAAAACATCCTTTTGTAATGCAAATAACTTCCTTCTTTATTTGCTTTCTAAGTTCAACATTGTGCTATGTTTCCTTGAGGCAAGACACACCTAGAACCTTGAAAAATGAGGCTGCCACAGCACAGTGGTCCAGAATCAGTTGTCTGCTCCATGGGACACTTAAACATTGATGGAAGATGCTTGCATTTCACTGTTACTACTTGTTAGAGGGCAGGACCTCATGCGTAGACTGCTGGACCAGAAGCCCTGAGGGAGGGACAGTGATTCCTATTTCCTCTAAGACAAAATGCAAACTCTTTTGTTAGGCATTTGTTAGGCCAATCTGGCTCCAGCCTACCCTGCCCAGTTTATTCACCAGATGCTACTCTCTTGAGTACACTCCATGTTCCAGCCAATATAACTTACATGCTATTCTCTTCATAGAATATTCCTTTTCCAGTCTCTGTCCCTTTCTGCTGGTTGTCCCCATTCCTAAAATATGCTCCCTTCTTACCTCCAATTTATAAAGTCTCTAACTTCAAGACTCAGTTCTTCTATTTGAGACTTGGTAGCTTCTCTGAAATCACTTTGCACTTATCTGTGTACCTGTTGTCTTCCCCACCCCATCCACCAAAGGAGACTAGTACAGGATGGCAGATGCTGGATAAAGTGTTAGTCCTGAGTTCAAGTCCAGCATCAAACATTTAATAGCTATGGAACTCTGGGCAAGTCACTTAATTTCTGTTTTCCTCCATTTTCTCAATTCTAAAATGGAGATAATAATAGCACCTACCTCTCAGAGTTGTCATGAGACTCAAATGAGATAGTTTTGTATGTGTGTGTGTGCATGTGTGTGTGTGCAGTACTTACCACAATGCCTTGAAGATAGTAAGTGCTTTAAAAATGCTTATTTTCTTCCTTCTTTCTTGCCTTCCACCCCATACCTGCCCTTTAAATTTCCTTGAGGACAGACATTTGTTTCATTTTTTTCTTTGTATCTTCAATGTTTGGTACATTATTCCAGAAAATAGAAATCATTGCTCATTGAATGAATGAATAAATGAATGGATGGATGGATGGATGGATGGATGGATGGATGGATGGATGGATGAGCGAGCCAGCAAAGTCTGGGTTTGATTCCTACCTCTAACACTTGCTAGCTGCACAACTATGGACAAATCACTTAAATCTCTATGTGCCTCAGGTCAGAGAGTCTTCAGCACCAATCAGATTAAAATGTAACTTGAAAATATTTTGTAAAATAAATTAAAATACAATAGAACATAAATAACATCAACATGCAGTTTTCTAATTCAATATGCAGCCATTCATAGGTTTAGTGTCCCCATTTCTATATCATTTTGACACCCCTGCCCCAGGCAAAACCTACAGAAGGAAAAAATGTGAAAGTTGGAGATATCCATATAACATATTTAACTTCATTTTCCCAGAAGTGGGTTACTGACACTCTAAGTTTCAGTTCCCTCATCTGTGAAATGGGTTGTTGTGAGGCTCAAAAAATAATTTATATAAAGCACTTGTGAACTTGGAAAGCAAAATACAATATAATATACAACATATAAATACAGTCATTATGACTGCAAGCCTGTAGTCATCTATTTTGAAGGGCAAGCTCAATAAGCAAAAAAAAAAAAAGTGCTCTAAATAAAGACAGAGCAAGAGCTCCCAGAAATTGACAAATTGGAGCTGTGGGCATCTCATCCAGCTCCAGTGGCAAGATGGAAGATGAGCAGGTAGCATACTTTCCCTTTGCCTCCCCTTGGAATAGTTCTTCAGGCAAGCATGACATCTGTATTGTGAAGAACTTGTTTGAGGCAGTGAAGTATTCAAATGTATAAAAAGTGTGGCATTCTCCCCTTCACAAAGGAAAGAATTGAAACTCTGACCACCATAACCAATAGGCTTAGCAAGCTCAAATATAGCATGAACAAGGAGCTGAACTTGGAGAAAAGAAACCAAGAGGGAGGTTTATGAAATCCTGAACAAGACCAATAAATCCTTCAGCACATGGTTGTCAGGTTCTCGGCCCATGGGCCAAATGTAGCCTGATGGATAGCTTTATCTGTCCCACATGGCAAATTCAGATTGCTCTGTGATTTGCTGCCCTTCTCCCCCTAACAGTGGAAACTAGTCTCCAGGCATTCTCTCAACTGCTTTCTTTAAAAGAATATGGTTTCGAGTTAGGGTTCCCCTTACCTCTATTTCTGTTTGTTTTCCCATTTCTGTGCCTTCCATAGTCAGCATGGGATTTGAAAAACCACTCTTCAGTTTCAGTTGCATCTAAGAATAGTGTCTAATGTATTGGGTGTGTAGAGAGGAAGACCTGAGTTTGAATATTCCTTCTGACCCACGCACTCTGTGCACCTGCTCTAGTCTTAAGGAGTGTGCCTCAGGAAACTCCATTGGATTTCTCTTCCCATTTTATAGATGGGGAAACTGAAGTCTGGAGATATTAAAGTCATTTATTTTTAGCTTCAAGGCTCCAAAAGTGCAGTTACTCACTTAGGAAAAGTAAATTATTTACTGCTGACATCAACCAGACAGTATTTATCACATGCCAAGTGCTGTGTTTGGAGAGGATACAAAATCACAAATGAAACAATCCCTAACTTCAAGGACTTTGCATTTCAAGGGAAAGACAATATGCTCATGTACATGAAAAAAAAAAATAGATACAATAAGATTGGGGAAAGAGAAGGTGCTAGCAACTGGGGATTTTAGGGAAGGACTCATTAGAAAGGTCCTCAAACAGTGACAAGTCTATATGAGCTTAAAGTAAGTCTTCACATTGCTTTACGCAAATGGAATTGCCCCACACGAGTTCAGAAAAAAAAGTAAGGGAAGTCACTAATTCTAAAAGATAGTTAGTGCGTAGCCCAACAATAAATGGCATCTGAACCTACAAAGACAGCATCAGAAAACATGCTACGAAGAGGATTGTAGCACACCAGTCATTTAGATACACATTTAGAAATATTACTTTTTTTGCCTCTGCTTTAAGATCTTTGGGCTCTGCAACTCAAAAGAATCAATCTAAATGGATCTAAAACAGAAGTCTAAAGCATCATAAACTAAAGGCTTCCTTCTGGCTTCACCAGAGTCCTAACTAAGGTAGTGAATAGCTATCAGTCACTTCCAAGCCTTCTTTCGCCTTAGCTGCAGCCCCCAGGAGAGCTGGCTTTGATATGGCTAAGGCTGAAACTGGAGTCTATTTGAAGAGACTCCCCAGCGGGGGGCTAGGGATGTCTACCACCACCCTCTCTTAAATCATGCTTTCAATCCACCTCTCCCAGCCTGGAAGGTGATGGCACACACTAAGCGAAGCCTGCTTAAAACCCAGCAATGTGGGCTTTCACTATAGCTTCAAACCTGCGATGTGGACACTTCAAAGGCTTCAAAAAGGCAGCAGCCACAGTCCCCCAGCTGGAGCTGAAAGGGAAAGTGTGAGAATCAGCAAGGGCTTGAGGGCTGCAGTGGGGGAGGGAGGTGCAGGCAGTGGGGAGAAAGGTTAGGTTCCAAGAGCTCGGAGCAGTTTTTCACTTTAAATCCATTGAAATCGAGTGAACAAAAAGAAGCAAAACTAAATGGGGGAAGGGGGAGGAGAGCGTGGAGAGGGGAAGTAAAATCTAGTTTAATACCTCCCATGTTCATGGCAGGCTTTTTTATGAATCCTCTCAGGCTTAGCGGAATTGGTAAACTGAAATAAGCATCTGGACAGCTCAGTTTGCTTGCCCAAATCCTTTGCTCCCTTCCATTTAGCTGCGGATTTTAATAATAATTGGTTTATGAGAAGGACCTAATCTAAATATTCCAAAAATACTCTAATTTCTTCTAGTTAAAATCCTCATTTTTAAATTTCTGTACAAATCTAAACTGCTCCTCCAGTTTCCTGAATAACTCACTGGGGCTGGATTTCATTTGAATCTGATTTCCGGTATTATGCCTAACAGTTTCATAAGCTTTTAACTAGTGCCCATCAGCGCTAATGGCTGGGTATTTGAGATGGGCGCTCAGGGGCTGAAAATCTTCTATTTGCAGGAATACTGGCTCTCTAGTTTGGGCAGTAAAATAATTAGGACCCTTTACCCATAGACAGGGTGTGAGTGAGTGCTTTTCTAATTGAAAACTATGGGCTTGTATGGTGTTGTCTTTAACTGATTTCTCCATGAGCAGTTCGGGTAAAATGGATATTGTTTAATTTTCATTTTGAATTAAAGACTCGGAGACCTGAATAATATAGAAGCTAATGATGAACTCAGCGGTGCTGAAGCTCCTCAGAGAGCCATAGAGATGTATTAAAACAAGAATTATTTTGTACACTGCACTGTACTTCAACAGGGGAACCTCTGCAGAATGTAAAATCACTTCCAGGATAATGAAATTACAAAAGAATTTTAATATCATGTTAAATCTCTTACTACAAATTATTAGGACAGAAAGAAACAGGGGAGAAAATGGTTTTCTGATGAATTTCTCCTGTGAGTCCTCAAACTGGACATGCTTTCTGCTTCAGTTGCTTCCAGAGGTTCATCACTGACAAAGAGCAGAAAAGCCTGATATTTGCTAAATGCAGATACCACTTAAGCAGCCACTGCGAGGACATTTAACTGGTGAAAACAGAGATGACATGACAAACTTCATATTTCAGCAAGCTTGGTAAAGAACCTACTACATGTACTCTGTAAAGTGTTGCATTTACAGAAATGAAAAAAAAAATGCCCTACTCCTGACCCTTACAGAATTTACGATGTAGGTGTATACACAAAAACTATAATGCATTTGTTTTTATCAGCCCTGGGATTTCATTGGTAGGGAACTCCCAATAAGGAAACTTCCTATACTAATTGAGATCAATCAGCACCTGAGCTACAATGTATAGTCTTAGAGAATTATCTGAGATATTGAATTTAGCACAGATACTAGAACTGGAACCCAGGATTTTCTGACACTGAGGTTAGTTCTCCATAACATAAATTAGAATATGAAAAGTCCATTAGAGGATTATCAAAGTGATGAGAGATTAGGGGAGGAAGTTCTGAGACTCTGGAACTGAATCAAGAAGACTTGGAAACAAGATATGACTATTTAAAGCAGGAAGGAAACTTAGAGATCCTCTAGTCTAATGCAACCCCTGCAGCACCACAAATATTTTATAGTTGAAGAAACTGATGCTCAGAGAGGAAAAATTGCTGGCTCACGGTCACACAGGTAATACATGACAGGACAAAAAAAACAAATCAAACCCAAATGATCTGACACAAAAAAATCTTGTGTTTGTTTCACAAAACAATATTGGGTTCATGAAAAGGTTGGCAACTGAACTGGGTTTTGAAGGAAGGGGAGGATTTTGTCAGGTGAGCATGTAAAGGACTTCTATGACTGGCAAGGAAGATAGCTGGAGTGAGAGGCAGGAGAGGTGGGGAGGAAGTCTGTGGTCTCCACAAAGACACAGAAACAGAAATGAGTGGGATGAGATAAAAGAATAGGTAGGAGCCCTAATTTACCTGGAATACAGACAGGATAAAAGGGAATAATGTGAATATATAGAGATGTAAAGATAGATTGGAGTCAAATTTCAGAAAGCCTTAAGGACAAGATAAAGAGTTGGAATATCAGGATAAGGAGTCTAGAGGATGGTGATGACAATAATAAGCTAGGATTTATATAACACCTACTAGGTCTTGGGTATTGTACTTAGCACTTTACAACTATTATCTCTTTTGATCCTCACAACACTTCAATTTTACAGTTTAGGAAACAGGCAAACAGAAGCTAAATGACTTGCCTATGGTCATATAGCCAAGAAGGGTCTGAGGCTCCATTGATCTCTAGGCACAGTGCCCTATTTGCTGTGCCACCTCGTGGCCTCAGTTAATATTTAATTGAGGATGCTAGAAAGATACTTTTGAAAGTTCTGTTACATACAGATTAATTACAGAGAGCATCCTATTTTTATTTGTTTATATTTTTTAAAAGTAGTATCAAAGCCCTTTGTTTCTACATTTCACATAGTTCTAGATCTATCCCATCACCATACAACCACATTCAGAATTGAGCCCTTTCTTGTAAGGAAGAAAAACAGGCGAGTGAAAACAACCAGTGTCCATGCAAGAATGTGAGGTGTTAAGAAACATTTTGTACTAGTTGTCCCCTTCCTCTTTGATGAAAGGAGCGAGATCGGTTTTGTCATCTTAGTTTTTCAGTAATTCAGAATGGTATTTCCTGTTTGAAATCTTTTCATTTGCTTTATTATTGTTCTTCTGGTTCTGTTTATTTCACTCTGTGTCAGTTCATATAAATCTTACCATGCTTCTCTGAATCTCATTAATATTTATGTAATAAATATGTAATATTTCATTACATTTATACGTCACTTGTTTGTTTAGTCAGTTACTAGTTGACAGGCACCTACTTTGCTTCCTTTTCTTTGTTAACACCCCACACACACACACACGCACACACACATACACACACAGGTTCTACTATGAATACTTGGGTCTTTCTCTTTTTCATATTCTAAAGATATATATATATATCCATATATACATATATATGGATATATGTATATACATATATCCATATATATGGATATATATAATATAGGTCCAGTAGTGAGATCACTGGATCAAAGGTATGAAAAGTTTAGTTACTTTTATTACATAGTTCCAAATTGTTTTCCAAAATGACTGGAGCCAATCTCAATTCCACCAATAAGCATCAGTGTTCCCACAGTTCTTCCAACCTTTAATCCAACTTTGCCAACTTTGTAAAATTATAGAGTGTACACTGAAATTCAGAGATGTTTTCATTTGTATTTTTCTTATTATTAGAGATTTAGAGCATGTTTTCATATAGCCATTGATAGCTTGTATTTTTTTTTCTTTTCAAAAGCATGCATACACTTACTTTTTGATGATTACCTCATAGGAAAAGCTTATGAGGTCAGATATACCCTGCCCTTAAATTGGAATGAGGACTCCTATCTGAACTGCTGAAAAGACAGATGGCATTTTGTATCACCACACAACAAAAGTCACACCATTACTCACTGCTATATCAACAATGAAAAACTTCATTCAACACAGTACTAGAATAGTTCTGGTTTCCCAGCCTAGATATGAGATTCCAAAGGAAAGAGTGGACGGTAAGAAAAATGGGTGGATCTACCCTGATCCCCATGAATTAGGTAAAATATTGAAAGTCCTCAGCTCTAAGACAGGTGGAATATACTCCAAACATTTGAAAAATAATAAGCCAGCTAGATGCTTCATCGGTATTTGAGAGTTGATTCTAAAGATTGGCTCTTGGGTGGTTGAGGGAACTTCTATTGCCCTAAATGTTGGAAAATTTCAATACTTGCTACCAGATCTGGTCAGAAACTGGAAATTTTCCCAGTCTCTGCCTCTGATAACTATTTCACCACAACCACCACCCCAGGGTCAGATATAAGCCAGTTCTGTGGTTCTCATGTGCTCCAAGATAGAAGAGATACTCATATTCAGCTCCAAAGAGGTAATTTTTGACAGAGGTAAATTCATAATATTCTACACAGCACTTTACCAGTCACACATAAAGCAACTTCTCTAAGGAAGCATAAGTATTATTTCCAGATCATCAATATGCAATATCAAAGCATCCTCAGTTTCTCTAAAATCAAACCTGACTTCAGAAAAATACAAGTCCAAGAGATGCATAGATACGGCATAAGTCAATTCAATCATTGAGGTAGCCAAAAATTAAAGTCAACAGTGGAGTATAGGGGTAGAGGTAGAGGGGAAACTATGCAACTGTATTGAAGATGGCTTGGCAGCCAGAGAAAATATTATGATAGGGAATTAAGTTAATGTTGATAGACACAGACAGAGTTAGTATGTAGGCTTATTTTTCCATTCATTAGGCTAACGGAAGAATATTACACAAGACTCATGTTAAGCTTTGTCAACTACAAGAAAAATTTGCAGTTGAGGTATGTGTCATGAACTAAAACCCTGACTTAGACTGCCTCACTTTCAGCACAAAGTTAAAAGCTGCAATGGGGATAAGAAATAAGCATTTGGGTGTCAAATTAAAAAAAAAATACTAAGGTACTTCTTTAAGAGAATATATTTGCTGCATGTTCTATGTTAAAATATAAACACTAAAGTATGGCTACCAATAGAGATGGGTCTCTTAAGTTTCTGTTTCATATTGTTTTGTTTTTTGGATTCAATTTCAAGTTTAGACCATAATGGTTTTATTCAATGTTCACCAAGACGTTACAGTCATTCAGAGATTTGCATTGGAAGAGCCACCAAACCCTCTGTTGCTTCCCCTCTCCCAGACTCAGTTCCCTCACTTACAACATAAAGAAACTGGAATAGATGATCACTAAAGTCACTTCTAGATCTACAATTTTATGATTTTAGTTTTACAGACTCTTCAGGACTCAATTAACCTAACAGAAATATCTATTGGCTTAAAGAACACCGTCTTCCCTTTGGTCATTTTGAGAGATGATCATAAGTTCTTATTCTCAAAGGTGGGATTTGACACCATAATGGTCCAACTACCACATTTCATCTCCATGATACATACCCATGCAGACCAGAATTAAACTGATTTAATTTCCAATGAGGTTTTTTTTCTTTTCAAATTACAACATTTTTGAACATCATATCTCAGAAGGCTCAGAAGTCGATTGTTTATTGACGTTTCTACCAGATCCGTATAATGTAATGAGTCTTTATATCTCTATTTTTAAATTACTTATTGAATTTTCCAGATTAAACAAATCATATAGGAGAAATTACAGTTTTGGAAATTGGGTGATTAAGTCAAATGAGTATATCATTACAATATCGTATCTATAAAGGTAAAAGAGAAAAAGTAAAATACTAAAAAAAAATTAATGTTTGCTTTTAAGAAGTTTTCATACTTGACTTTTTTTTAACCTTTGATTGATGCCTTTTGTTTCTTATATCACAGTCTTTCCTAGGTATACCTTCTAGTATATTGAGAATTTTCAGTGAGGAAACCTCTCTCAAAACAGACCAGCAGTTATTCCACAATTTATAATCTTGGTTGCCTAGGGCACTGAGAGTATGTCACTGTGTCCAGAAAGACTTGTCCACAACAGTCAGGGCTTAAACCCAGAACATTCTGACTCTAAGGTTGGTTCACTCTCTCCTATGCCATACTGCCCTTCCTCATCTTATGGTCTATCTTTGCTAAAACAAAATTGTTCAGGACTGGTATAAATCTGAATGAAAGATACTAACTAGAACAATTATCTTTTCCCTTATTTTTTACTCACTTTTAACCAAATCTCTCCTGACTGACTCATGCTGATTTTTTCATCACCAGACCCACTTCCACTCCTTCTATTTTCAATACATGTTAAATGATTGCATATTTCCTAAATAATATCTGAAATGAATATTAGTTGTGGGACTCATCTATCTGGTAGTCAACTATATTCAACTTTAAGGATAAGGCTAGAACACTACACATTCATTTTTGTAGATTTTTCAGCTTGTTTAGTACAATTTAGTTGAAATTGCCACTTGTAGAACCTAAGATACAAAAATGTCTGGGTCACATTTATCCTGGTCTTTTAAACTACTCTATTGTATCAGCACAATGCAACTAAAAGAGATGTGATTCCAGAAGCCATGTCTGCTTCTATTCATTTGTGCCAAATTCCACATTATATTTATCTCCCAGCTATCACCCAAACACAGGCCTGATTCATACAAAACAGCTTTTGTACTACCACCAGGATTCCTTTCCTAGGGCTATAAAAAATTAACTTTGAATTCCCTTTGCTTTCACCCCCAAAGCTCTTTGTTTCCCTTTCATCCTTTGTTTTATTTCTTCTATTGCTAAATAAATGGGGAAAAACCCTTGTAAAAATTCAATTTTCAAATCCTATTTCCCAGATCCCAAGGGAGTCTCTTGTGTTCCAAACTGGGTTAGTTAAACCAAGCAGCTACTTAGTAAATAAAAATGCTACATGAGATGAATGCTTCTGGACAGTGTAAAATAACATCTTTCCTTTTGGTCTTGAATTAAAGGGATTAGAAAATAAATCTAATTTTTATTCATCCTTATCTTCTTAGAGTGCAAAATCCAGAATTTAAAGCCCTTTTTTCCTGGAGATCCTCAAATGACTTGTATTTCTCAGGGTTTGAGGATGTGAGGCAGGGTAAAGTTAACTGACAAATGATAGTGTCAGTTAGTAAAAAGATATCAGAGATTTACCAACTCTGGTCGAGATCCAGGATTAGGTCATGTAACATGATGGCTCACCTTCTTATGTAATGCAGAACTAGTGCCAATTTCAAGGGCATGAATCAACTCAGACCCTGCCTTAGCAGATCACTGTCTACTGGGATGACATCATTCCCACAGCCCTGTCTGAGATATCACTATCTCCCAAAGATGGCAGTCTTAGGATCTGCAGAGAATGTACTCACAGATTTCTAAATAATTCATTCATTTGGGATATTTGAATATGCCACTGGGGATAAATGGTATGCTTAAATGTAACTGGGGTGGGGTGGTAAGATATAAGGTGTAATAATTCAAAATAATATTGCTCAAAAAGTTTTGTCCCTTTTAAAAATATAATTTCAGATTTCAAGGGACTTAGACTTTGGGAAAACTAGTTTAAATAGAGCTCATATGATCATAGAATTAGTATGAATCTTTATGTACAACTATTTTCATATTGCCTCATCCATTAGAACAAGAATTTCTTGAGGGCAAAGACAGTGTTTTTGCCTTTCTTTGTTTCCTGAGCACTTAGCATAATGCCTGGCACATAGTAAGTTCTTGACAAATGCTTATTGACTGACTGACTGATTGACTGACTGACTGACTAATAGAAGTGACCTTCAGAAAACACACATAAACCAACCTTCTCATTTTATAACTGAGGAAATTGAGATTTATAGAGGTTAAATGACTTGACCAAAATAGCACAAGTAGTGACAGAAATTGGATTTTTCTGCCACTGTGTGCTACATGAAACTATTACATAGAAAGGAGATTAAGGTAGGTCATTTGTCAATCTCCAGAAAGTCAAATCTAGCAGACAAGAGAACACACATTTCCATTTCTAGTTGCAAGGTGGAATAACTGCATTCCCTTCTCTCTGTTAGTCCCCTGTCAATAGAGTAGAAAAGTCAAATTTCACAAGATTGGAGAAAGAGAAAGGAAGGAAATACCATGAAGGACGTGAATAATCCCAAAGGTTATATACACTGTATTCCTTTCCTAAAGTCCAATAAGGCATCATCAGCCAGATGACCCTGACTTGCCAAAAGCTATGTCATTGACATAGCTTTGACAGGCCCTATTAATCTAGAAAGGCTTCGAGGTCAGATTTCTGATAGATTATGCATCGACTGTATGTGGAGCAGCCTAGTTAAACAAAGAGAGGGTCATAATCAAAGGATAGACCACCAAACAATTAACTTGTTTAACCACAGCATACAGTAATGTATTATCAGTTAGTTGGTTTTCTGGAGAGGTCATCAACTTCTTACCTTCCTTTCTCCTTTGACTGGAAGAGAACATTTCTAAATGTCAAGAGGATGTCAGACATCTTCCCATCAGAGTCTTAATTAGCATTTCGAGATCAGCTAGAAGTAGTGTTTGCATTTTCAGGGACCAAGAACAGATTAAACATATGACTCTATATGGAGCCCAGCAAAGAGACTACATCATACCTAAGGAGAATCCATAAGCAATCCAAAAATAGGGTGAAAGTACTTCCAGCCACTTTCAGGAGTTATGAGTTATATCTTTGCCACATGTGCTCTCTCACCTGGAGCCAATATTCCCCTAGGCTCTAAACGTACTTGCGACAGAGTATGTCACAGACTTTTGGGGGGATGCTTTGTTCCAACTATGCTCATTGTACTACCTTAACTAATATCCCCTTTTTAAAAAGTGCTGACTAAAATGTTAAAGGTGGGAAAAGCATACCAGTTGGGGCTTGAACTAATGACATTAGTTAGAAATAATTAGAAAATTATTCTGGACCCCCTCAGGAATGCCTTTAGAATTCTAAGGGGAGATTTAGCCAGTCTACTTCTGGGAACACATGTGATCTGTAAGAAAGGGAGTTGGAATAAGAATATTTCAGAGCGCATGGTTAAAAATATAATTATTGTTTGTCTCTCGTAACTCATACTAAAACTGTCCAAGCGAGAAGTAATGGTGGTCTAAACTATGGTGATGACAATGTCAAAAGAGAGAAGGAGATGCATATAAGAGATATTGTGGAGACAGAAACAACACCATGTGCCCGGTAGCACAAAGGATTATAAGATCATAAATCCTATGCTAGATGGGTCGTCCAAGTCCATCCAGTCAAATGCCCATAATTTGAAAATGAGGAAAGAGAGACTTAGGGAAGTTAAGTCATTTGACCATGGTCATTTAAATAACAAATATAATTTTCAGTGAATGAAAATATCACAACCACTCAGTCAGTCAATAAGTATTTATTAAGCACCTACCATATGCCAGACACTGTTAATCACTGTGGATACAGAAGGATATACTCATAATATCAAGAACATGACAAAACCTACAAGTAAATAGCAAGACAAGGGGAGAAATTCTTTCCTATACATCTTAATTGCTCCGGCAATATATCCTGTCTCCAGTTTGTACCTTTAGTTGACAAATGAAACATCATATTCTTCCATCGTTTGGAAGTAATGTTTTCACAAACATTACTGTTTCTGACAGTTTCCAAAGAAGATAAACAACTGGTCAAAAGGAATTATGACCAGATAAAATGTAATAAACACTTGCCAGTTTATGGCCCTGGATAAAACACTAAACTTACTAGATAGAGATACATCTTTTCCTTAAGGAGCTTATGTGCTATTTTATTAAAACTGCCTATGTAATTCAACATGTCATTGTCAAAAGACATTTGTCCTTCATATAGATTTTATTTATCCCAGTAATCCACAGAAAAAAATTCAGAGTAATTCTATTTCTGCAGAGCTCCTACCTACAAAATGCAAGATTATTGAATAAGAATAAAAATAAAACTACAATACTTTTTAGACAGAGGCATAACTAGGGTAGAGAAATCAGAACCTTTCCATAAGGTGTCTACACTTAGAATGTTCACTTTGCCCTCAGGGGGTTTATCTCCCACGACCTACCTACCAAATACTCTACCATCCCAGAATTTCACATTTCTCCAGTTGGCTTGAACTGTGTGATAAAACCCTAGTTCTTCATCTTGCATCTGTCCAAATGAGATCCATCACTAGTGCTCCTCTCCCAGGACTCCTTCCACCTCCAAGCTTGCCAGGGGAACTGATAGTACTTTCTGGTTGATGGACTGCCCATTTCCCAGATTAACGGCATTTAAAGTTAGTCTGTCTTCTGTCTCATCACTGCTATTCTTCTTTATTTCCTATCTCTCCTTCATTTGATATACTCTTTATCACTGCCAGCCCTAACAGGCTGCAACATATGCACCTTCACATCAGGTAAAAGGTTTTCTGGCTATGCCTCTATCTATAGTTAGCATTATATCTCTGGAAGGGTTTTCTTTTCATTTGGGGGGGGGGGTGGCAAATAACTGCCCCTACTTGTTATATAAGAAAATTCCTCAAATTAAAAATTATACTTGTGCTTCAACCATTTTCTCAATCAAGTGTTCAAGTTCTTACCTTTGAACCTCTCATTACACGTAAAAACACAGTAATGCAACCAATTTCTTTATATATTTCCCATAAGAGTTATGGTGGAAGAGAGAGAGAGAAAAACAGGAAAGCATAGGTACAGGTCATTATCTCTTCCCTATGTTTTTCTCAGATACTGGCATAGCATAGATTAGGTTTCTTAGGTCATCCTAGCATATCTTTTCCTGACTCAGTCAGGGACAAATTTCACCTGCTGGTCTCTGACCCACTTCTAGTGGTAATCAACACTTGTGGGCTCAAGGCCATCCATACTCAGCAGGCAGAGCACAATAGGGTGGTAAGCAAACTGCCTTCATGCTAGAATCAGAGTTCTTCACTTGCTTGTTGGCTCTGTGATATGCTGGAGTCTGCCAGGCCTATAGTACCTATCTATTCTTAACTGACTTTCAAGGTGGCCTCATGCCTGTCTAGACCTGCCACCTCTGCCACGCTCCTTTTGTTTAACTGGATTCCCATATTAGTCTCTCCCAAACTACTTTGTCCCACTGCTCTTCATGCCCTAGTGTGACAGGTGTTTAATCAAAAGCTGAATGTGTTGAAGGGAAAGAAGAATGTGTTTCTTTGAACTAGACGGAAAAAGCCTGAAGAAGAAAATGATCC
This sequence comes from Notamacropus eugenii, assembly GCF_028372415.1. Taxonomy (NCBI): domain Eukaryota; kingdom Metazoa; phylum Chordata; class Mammalia; order Diprotodontia; family Macropodidae; genus Notamacropus; species Notamacropus eugenii. The sequence goes on along the minus strand of NC_092873.1, from coordinate 165,055,500 downwards.
CAGAATCTCATCATGCCAAAGATAAAAATACAGTATAAGCTCATTAACTTGGGCTGCTCATTAATTTGAAATCTGTGATAACTCAAGCTATAGTTTAAGTTTATCTTTTCCTGTAAATGTGAAAAAAAATGCTAAGCAAATTAGCAGTGTTCAAAATCATGGAGGGACCAAAGAAACTACTTAAGAAGGGGAACTATTTTCCAATAATTTAATAAGGCCCACTCAAATTACACATCATTCTTATCTGGTCATTATTGTAGGTCATCTGAAGACCTCTACAAAGCAACAATTAGCCTAGAGAGAATCAGTATATTTATAGCAACTGAATTTATTTTTTTAAGGTTGTTCAATTCTTTCTACATAGAACCTCCCCTAATCTCCTAGGGTGAAAGTGTTCTGTCATATCAAATTTTCCATCATTCCCTACATATAACTTTTCTGTGTGTGTGTGTGTGTGTGTGTGTGTGTGTGTGTGTGTATAATATCCCAAACTCCCAAACCCAAGGAGAATATAAACTTTTTTAAGTTAAAACTTCAATACCTAGAAAAAATACTTTATAAATTCTAAAGGCTTAATGAATTTTGATTTTATTAATGATTCCTGACTCTCTGTAAGTCAACTACTTAGATCAAGTCGTCCAAGAGTTCTTTGATGTTCACATGCCTCCATCACTTTGTCCAAAAAAGTGCAGGTACAGTCTTACAAAGACTGCAAGTGAGCAGAGGCTCTTAGTGCTCATAGACTCACAGACCTAGAACTGAAAGAGACTGCGAAACTCATCAACCTTCTAATTGAATGTTCACTGGCTGGCAGGTTAAAGAAAGGGGCAACCAAAATTCCCACACAGGTAGACCAGGAACTCAGGGGAATGGAATCAGATCAAAAACTGTGCAGATAGGACAAGGAGCTAGAAAAAGTGAAAGACTAGAAATATCTGTGGTAGAAGCTGGGTCAAAACAAGGTTTTAGAGGGACTAGCACAAAGAGAGGTGTAAGATCACAGGCAGTGGAAAGAAGAGGAGCTTTGAGTAAGACAGAATAGCTATTTCAACATGTAACTTTTAAGCCTGGTGTTTTATGGCCCCCTTCTTCATCCAGAATTTCATTCTATGAAAGCGTCCCCTCGATACTCTTGGTGTGGTAGAAGCTATAATCTAAGTAGGACTCCCACCGCTTACCCAAGAACCCCACCCTACTTCGTGTAGTTTAGACAAGTTTTTCTTTAAGTAGTGAAGACGCTGGCTCTCTCTTCCAGAGTCAGGTGGATATATCTGCTTCCAAGAATTTTAGGTTACCCTGAGGAGTTTTAAGTGTCCCACTTGAGCCCCCACCAGTGTGTTCCTCTCCTTGTTAGGCACTAGTAATGAGCTCTCCTTGAAATTTAATTGGCCCAGGGGACCAAGGCATGGGTAATTGACATGACTTCTTGCTCACCTAGGTACAAAACAGACAGCATAAAGGAGGCTGAAACTTTAGACCATAGAACAGCAGTATGAACAACACTAGGAAATTGTGCTTAACTGAATTTTATCCTGGAGTAACTTCCCTTTCTTGCTCTGAATATCCTCCCCCTGCTTTGAATGGGTAAATAAGTGTTTCATTTCATTCTAATTTTGGACCAAAACTATCAGGAGACTGCCTTGAATGAAGCTCAGCCCCTCACGCCTGGTATAGACATACCACAAATGTTTAGATATATTCCTGGTCTTCTTTCGACAGAAATTGACACCACTCAGGGAAAAGAGCACTACAAGTTGTCATAGTACCATGTAAACTGATATACAAGTCTCTAAAAAACTGCAACTCACTGGACCACAATGGATGAACACTGCATGCAAATTGTTTACTAAAGTTTTTTCATCACTAGCTATATTGCCTAATAATTTCAATCTGTAACAATAACAAATATTTCTACCCCATATCATTAAATCCATCTACCCTTTTCCATTTGATTTTCTGTTTCTTACAATAGCTTACATCATACCCTGAGGGTTTAGGGAGCTGGTGTTCCTATGGTTTGATTTTAACTATTTTAATTAAGTGGTGCCTTCTGCCCCACAGATTCTGAAAGCAATTTTTGAAAAATCAAAAAGAAACAAAAGAGACAAACACTAGAGTACCATTGATAAATAACCGCTACCTACACTTTGTTTTTCCAGTGCCCAAGTACTTTTGATTTCCAGTAAGCAGAGATGACTAGAGGTGATGGTAAATAACAAGGCACTGAAGTCAAATGCTTCCCCAGAAAGGTAAAACTCAGAGTTCAGACTTAAGCCTCTAGAGAACATTCATTCATTCATTCATTCATTCATCAATCAAGCCAGTATTGATTAAGTGCCTATTATGTGCCAGACATTATTGTTAGTGCATACCTATTGTTAGGCATTGGGAATATAATTTTAAAAAATAAAAATAAAACCCTGTACTCAAGGAACTTAAAATCTACTAGTTATTATACATAATCCTACAGACCCTTGTTGTACAAAAATGAAAGTGTCTTAGGGTTGTTAAAAAGAAATTGCTTTGAAAATCATAAAATGCTTACAGAAATGTAAGTTATCATTGTTTTACAACAGCTCCCCCCCCTGCAATTTTCCTGGAGAACTAGATCTTCCAATATATTTATCCACCCCTATAACATCTTTCCTGACCTTCACTCACCAATAATAGACATTTGTTTGTACCATAGACATCTCAGGTTCAGTTATCTTTTTCCTAAAACCATTCTCTTTTCTGAACTTCCCTATGATTGGTGAAGGCAAAGTCATCCTCTCTGAAACCCAAGCTCAACATTTCTTACTCTTCCCTGAAATATTCAATCTGTTGCCAAGTCTTGTCATTGCTACCTCCAAAACATCTTGGACAAAAGCCTCCTTCTCTCCATTTACACAGCTGAAACCTTGGAGGAGGTCTTGATCACCTCATAGCTGGAATATTTGTTGTAATAACCCATTTGCTAACTTCATTGCCTCCAGATTCTCCCCATTTTAGTCTGTGCTCTACTCAGATGTCAAATTAATGTTCCTAGAGGTCAGATATGAACATAACAACTCTCTCTCCTCTCTCTCTCTCTCTCTCTCTCTCTCTCTCTCTCTCTCTCTCTCTCTCTCTCTCTCTCTCTCACACACACACACACACACACACACACTCATTAGACTCCAATGAGTTCCTGTTACTTTAAGATCAAATATAAAATACTCTGTTTGACTTTTGAAGCCCTTCACAACCAGATCCTTTTCCACGTTTCAAATCTTCCTATACTTAACTCACCTCTGCATATTCTACAATCCCATGACACTGGGCTGCTTGCTATTTCTTGCAAAAAACACTTCATTTCTTTGCAGTCTTTGCAATAGTTGTTCCCTGACCCCTTTCCCCACCTCCCCCCCCCCCCAAGCCTGTAATGCTCTTCCTCTTCACTTCCACCTTCTGACTGCCCTGGTTTCCTTCAAGAATCATCTCAAATCTCACCTTCTACAATAAGCCTCTGTCAGCAGCCCACCACCACCACTACCATTGCTAATGTTTTCCCTCTATTACCTCCAATTTACATTGTCTGTATCTTGGATATATATAGTTATTTGTGTGTTTTCTCTCCCATTAGAATGTAAACTCTTGAGAGCAAGCCTTTTGTCTTGTTTCATATCTGTAGAGTTTAGCACAGTGCCTGGTACATAGTAAGAGCTAATTAAATACTTGTTAGTTGGCTGAGTTGTGATATAAATCATGTAATAAGGTAGGCAATTTGGAATTATATGAAGGTATTGTAAGAAAGATTGAATGGATTAATACATAGAATGCTGGAGTCAGGAAGCCTCGCCTTTGACATATATATATTCCCTGTGTGATCCTAGTTAAGTCACCAACAAGTTGCCTGTAGGCAACTAAGACTTTAAATTATAGAGAAGATAAATTCTTATCAGGAGATTCTTATATGGATAAGAGCATATGTCCCCAAAAATGTAGTAATTTGTACTAAGAAATATTAATCTCAAGGAAAGACAATATTCATTTGCAAAAGTTGGGAATTGGTCCAATCATTTTGGAAAGCAACTTGGAATTATGACTTAATGCTTATACCCTTTGACCCAGAGATCCCACTGCTAGATGTATACCAAGTAATTAAAACACACACACACACACACACACACACACACACACACAGAGAAAATTCCAAAATACTTAGAGTGGCACTTTTTACGAGAGCAAAGAGCTCAAAGAAAAAGTAACTATTGATTGAGATATTGGTAAACAAACAATATTATATCAATGTAATGGAATATTGTAATATTCATAGAAATAATGAACATGAAGAATATAGAACTAACACAAAAGACTTATATGAACTGATATAGACTGAAAAAATCAGGAAGAGGAAACGAATATACTAAATAATTACAATAAAGAAAATGGAACGAACAAAAAAATGGAGCCGAATGCTCCATAATTAGAATGACCAATCTTGACTCCAAAGAAGAGATGAGAAAATCTACCTTCCTTCCTTTCTTAAAGAAGTAGGGAACTATGAGAGCTCAACACTGCTTAGATGACTAGACCTGGCTCATATGAGTTGATTTTCCTGAGCAGCCATGTTTTCTCTTTCTTTTTTATTCATTTTTTAACAAGGGATAACTCTGGGTAAAAGAAGTAAAGTGAGATGTATCAGAATGGAAAGTGACATAAAAACAGGTGACATCAAAACTTAATTTTTTTTTTTAAAAAGGATCTGCCACTATGTATATTGTGAGAATTGCTGGAAATATCAAGGGCTGGTGAGGAGAGATAGCTCTGATCACACTGCCCATCTCTCTCAAAATCCCCTCTAGCTAGAAGTGGGTAATAGTCAAGAACCAGCACCTAGATTCATCAACCAAGTAAAGCAAAGAGGTCTACTAAATGGAGTGTTTTGTTTTATACTATAAAGACACAAACACAACACTTGCTTATTTTATAGGTATCTTTCAAATAGCTATCTTTTGCAGTAAAGCAAGCAAGTCCCTTAACCTCTGTTTGCCTCAAGTTCCTTTAATGGAAAATGGAGATAATAATAGCACCTGCCTTCCAGAGTTGTTGGGAGGATCAAATGTGAAAACATTTGTAAAATGCGTAGCCCAGTGCCTGACAAACGTTGTGTTATACAAATACTAGCTATTATTAGCATTAATATTGCTGTTGTAATGATTATTTTCCCCAGCCATGTTCTTATTGCCAGTAGAAATCACATTGTAAACCGCTCATTTTGATTCTCTAAACCATTTGCATGAGTTTCTTCTCTAAATGAAATGGCAAAAATCCATGCCCTTTCTATTTCTGTTGCTTATAACATTCAAGTCAAGAGCTATATTTCCCCGCAGTCAGTATTCTTTTTTGACATTTTCCCTATACCTTTAGTTTTTTGCTTTGACCAACTGAATTCTTAATTGGCCTTATTTCCTGTTCATCACCCAGGCCTTTGTTGGTAACTTCTCCCATGGGAAGAGAGCTCAATGACAATCAGACAGAGAAGTGCCTTCCTTCCATTATCGGGAATAACCATCGATGGACTATGGACCTACTCACTAGGAGTCAATTGAACCCATGCAGCTTAGCACTTTTACTGTTTCTCTACCCCCTACTTGTTTTTTCCAATAACATCTTATCAGTTCCTCCTCTAATCCCCTCCATTGCAGGAAAGTGAAGTATCCTTCATTTATTAGCTGCTTTCTGTTAAGACTTGGGGGACTGAACAAGGAGGAAGAGAGAAACACTCAGCCATGGAAATTTGGTCATTTTAGGAAAGGGGGTGTTGAAGTCTCTATACTCAAGAGGTTTCATAAAACACTTCAAAATAAATTACCACTTTTGTCACATTTTCCTCATAGCTTTTGAAATGTTACATTGACACTGGCAGCACAACCCCTCTCTTTTCTCTATCAGTAATAGAGTAATAAGACTGATTGATCCTCTTATCTTGGGCTAAGCCTTCTTGGCCTTTCAAGTGCATTTCCTGTATCATTAAAATTTCCATTTCCAGTTTCTCGAAATCAACAACAAGTAACTATTTCTTACTCTTTTTTATAGGACAGTTGGGCCCTTGTCATTAACAAACACTTCAGGTTTTTTAACTGACATTTAGTTCAAGTGGATGTCAGAAAATATAATTAGACTCTTTCTCTATGCTTCTCTCAGGTGTTTATTGCTTTGGTACAATGCTCTCACCTTCAGGACACTTCAAGATGCTATGGGCAGGGTTGGATTACTTTTACAGAGTAGGTCAAATAAATGCCCCTAGTGTAAAGCCTTTTTCTCAGAATCCTAGGATAACTGATTTATAGCTGGACTCTGGCAACTATCTCATCCAACCCTCTCATTTTACAGATGAAGAAACTGAGACCCTGGGGAACTAGGTGACTTGTTCAAATTATCAAAATACCCAAGGTCAGTAGGCTCCATCTGTTTCTTCCTTTCCCCACCCCATTCCCCCATGGAAGCCATTTAAGGGATTATTAAGTTATTAAAATATTTCATTAAGTAAGTCATGTCAGGTGTTGGCTTCCCATTCTGCCAAACTGATCACAATGACCCTATGCTAAAAGCCCCACTCTCTCTGGGTTATTAGGCATACTGATTTGTATTTCATAGCATATTTGTCACTTTTAGCATCCATGTTGATCTTCACTAGGAAGTTGTGAGAATATTCATCCTTCTGATTAGCATAGGTGATAATATAGTGACTCTCTATCCACTATGCTATGCTGTCTCTGATAATACAAAAGTTTTAGGAATATAAGACATAGATCCAAAAATGGAAGAGGCCCCAGAGGCCTTCTAGGCTAACATTTTCATTTTATAGATGAGAAAACCAGAGCCCAAGAAAGCTCAGTGATTTGCCCAGTGTCACAAACATAATAAAGATCATGGGAGGAATTTAAACTCTAGCCAGACTGAGAATCAGTGTCCTTAATAATCACAAAATCCTTGTTTTCTCCTAGCTAAGTAATTAATCCATCAATAAACAAACATTTATTAAACACATTCTATTTGCCAAAAAAAAAATCAGATATTTTATATCACAGGGAATGGACTGTATGCCTGGTATGCCATCATGGTGAACTTCTCTTTTTAAATTGGGTGGGCAGAATCTTAATCTCAATTTTATATCTCCATTCTAGAGATTTCCAAGGCACAGATTTTCTTTGTGATTTATAAGCACACAAAAAAGAGATCTATTCTTTCTTCTAGCCTTGCCTTTCCTGGAAAGTAGGCAAATACAATGTTTTCTTGGTATCCCTGCCTCACGTTAATTGGGATTTCAATCGTCTTCAGGCAACCGTCTGGACAAACCCAGTAAAATCTGTCATTCTTTCATCCACTATGACCTTAAGGTAGAATGTAGTATAGTAGATCTGATTGTTTCTGAGATTAAGCCTGAAATCTTTCTACTTAAGCTTAGAGACTTCACTTATTAACTGTATAATATCTGTAGGAGATAAATAGGTGACTGACAATGATGAACCAAAGAAACTCAATGATAATAATTTAGAGTAAGGGCAGGCAGGGTAGATAGGTCTGAAAATGCAAAGTAAATAGGATTTTTTTTTAAATGTTAAATTTATATGTTCATGTCCTTTACTCAAAGCTCTGCCTTCCCTGAAAGTTATGCGTGCTGCATATTGTTATATTTCAAGGGCTTCTATTCCTTAAACTTTTTTAAAAGGTTACTTTAGATTATAAAAGGGAACCTAGAACTAGAAGATGAGAATCTACTGTTAACCTGCTTACTATTTTTAAGATGGCAAAAAAGCATGGTATAGTTAGATAGAGTGAGAAAGATCTGAATAAGATCTTTCTTGTAACCAAGAATCTTGTAACCAAGAGCAAGTTTTTTAAACTTTAAGTATTTCAGACAACTCTCTAAAACTCTGAGTACAGTGTCGAATATTAGAACACTGAATTTTCAGTCAAAAAGGTTACGTTTCATTTCCAGCTCTACCATGTACTGCCTGTGTGACCTTGCCCAAGTAACTTAGCCTTTATGGGTCTCAGTTTCCTCTCCTGTAAAATGAGGATATTAGATTAGGTGATGTCTAAATCTCTTCTAGCTTTAATTTTGGTGCAGACAAAAAAGTGCTAGCTTCTTGGAATCAGAGAATTTGATTTCATATTCTGGCTCAGCCACTCATTTCATGTGTATTAAGTCAGGTAACCATTCTGGGTCTCAATTTCCCCATTTGTAAAATGAGAACTTTAGACTAAATGACTTCTAAATTTCTTCTAATTCTAAATCTATGATTTCTCTTGTGAGTTGCCCCATCTACATCATTTAAGGGACTTTTCAAACCAGGATCTCTTCACCTTGACAAAATCCCGGGACTGGGCACCCCTAAATACTTCCACAACTTATCAGATGAAACATATTACCCATATTCCTTCTCAGACTGCTTATCTAAGGTCAGTAGCAATAGACAACAAAGAGGGAGAAGAGTCAGCTCCAGAGAAAAGTCATATGCTGTAGTCTTCTAAGGTAGCCAGCCATTAAAGCAAAAACGACAGGTACCCTAGAGAGTGAAGGGGGCAAGAGCTGAAAAAAGGGGGTGGGGAAGAAATACTAGAAGTTATGCAAAAATCCAAGTAATAATAAAGCACTTGGCAACAATTGCTGATCTACATACAGCCCTATTCTCCCAGCTCTTTTGATTTGTGCCCACAATTGGCCACTTACCTCTAACGTTGAGGATGTAATTAGCCAATTTGCTAAAGTTGGGAGAAAAGAAAAGTAAAGCTTAGTGGTGCTGATTTCCAGAGGCTCTCTCAAGGGTTCTTTCTGGGAACTCATTACAGCACTTAGGTTCACCCAACAGCCACCGGCTTTGGATTTCCATTTCTATAAATTTCCTATTCAGGAATCTAATGGCACACCACTGGAGTTTACCTGTTAGGCTAATTGGCACATTTTGGTGGAGGACCTGTGAATTTACCACCACCTCTCCCATTTAATTCTGTTTGACCCCAGCTAAGATCCTATGTCATTTAAAAATCATCTTCTTGGTTTGACATAAAAATCTGGGGACAGGAAAAAGCACCTGTCATTTTCAATATTTGTTCTCCCTGTTGGCAACTCCTTCCCTAGAAGAATAGCATTGCTGTAAAGGGGATTTTTATTTTCTTAGCATTTAAGTTTTAAAAAAAAAAAAACTTGGCTTCTGTAGAATAGAGAGCTTTACTATTCAGCCCTCTTCCTGAAAAAAAAAATATTTGTTCTTAAAGGTTTTCTAGAAAAGAGGCATTGTCTTTGTTTCCTCCAGGTAAAAGATTTGCATGAAATACTTGGAGCACCTTCATCTCTCTCTTCCTTTCTCTATTGTTCATCAATCATTTATTTCTTTTAAAACGGCATTTTTTTCTGCTTAATTGTTTATGAGAGACTTATAGGTGGCCCAATTACAAAGAAACATACCTTTTACTATTGAGTAAGAATATTATTTGGATTAACATTGACCAATTATCATAACAGTACCTTGTACCTAAGTGCAAGACTTTAAACAATGATTGTATGCATGTATGAATGAAGGAATGAATTTGCTTAAAGGTCCCCAATGAGTATTTTAAAAGACCATCCATTAGATCATACAACCAGGACCAAAAATCTTAGGAGTTCCAGTGGTAGAGATACACACAGCTAGTCAGTGTCTGAAGCCAGATTTGAACTCATGAGGAAGAATCTACCCTAGTTCCAGCACTTTATCCACCATACCGCCTACCTGCCCAAGAGTTCCCTTTGGAGTAGAGAATTTTCTCATAGCTATAAAAAGGATGGAGTAGAAGAAAATTGTCTGCTCTATACTAACTAGATCTCCTCTTTCTCTTTTCCTTTTTCTTGCTTTCTTTCCTCTCCCTTTACCTCCAATCAGATTTCCCATTCTGCAAGGCTGCCAGTGTTGAACCAGTTACAGTTATAGGCACTAACATCTGAAACATCACTAGACTCAGTCTTCTAAAGGGGTATTTATTTCAAAAGAAAAAGAGAGAGAAACTTAACTCTTCTGTTGGTAGAGAAATAGAGGTAATCGGTTTCCACCATGACTTTCCAACTGTGAACTATTGATAGTTCTTCTATCAGTGATCCATGGTTGCTTTGATCACTTCCACTATGGTCACAGCCTCAGATAATAGTGATATATGATCTGAGATTTTCTGCTTCTAATGCTCCTTACTATTATTCGGGTGCTTTCCTGTCCCTAACACCCTTGTCATTCTGCACCCCTCATAAGAGCTCTCAAAGCAGTCAAAGAGTAGTAATTGTGTTGTTTCATATCCTGAAGCTGCACGTCATCCACCTACCCTTTTGTATCTTGGCAAGTGACTCTATTGCCCCAATGACTCAGGAAAACCAGTTATTGCCTGTGGAGAGGGGAGGATGTGAGTTGATACAATGAATAGTCAAAATTAGGAATAGAGAGTTCTCAAATGCAGAAGGCCTTCTGTCTAAGTTAGAGTCTCACTAAAACATAAGAATCTTTGTGACACCACTCATGATATTTCTTTTGCAACTCAGTCTTTATAGTATTTTACAAGTCATTATTTCATGTTGATGCTCCAGAAAACATGTAGGAAAGAAGTCCATATAATGAATTCCTTTCTTTTCTTGGCCCAGAACTGTTATTTCATTGATATGGGCTAATTCTTGGTGTGGATAGTCTCTCCACTGATGCCAATATGAAACTCATCTGCTATTTGTTGCCTGTGTTACCTAAGGTCTCTGAGAGATTAAGAGACTTGTGCACAATTATTTGTACTTTCCTTTTGATGTATGAAACTTCATTTGTAAAATATTGCCTGGATGTAACGAAGGCAGCAAGGTGGTACCATGGATAGAGGGACCAGGCCTATGGTCAAGAAGACTCCTTTTTCTAAGTTCAGATCTGACCTCAGATGCTAACTATGTGATTCTGAGCAAGTCACTTAACCCTGTTTGCCTCAGTTTCCTCATCTGTAAAATGATCTAGAGAAGGAAATGGCAAAGCACTCCTGTATCTTTGCCCAGGATGGGTCAGTCACAACTGAAACAATTGAACAACAAAAATGAAGAAAGAAATTATATTCACAGGGATCAAGCCTAGATATGATTTGTTGATATTCAAACAAAGCATACAGTTAGGACACATGCCAAATTGTCACATAGCTGCCCAAAACATGTCATAACACAGATAAGGCCTTTCATGTGCTTGTCAGTTTTGCCAGGAACACAGACCAACCTTAGTGACTCTTAAATCTGAACCCTCAAAGGTTTTATGTTTAAGTTGACAAAGGGAAAATGCAGCTCTTATAAAAATCACCAATTTAAGATAAGCAGAGCTGAGGGATCTCTGAATTTACCAGTTAGAAATAAATTAGATAAATATACACAAAGATGTCACTTTAGACACAGGAAATGAGAGGGACCTTAAAGATCATTTGGTCCAACCTCCTCATTTTACACAATTCACAAACTGAATCCCATAGAGAGATGATGGAAAATACAATCAATAAGGCATGGCAACCAGTTCAATATGAGAGGGGGAAGGGAGAATGAGGAAAGAGTTAAGGGTTCAAATCTAAGTGACAAGAAGATTGGTGTCGCATTTTACAGAAGTAAGGAAGTTTGGAATAGAGATAGATAGTAGAGACATGGTAAGGGTAGTGTTTACAGTATATTACATATGCCAAAATATAGACTATGGCAGTATGATTGTAGGGGGCCACTGAAGTTTATTCTGGCTGAAATACAATGAAACAAAAAATTTTGTTGCTGGTAGACATAAGATAAGCAACGCTGGTTGGCAATATAACATACAGACATATGGAACAGGAGGTGGTTGCTTACACATTTTCTCTTTGTCCTAGGTAAATTTTCATGCCAATTAGTAAGATCAGAACTAAAAAGAAAACCATGATTCCAGTCCCTAAACACTCTGAGATTAGGTTTAAACCACGAGTGGGGCACCTACAGTCTTGAGATCTTGTGTGGCACTTTGAATTCAAGCTTCACAGAACACTTAGGGGATTATTCTGTGAAGTTTGGATTCAAAAGGCTGCACTTGAAGACCTAGAGGGCCACATGTGGTCTTGAGGCCCCAAGTTTCCCACCCCTGGTTTAGAATGTAAAGTGTGTTTTGGTTACAGAGATGATAATCAAAAATTTAACAAGGAATTAAAAGGAATTTTCCAAGTCTAAGCTTAGTAATTCCCTGACATCAGGAGAAAGAAGGTCAAATAAATAGAGATACTTGGGCTCTGGGCTCCTGCTAGCTTTCAGTAGTCTGGTTGGTTGTAGTAGTTTATAGAGCTAAACTACACCCTCAAAGATCTTTAATCCACCTACCCTTGTCAGAGAGAAGCTTACCAGCCCTTACCAGATGGAGACAAAGAGCAGCAGATAGCTATGAAGATGATGAAAGTCTCAGGTTCATCCAGAATTACCTCCTACAATGCAAAAGTACCAGTCTCTTAGAGTGATGTTAGCATTTTGCTGGGCTCTGTGGAATATCACCTTTGGGCTTGTCTCCACTCTTTATTGTCTGTCACATTAACTCCACTGGGTGTCTCTGAAGATCTCTGGTTGCTAAACTGTACTTTTCTAATACCTGCTGGTCTTCAAATTTCAACATGTCCATAGTCGTATACTATTCTCTACTATCAACAACTAATTTGCACTGGCTAATAAGTTTCTCTCTAGGTGGACTGAAGTTCTTGAAGACATAGATTGTGAGGTCCTAGAAGGCAGAAATTGTAATTTTTCTATTCCCAACATGTAACACAATGCATGGTGCATAGTGGGTACTCAAGAAATTTTTATTAATTGATAGATTGAAAGACTAAGGCAATGAGTTACCACACCAACCAGGCAACTAACAAAAATTTACAGAAGCCCAGAGCTAAGAATATCTATTGATACAATTTCCTTTCTCTCTGTGCCAGAAAATTACCAGGCTTAGATTTAGAAAATTCTTTTTAACTTCCTGTTAAATTCCTAATTATCATCTTTGTCACCAAAATATATTAGCAGGGGTCAAATCCAACTGATCTCAGAAGAGCTACACGAGGAGTGGGATAATGGGTGAGGGCATTAAAATAATTTTTGTTGTGAGGTTTTAATTTTGTGTCTTATCGTCTTGAATCTGGAGAAGTCACCATCCTTTCAATAACTGCTATAATTTAAATTGATTTTTCAGCTCCCTTAGAAACCAAACATTCTGGCTAGTTCAATGTTTAGATGAGATTGAAGTCTTCTCAACACAATGAAAAACAATAAAAGTACTTATCTCATTCTGTCCAAGATTTTCAGAGTATAAATAAGTCCACATATTGGTTGGACTGCCCCCAGAGGACAAGTACGTACTCATCTAGTGTATTACTTTAAATATCTAAGATAATAACCAGCATTTCTGTATCTTTAAGGTTTATAACCCCTTAAGCTTTACAAAGTACTTCACAAATATTAACTTTTTTTTTGAATCTTCACAACAACCCTGGCAGGTGTATGCCATTATTATCCCCATTTTACAGAGCGGGAAAATTGAGACAGAGATAGGTTAAGTGACTTGTACAAGGCCACACAGAAACACAGTTTCTGAGGCCAGATTTGGACTCAGGTCATTCTAACCCTAGAACTAGCCTACTATTCATTGTACCACCAAAGTGTCTTAAATTTGTAAGAATGAAAAAAATGGAAAATTGAAACAATAGGGTCCTCCCAAACCTTGCAATTCTATTGACATCAATGAGATTAACCTGACTTCCCTTATGGAAGCAATAATCGAGCTTGTTGTCTATGAAATACTAAGGAAAAAATCACCAAATGAATTCCAAATGCTGTATAATCATATAGATGAATTACTACTCTGATAATTGTAAGATCACAGTGAACTCCCAACTGAATAAATCAATCGAAAATAGCTATGACATGCATCATGCTAAGCACTGGAGACATAGAGAAACATAAAACCATCCCCTGCCCTTTAGGTGTTTACATTTTAATGTGGGAGACAAATGTACATTAGTTCTTTATCAGTAGGATTACTGATGGAAAGTGTATTTTTTTTCCCCACTAGAAGGAGGAACTGAAGAATTAAAGTAGGTTGAAATGGGTGGAGTATGTGTGTATGTGTGTATGTGTATGTGTGTATGTGTGTGAGTGTGTGTGTGTGTGTGTGTGTGTGTGTGTGTATGTGTTGGGGGGAAAATTAAAGGAACTTTGGATCACTGGAGGGAGAGGGAAGGAGAGATATGTTCCAGGTCAGCAGCTATCTGATTGCCAGAGAAGAGAGTTGCTATCGTGAACTAAATATAATTGTGAGTTGTTGATTCCTTGTCTGGCTCAATGACCCACTTAAGGATTGATCCATCTGGCTAGAATTTGCTACCACATTCAGGCCTGGCAAATCTATACCTTCTCCATTTCCTCTCCTCCCTCTGTCTCATTGCTGCATGGTGAACTAGCATCACCTTAAGTATTTCATGTTCTCATTAAATCTTGCTTATTTGCTGTCTGCAGTCTTACAGTGGGTTTTGCTCCAGATAAATATACGCTGCTTTTTATTGCCTTCTGAGTAATTGCCTACTATAAAAGAGTGGGTCATACTATATGGAAGGATGAAAAGATACCTGAACCAACCTAGATTTAGCCATTAGCCAATTTTAAAGAACTCTGTATTTCAGTTCAAAAAGTTTCATGTATAGATGCAAGATAAAGTCAAAAGCAACCCAGATGGAAAGATTCTAGTAGCTTGAAGGATCTGGAAGTGTGTTTGAGTTAGCCATTGAAGGAAGCCAGGGATTCCAAAAGTAGGAGGTGAGGAATGAGAACATTCCAAGTCTTGGAGGATAGTCAATGGAAAGACAAGGAGAGGGGAGAGAGCATGTGTTAAGTATGACTGAATCATAAAGAGCATGAAAGGGAGTCAGTTGTGAGACAGCTGGAAAAGTAAGAATGGGTTAGGTTGTGAAGAACCTTAACTGCCAAACAGAGTGGTATTTACATCTTACATAATGGATAGTAGTGACACATTGAAGTTAATTGGGTGGGGGTGGGAAAGAGAGGAGGAATGTGTGGATGCAACGTGGTTAACCTGACGCATTAGAAAAATCGCTATGGCAGCCGTGTGGGCTGTGTGGTTCTAACAACCAAATCATGAAGCAGATCTTTAAGGAAAGAGAAAACATAATTTTGCCAATGCATGTACTATATATCCTTATTCTAAATAAGTGTTATAAAATGACAATAAAAATTATAGCTAACACAAGGCATTTTCATACATGGAAAGTTATATATGCATATATACACATATGTATGTATGTGTATATATATAGTATATGCATATATATATGTAAAATCTCTTTTGATTTTCACAACAACCCTGTAAGGTGGGTATTATTATAATTTCCATTTTGCAGATGAGATAACAAAAGCTGAGAGCGGTGGGTTGGTAAACATACCCTGCCCTTTAGGTGTTTACATTTTAATGTGGGAGACAACTGCACATTAGTTCTTTATCAGCAGGATTACTGATAGAAAGTGTATTTTTTTCTTACATATTTCTTAAGTGCCTACTATGTGTCCTGAAGGAACTTTACAAATATAATCTCATTTGATACTCACAATAACCCTGCCAGATAGGTACCATCACGATCTTCACTTTACAGTTGAGGAAACTGAGGCACGCAGAGGTTAAGTGATTTGACTGGGTCACACAGCTAGTTTTAGACCACATTTGAACTTGAGTCTTCCTGACTCCAAGCCCATCACTGTATCCACTGTGTCTCTTAGTTATTAAATAACTTTCCTAGAATAATACATCTATTAGTCTGAAGCAGGATTCAAACTCAGGTCATCCAAGAGGCATATTTTATCTGTGATCCATTGTGATCTATTTTTATTATTATTTCTGTATACTTGGGGTAGGAATGAATAAAATAATCTTGCTTCTCAAATGTTTATTTTCTTCCTTAAATTCGCTTGGGTGGTAGGTATTTAATACAGCATAGAGTATGCAGACAATAATATCCTGGGTAGTCAGTATATATCCTGGGCACCCAATACTCTGTTCTGCTTTGAGCAATTCTACTGCATCCCTTTTAATCTACTGGCCTGTTTTTGATACTTTGGGGAGCCTGGAAATCATTCTGCTGCCAAAAGCCTGGTGAAGGGGGGAAGAGGGGGCAGTGGAAGCTTCTGCTTGGCAAATACAAAGCAGCATTCTCTCATCTAGCAAAACAATGAGATTAGCTCTTTTATCACTAATTTTTTGCTCTCCTTCACTGCTTGGTAAACACAGCCTGTATGGCTTTGCTCCTTATCAGCTGCAAAATGAATCTGTTTTTGTTGAAGCACCGTCAATCAGAAGGGTTTTTCTGTTCATATACTTCGTGATATGCCCAACTGAAAAAGACAGCCTCTCATTTTCTCCCTGCAATATCTAACCCTCACTTTAACAGTAAGGAACAATAAGTAAACAAAGCAAAATAACCCCTCTCCTCCCTACCCCCCAATAAAAAGAGCTTTTCTGTATAGGAAAATCTGGAGTTCAGTTGCTCAATTGGGCAGGTTGAGATAAAAACAATGTAGGTCAAAACTATTAACACTTGAATTAGAGGACATTCAGCCTGTTAGGCTCTGGTTAGACAGTGCCTTTCTAATGGGCTGGTTTGCTTCCAAAATGTCATGTAAACACTAACATTAGCTAAGGTTGGGGTGGTCTGGGGCCAGCTTGATCTTTGATTAGCTACAAAAACATTCAGTTCTATGTATCCTAATCTGAATAGTCAATGAACCTTGTTATTCTTGTTTTCCCTCTTGATTGTGTCATTTCCAAATAGACCTCAATTTGACTTCCTGCCAGCAACCTCCTCCTGGTTTTTTGTTCTTGTTCCTTGGTGATTGACAACTTCCTTACTCACTCTTTAATTTGAAGTCCAGGACCTAAGACTTTACAAAGGATGCCCTTATCACCAGGAAAAGCCAAAGATGCTTGGGGGCTCTCTTGGAATATAGCCTCATTTGATTGTACACTTGTCAATATACCATAAAGCAGTTATTTTTCTGGATCTCAGGATGTTACATCATCCTTTTGTTCCTAGGGTGCCCAGAAATTGGAGTTGAATTCTCTGAAAGCAATTCCTGGAACAGACTTCCCCTTCTTCTGAATGCCTAAGCCAACCATCTAACCATCCACCACACATACACAAATTCTAATTCCATTTTGCACAAATGAGGTGGAGGAGTGACATAAAAGATATGTCTACTTTTGGATATCTAGTAAAGTACCACAATAATATTCAGTTATTCAACAACTGCATTTGACTATATTTGACTTCCCATGGAAAGCTTAAGGTACCTCTCACTTTATGCTAATTGGTATAACTGCTCTGAGGAATTGTGATTCTCTGTTCCTTCCTTCTATGCAAATACTGCTCATCTTTTAAATCCAAGCTCCTCCTTGAGGCTTTCCTTGATTTTTCCTCCATGGAACTTTCCCAGAAACTTTTCATTTCTTTGAATGACAACACTTTTAACTAGAGAAACTTATGATGAAGGAACTAGATGACTTCAAAGATTATCTAGTCCCTGAGGCATGAATCTCTACTATGAAATCCATAAAAAGAATGAGCAAACCTTTAAAAAAGGAACTTGAGTGAGGGATATGGAGAGAAGAAAAAGAAGGTAAAGGATCTGAGAAGACACAAAAGGATGTGAGCTGAGGAAAGAAGAGGAGAGAGAAGGAAAGGCTAAGAAGACAGAAAAGAAAAAAGAGAAGGCAATTGATAAGTTAAAATCAAATTGGCAACACAGAGACAGAAGGAAAAATAAGTTGAGCATCACTGTCAACATATTAAGAGGTTATCAGAAGTCTATCAATACATTAAGAGGGTGTAAAGAGGTAAGAAAGAGAGTGATAACTTTGGAATATCAATTACCCACAGTTTTCCTCCAGTACATCTTCAAGGAAACTACTAGAAAGAATGATAAAGAATGCGGATCTCACTTCTGTTAAGTACAGTCAGTGAGTCAGTCCATAATCATTTTATCAAGTGCCTTTTATGTACCAGGCACTGTACCAAATGCTAGGGATACAAAGTCCCTGCTCTCAAGGAGCTCACAGTCTTTTGGGGAAGATATATATACATATACATACAAGCAAGAAATATACAGGATAAATAGAGAACATCAAAAATATGCAAGGACCTATGTTCTTAAAATGTATAGCATGATAGGATATGATATAATATGACATGACATGGTATGATATGATGTATGATATGGTATGGTATGAAATGATGTGATATATTTGTTCTGCCGCAGTTAAGTGACTGCTACTACTTATTCTTGAAGTACAGGCTGGCCTCCCTCTTAGAAGATAAACAACTTAGTGGAATACTTCTGCACCCTCCAGGTTATTCGGGACAATGCTCTGAGGAGGAAGACTTGGTGACTTCTATCTATCAAATCCACTCACTTGTTGCATGACCTTGGGCAAATCATTTAACCTCTGTTGACCTCAGTTTCTTGATCAGTAAAATAAGGAGGGCTAGTCTCAACAACCTCTAAAATTAGTTACTTTGGTCATTTAATAAGAGAGGGGGAACAGAGAGCTGTTCTGGGATTTAGGAAAATCTGAGTTCAAGTTCTCCTTCTGGACTTCTGCATATATAACTGCTGGACAGCTCCCTCAGTCTCAGGAAGCCCTCTAAGACTGTAATAGGCAGTCAAGATTCCCATCTGATTGGCAAAGGGAGCTTTCTCAAAGTCTGTCACTGATCAGTGATTTTTTTTTTTAATTTATGAAATCAAACAAGCATTTCCATAAAATAGTAGAATAGAAAAAGATGATTGCATGTGAAACTTCAAAATTATTACGTACAACTTGCAATTTCTTTTAAACACATAATAAAGTTATCATGTAAATTTTTTCCCTGTATTCCTTCCCTCTCCTTCCCCTGCTCAAGAGATGGTTACCATCAGACACAAGTGTGTGTGTGTGTGTGTGTGTGTGTGTGTGTGTGTGTAGCAAGTCTAGTCCAAACAAGCAAGCTAAAGCTATTTCATTATAGTGACATTATTTTGGGATTTTTGTTTTTGTTTTTGTTTTCTTTTGGTCTGGTGGAATTGTTTTTAGGAGTGGCAAACACTAAAAGGGGTAAGCAGCATTTATTTATTTCCTGCTTACAGTGAATTAACAGGTTAAACAGATCAGAAATAGTCAGAAAAGTTGACAGAGTATAGGCCATCCCCACCTAATCATCTTACTCTACCTAATATGATTCATCCATTCATTCTTCACAAACATAACTTTAGATGGAACTATGCTATATGGGACAGTCAGTTCTAGAGTAATATATAATCAGTGGCAGATATGCTCTGGGAACATTATCTGGATAGCAGAGCACTGGACAGATGGATTGGAGAGACCAAGGACCAGTGAGCATATGGGGAATTAAACAGTAGAGGTGGTTGGCTCCAAGACAAGAAACAAATGTGAATGGGCCAGGAAAGGCATTTGCAGAGACTAAATAAGAGAGCTGAAGAATCTATGACATTCTGGAAAGTAGATGAAAGAGAAATTAATTCCTTTCTCTACATTTTCTCTAACAAGATCTAATGAGAGATGCTCAGATGAATTTGGTCATTGTTTCTCAGGGGACAAAATCTATGTGTATATGTATACATGTGCATATAATAGATAAACACAAATATGTACATTAGTGTATATTTACATGTATACGTGCATGCATGTATATTTACACATACACATAATATGCAAGTATATGATTGTATACATGTGTATTGTGTATATAAACATATATACATGTGTGCCTATATACCTATATTCATTCATATGTGCATGTAGACACTTTTTTCATAGCTAAAAAAATCATAATTCACCATCTCAGAGAAGAAAAGGAAAAGTATTGAGTAAAATCTAGAAATTGACTAAATCTGGAGATTTTGAATCTAACTGGGAATGAATTTTTTTCATTTCTCCCCTTCAAAAACAAAGGACTAAATGTTCTTTCTATTAGGTTCCCCATGTTTCGTTGTACCTTTGGATCCATTTCACCCTACATTTCAATTCCTTAGACCATCATTTTACTGAATGCAAGAGACTAGTTTTCCAAAATTTTCAGACAACACTGAATTTTTAGATGCTGGTCCAGAGGAAGCCTTTGAGTATTGGTCTCTCCTTATCTCTGCTCCAGGCAGTCTGAGCCCAACAAGCTGTAGGATAGACATTAAGGGCTATAAAGTGCAACCTGGTCAACCAGAGTTATCAGTGTCTTACACAGAAACACAGAAAAGACTAATCCTGGATAACCTCTGGAGAGCATGTGAAAGTCCTGAAAGCTCTTAATACACCTAATATAAAATAGACTTCTAAGGGGGTGCTCAGCTTCACTTCAAATCCCAATCTTTTTTATGCTGAACAACAAAGGATGAAGAAAGAGTTTTTAAAATAAGTCTGGGGAGTTCCTGGTCTAATTTTCTCCAGGAAAAAAAGGTTGTTATTGTTTTCAAATGGGCAGATTTTTTGAGCTAATTTTCCGCAAGTGCTTACAGAGAATAGCAAGCTAGCAACCTAGGGAGAGAAGCAGTTCATCACTCATACCTTCAAAGCCACAGAATTCTCTAGCTCAATGGGACCTTAGAAAACATTGGTCCAATACTATCACTTGACAGACATCCTGTCCTGAGGAACCCTATGGAAATAAGGAAAGGGTGAATACCTGCTAGGAACTAGAAGACGATTAGTAGGGGGTAGCCTTAGGCAAGAGAGTAACAGAATCACCAAGCTGCAAGGAAATAAGACCCTGTGTAGTTCAAATGCAATGCCATAGGCTGAGAAGACTGAGAGCTTCATGGTACCTTAGAGATCATCTAATCTAATCTCTTCATTGCACATAAGACAAAACTGAGGTCCAACATAAGTGATTTATTCAAGATCACACTGGTGACAAGTATGTTAGATTGGATTAAAACTTGGGACTTTCTAATTCCAGATCCAACATTCCTTCCACAATTCTGGAAATAACCACAGCAAAATAACAGCATAATGCAAAGGTTAACGTCATGTTAACCCTCATTCTAGAATACCTTTCTATGCTTGGCTTGAGGAAATCTGATTAGTGATAGCTAATGATTAACTCTGGGACAGGTGAAATGTACTTGGGTTCTCCTTTTCTTTCACTGGGACTTTAGCTCTCCCAGTCTACCATATATTAGAGGTCACATCATTGCTTCTACAACTTATCGTTCAGTTGTTTTCATTTTTTCTGACTCTTTGTGACCCTATTTGGGATTTTCCTGGCAAAGATACCGGAGTTGTTTACCATTTCCTTTTCCATTTCATTTTACAGGTGAGGAAACTGAAGCAAACATGATTAAGTGATTTGCCCAGAACCACACAGCTAGTAAGTACCTGAGGCCAGATTTGAATTCAGTTCTTCCTGACTCTGGGCCTAGTGATCTATATACTGTACCACTATAATTGAAGGATTTCTCAAATTATTTGGTCTCAGATTATAAGGTCTTCTTATCCTTTCATGATTAATGAAAGTTTAAATAAAGATTTATTAACTACAGGCCTATTTCAAGGTAATATTATTAAAAAAATCATTGCATCCTAGATTTCCCATTTTATTCCCTGTATGACACTGGGTAAGTCATTAACCTTTTTGGGTCTGAGTTTCCTCATCTGTAAGTGAGAGGGTTAGACTAGATAGACAATCAGATTCCCTCCCACTCAATTCATGACCTGTGGAAGAGGAACAGATATATAGTAAGATAGATAGTTCTAACAAATAGGCCAGGAATATAATTATCTGTCTAATGGGAAAGGGACTTATTAATTATCATTTCATATTTCTAGAGATCCTGAATGGAGATGGAAGATAGCTAGACACACCTATTCTCATTAAATGTCTTTAGGGGTGCAATATGGGTTATTTCCCCTTTTATGTGCAGTTTTAGCCCCTTGTAGAGCATGTTGCAACTTAGCTTAGAGCAACGTACAACTATTCCCCAATGGAGTTGTTAACAGTCAGAACAAGGATATGAGGTGTCAGAAAGAACCAGGGCTACACAAAATGATGTGTTTTGTGTGAGTAAGTAAAATAAGTGACTATAGCAAAAGTTAGCTGTGGGCAACAAGGGGAAATAGATCTAAGTGTGACAGTAAATGTTGAACAACAGGCTCTGGGCGGGGGGGTTAATGTATGGATGGCATACTTTTAAGTTTAGCCTACATTGTTAATATTTTTTCTATAATTTTCTTTAGTTCAGTTAGCAAAATAAGTCCTGATTTGTAGCATTTGCTGATTTCTGAGCTGTTAATGCTTGCACTGAAAATTTAATAACAAGCCATTTTCAGCCAGATCCATAAACTCCCAATATGTAGCACCTGAGAGTGTCTTCAAACATCAGGCTAGTATATTCTATCCATCTTAGTAGGGATGTTATATTATAGAGAGATCAATTTTGCTGTAAAAGCAAACTAGAGGCTCTGTTTGGAGGTGATATGGAAAGAGACACTATGCAGCCTGATAAATCTTTGAGAATAAAAAAATGGCAGTTTTGGTGGTACTGGGGGTGAGAGAGAAACACACACATACACACACAAGCTTTTTTGGTCACAGTATCATATCACTTAGCAACAGATTTATAACAGGTCCAATACAAATGTTGTAATATGAAAAAGAGTTGAAATATCATAATAGCTTCTCCCTTGGGATTCTTTATCCTGGCATATATTTCACTATACTAAACATACCAGCACACTTTGTATAACATATGTAGCTACCAAAATTTTTGGTGATGGCATATAAAGTATTAAAGAGATCTATGTGGTCAGCAACTGCAGAGTCAACAGCAACCCTGAACAGCAGCAGCAATAGGTAATGAAAGGCAGAGAAGAAGCAAAGTCTATCAGACCTCTTTAATGGGAATGTAACAGGAGAAATGGAGAGCCAACATTTGGAGTGATGCCATGATAGAGGGAGCACTGAATTTAGCGTCTGAAGACCTGTATTTAAACCTCAGATCTACTCTCATGAAACCCAGAGAAATTAAGTGACTTCCTAAGGTTACGTAAGAAATGAGAATTAAAAGGCAGGATTTCAACCTAAATCCTCTGACATGGGCCACTGTCATTTCCACCATCCCATGCTGTCCCCTCTATACCAAACTACAAATAGGAAATTCAAAGGTGCTCCAGATCCTTAGAATTAGTGTAGGTAATGATGATGTGCTGAGTTTCCTTGAAGAAGGTGTCTGCTTTTCTAAAGTAGAGCCATGACTACAGATAATTTTCTACCATATTATATAATTTATTTTTCTTCTTGATCAAAGTCAACTTGCAGAATAATAAATGAAATGAATGAATGAATATAAGAATCATTTATTAAGTGCTTACTAGGTACAGACAGAGGCTCGTGCTAAATGCCAAGGACATCCATTTCAAGACAGTCCCTGCTCTCCATGACCTCACACCAACACAAACGAAAGGTTTCAAATCCAAGAAAGAGGGAAAAGACCCATGGTCCTTAGGGTGCAATGGCAAAGCAGATGATAATGCCTTTTCTTTCATAAAATTTCCACTGATAAAATGATATCAGTTTTTAATGCAGAGCCATTTGAAAACTATGGACTTTGGTGACATGAGCTTTCTTTTCTAGGTCCTTTCCAGCTGTGCCTGTAAGAGTCATTACCAGGATCCATCTCCACACATGCAAAGTATGCAAAGAACAACGTGGCAGGCACCAGGACATCCTGGAAGAAGGATTGTTGCACATGTCAGTCAGTCGACAAGCATTTATTAAGTACCTCCTATGAGTCAGGCACTGTGCCAAGCAATGGTATTACAAATGAAAACAAAAACGATTGCTGCTCTCAAGAAGCCCACAGTCCAATAAGGGACATAGCATACAAACAGCTACGCAGAAAGAAGACATATCCAGGACAAATTAGACATAATCAACAGAAGGAGGGTACTAATTAAGGAGGATTTTTAAAGGTTTACTGAAGAAGGTGATGTTTTAGCTGGGTCTTGAAGGAAGTCAGAAAGGCAAAGAAGGGGAGATGAAGAGGGAGAATGTTCCAAGCATTAAGGAAAACCAATGGAAATGCACAGAATCAGAAAGTGGTGTATCTTCTTTGAGAAAGAGCAAGGCCAATGTTACTAGATTGCCAAGCATAAGGGGGTCAAGGTTGTGGGGGAGGGCAGATTGTAAGATTGAAAAGCTAGGAAATGGCCAAATTATAAAGAACTTGGACATCAGATGATTTTATATTCGATCTTGGAGGTAAAAGGGAGCTACCTGAGTTTACTGAATAGGAAAGTGATGATGATAATGATGATGATGATTGATGATGATGATGATGATCAGACCTATGCTTTAAGAAGATCAATTTGACAGCTAAATGGAGGATAGTCCAGGCATGAGGTGATGGGGGTCTGAACCAAAATGGTAGCAGTGTCAAAGTAGAGAGAGACATATAAAAGAGATGTTATTGTTATAGGACTTGACTACTGATTGAAAAAGGAAGATGAGAGAGAATGAGAAATACAAGATGACACTAGGTTGCAATCCTAAATGATTAGAAGTATCATGGTATCCTCTGTAGTAATAGTAAAATTAGAAAAAGGAGATGGTTTAGGGGAAGATAAAGAGTTCAATTTTAGCCATTTTGAGTTTAAGATGTCTACAGGACACTCAATTCTAGATGTCCAATAAGGAGTTGAAAATGCAACAATGGAGGTCAGGAGAAATGTCAGAGCTGGATAGATAGATCTGATAATCATCTATATAGAGATGGTAATTTAATCCATTAGAGCTCATAAAATCACAAGAATCACAACTGAACTCATTACCTTTCCCTCTAAATGTCCCCCAACCTTCTATTACTATAGAAGGCACCACCATTCTTTCAGTCCTTCAGACTGGAAACCCATATGTTATCTTCAATTCCTCCCTTTCAACCCTTCCCACCCCCATATTCAATGTCTTGCCAAAGTTTGTAAATTTCACCTTTGCAACCTCTCTTACATATATCCCCTCCTCTCCTCTAACACTGCCACCACTCTAATGCAGACCCGCATCACCTCACACCTGGACTATTACAATAGCCTGCTGGTAGGTCTACCCATCTCAAGTCTCTCCCCACCCCAATCCATCCTCCATTCAGCTACTAAAGGAATGTTCCTGAAGTGCCCTTCTGACCATGCCATTTCCCTACTTAATAAACTCCAGCAGCTGCATAGCACCTCCAGGATCACATACAAAATATTCTCTTTAACATCCAGAGACCTTCATAACCAAAGCTCCTACTACCTCTCTAGAGGTCTTCTTAGACCTTCTATATCATTTACTCTTCAATCCAGGATCTGGCCTCCTTGCTGTTCCAGAAACATCTCTGGAATCTGAATGTTTTCTCTGGCTGTGCCCCATGCCTGGAATGTTCTTCCTTCTTATCTCTGCTGCCTTGTTTTCCTGACTTCCTTTGAGACCCATCCAAAATCACACTAAATCTTTCCAACCCCCTCTTAATCCTATTGCCTTCCCTCTCTTAATCATCTCTTTTTTATCTTCTATATAGCATGTTTATACATATTTATGCACTTCATTTCTACCACTTTAGATTGAAATCTCATAGAAGCCAGGGGCTATCTTGTCTCTTTTTGTATCCCCTGCACTTAGCATAGGTACTAGCACATAGTAGGTACTTAATAAATGTTTATTGACTAAGTAAAACATTATAGGAGAAAAAGAGGACCCAGGAGTTGGGGCCAAGTAAGATTCAGTAGAAACTGAGAAGAAACAGTCAGACTAAGAGGAGGAGAACCAAGAGAGAGAAGTCACACATACACATACACACACACACACACACACACACACACACACACGCAGGTCAATAATGAGAAAGCAGTTTATGTTCTAGGTAGAACAACAGAGGGGATAAAGCAGAATGTATCTTTCTGATTTCAGTGCCAAATGGGACAATTGTATGTATTTGAGCAGAACAGCCAAATTGAGGAAAATTCAATTTGATAAATATTGCCATATCTGACACCCTGTCCAGTGAAGCTATACTAGCATACCCAGAAAAAAGTCAGGAATGGTTTGAGGTTTTGGTTTTGGTTTTACCATTGCTGGAATTTTCCCCTGTAACATAGCCTTCATCTTATAAGTCCATCTATATGTCTCAAGAGTTTATTTTGTTTCCCAGCCACCACCAACCCCCCTAACAATCTGTCACTTCTCACACTGACACTTCTCTAGTTTGACAGGGAAAAAAATGTTCTGATATTGACAAAAGTTCTAGTAGATGCCTCAGAACAATTTGATGTACTTGGGTGGTGTTCCAAGGATATTTAGACAATAAGTAAGATTAAGTAAAATGTCATAGAGTAGTACCTATGGAGAAATGGAGATTGTGAATTTCTGAAAGCATACAAGGGCATTCACAAACTTTTTAATATAATGTTGTAGTAAAAGAGATCATACTGACCCTGAACTTTTTTTTCTTTTTTTTCCATTGATCAATTCCCTGATATACATAAACTTCGGACATGGCATACTTCAGAAAGTGCATTAATATGGAGTTAGAAGTCCTGGATAGTAATTCTAGTTCTGTCCCCATACTAGCTTCCTGACTACTGGCAAATCAACTAATTTCTCTGGACCCCATTTTCCTCATCTGCAAAATGAAAAGAATTTGATTTAATGACCTCTTAGTCCATAAGGGTTCTTAACCTTTTTTTGTGTGCTTGTTCATCCTTTGTTGCCAAAGAAGATCATGCCATCAGAGAAATGATGACATGACTTGCACTTGACTTTGTTTTGAGTGAGGGAGGGCTGTGCAAAGTCATCAGCCTCACTTCTCCTCCAGAGGCGTTTGAATCCAGTGACCAGATATTCATCAGGATGACTGGAGATGACCCAGGATGCACTGGGAGACCTTGGGCCCTTTAGGCCAAGGTCTTTGTAGGTACTTGCTTAGGGTGAGGCAACACCCATTCATTGAATAGGCTTGTTTAAGAAGTAGCTGGGGGATGGCCCCTTTAGTGAGGCAAAAAAAAAAATGAAGACATCAGGTTGGGAGGGAAACAGCAACAGTTACTACTGACAATCACTCTGAAGCCAGGAGGGTTCAGAAGAGAGCCCTTAGGCAGGGGCCTAGTGTTATCCAATGGATGAGCTTCAGAGTGCAGTAGGTTTAAGGTTTTGGGAAAGGGAAGGGAAGGGAAGGGAAGGGAAAGGAAGGGAAGGGAAGGGAAGGGAAGGGAAGGGAAGGGAAAGGAAGGGAAGGGAAGGGAAGGGAAGGGAAGGGAAGGGAAGGGAAGGGAAGGGAAGGGAAGGGAAGGGAAAGGGAAAGGGAAAGGGAAAGGGAAAAGGAAAGGGAAAAGGAAGGGAAAAGGAAAGGGAAAGAAAAGAATCTAACCCAAGTTAACTGGGCATCTTTTGGCCATCCAAATTTACCTTCCTTTAGAGAGGGGAAGGAAGGGGAGGGGGAGACAGACAGAAGAGGAGGAGTTGAGTTACTCACCTAACTGGGTCCCCATTCAGGCAGCTGCGTCTACTCACAGATTGTTGTGTTTGTCCTTCACTGCCGAAGGCTGAACCATCAGAGAAATGATGACGTGACTTGCACTTGACTTTTTTTGAGTGAGGGAGGGCTGTGCAAGGTCACCAGCTTCACTTCTCCTCCAGAACTATCTGAATCCAGTGACCAGATATTCCTCAGGATGACTGGAGATGACCCAGGATGCACTGGGAGATAGACTGAATTGGTAGCATGGTAAAACTTATGGACCCCTTTCTCAGAATAACAATTTTAAATGCATAAAATAAAATATCTAGGATTACAAAAGAAATCAATTATATTTAATTTCACTTATGAAAATATTTCTGAAAACAAGTTCATGCTTCCCCTACTACCAGGTCAAAATCTCTTATCCAAGGGAAACTTCTAATTCTTTAAGATATAGCTTTGAAAATAATCTGTTTTACTCCGCGAGTCTAGTAGTTTGAGTGTCAGGGCAATGGGTTCTAGTCTGTGGTTGTTAATTCATTAAGAATTCAGTAAGCAGAGAAGCAAAGCTCTTCATTTTATATTTTTCCAAATAATATAGGCTTTGTCCAAGTTGCCCACATGTTCCCGAGCAGAGGAACAATGGTCATGTTTCTCTACAATGTACCAACACACCAGCTCCTATGACCTGCCTTTCTATAACCACAGTTATTACTGTCCCCATTTTATTGATGAATAAGTTGATCCTCAGAAAAGTTTAGTAATTTGCCTACAGTCATATAGTAAGCATCAAGATGCAGAATTCAAACCTAGTTCTGCCTGACTGACTCTCATACTCTATTCACTACACTGTAGTTCGTCTCCATAAACCTGGAGAGATAGAACCAGAAATCTCTCCTTCAGCCTGCTTATAAAATAATCTCAGATAAAAATAATACAAGACATGTGGGCAACAGGGATAATTCAGAGTTTTCTTCATAAATTAGTCTTTAAAATGTTGATCCAGTATCAAATGCAGTTCTTTTGATTTTTAGAATATATTGTGTCCCATGAAACATCTATGTTGACATTTGGAATGAGGCATGGAATTTGCTCAAAGACACTATTGTGATAATGAATTTCTGTTTGTGAATTTTTCTCTGCATCTATATACTCTCCCTCCATCAGAGACTACAATAAAACAACGAAGTTAGCAGTGTTTTGTTCAAGTACTTTGGAATATAAAACACCTATAGAAAATACAAGAGTTATTTAGTCAATAAATTAGTTGTTCAGCCAAGTCTCCCCTGAGATGTAGAAAAATATATATTAAATATGCTTTATGCTCTCAAAGACCTCTAGTGCCCTAACCTGAAATAATGATAAAGTGCAATGGTGTTTATGGCACCTTTTACTGAAGTACCTCCAAATACTTTCCCGACATTAATTCATTAATCCTCAGAATAACCTCTGATGCAGTCTGTGGGTGGCAAGTAACATGTGATAAATGGGTTAGCACAGGGTGGTCAAGTTTCCCAGTAAAGATTTCATTTCCCCTCTGAAACATAAAGCAAGGTGTCCTTGCTGCCTGAGCTAATAGAAGCAAGAATAAAATCATATCCTCTGTAGTCTTTTTCTAAATTTTATTTACAAACAGCTTTAATTATGTTTGAACTGATATTTCAGACTTTACCTTAGGCTTCTGAGCAGGAACCATTCTGCTCCTAACCCCTGCAGGCTAATTTTGTCAGAAGCTAAACAGTACTCTGTATAATGAGTCCATCAAGTCTCTTTGATAGATAAGATATTTATAAAATGATTACCATTTGCCAACCACGGTACCAAGTTCTTTTAGCTGATTTTCACCAATATTTGCATTATGAGATCATAGATTTAGAGCTGAGACTGATTTTTGGCAGCATAATCCAACCTCTTTATGTTACAGGAGCGGAAACAAAGGCCCAGGGAAGTCAAGACCTAGATGATGTTATATAAATGGAAGGCATCACATGTCGGATTTGAACTCAGGTCTTCTGATTCCAAAGATGGAACTCTTTTGTACTGGTAAATATTAATGATGTGATGGAGGGACTTGCTCTACTTAAATCACTTTGCTTCACTTTTGCATACTAAAAACCCAAGATTGTACTTTTTCTTGTTTAAAAAAGTAATAAAGCAAGATATTGGGACTCTGATTTGTACTAGTTCTTCCCCTGATAAATCTCCCTCTCTCTTGTGGTTCCATTTCACACTCTTTTGTCCTTTGAATGGTTCCAGATGGCTTTCCTCCCTCTTCTCCATCCCACTGAACCCAATTAAAATATTATAAAACAGAAACTTTCCTTACTCTGTCATGCCAGTCAAGCTACTTCATCCCAGTGCCTAAGCTACCATAATCTCTGAAGTGAGGCCATTGATGCTGGTCTAGCCAAGATGGGTATTGGGAGAATAGTTCTGCATTTTCACTGTGCTTTGAAATGTGGCACATTAGAGTAAAAACAAGCTTTTCCTGAAGGAGATCTCAGATAACTACAAAAGTTTGCAGCTCACTATTTAGAAAGAAATAGCAAAACATCCATTTTCTATCTAATATAAAAAGCATTAAGTGGGGGCAGGATGAAGACTCAGAAGCATATGAAAGAGTACTCCCCATCTGCAGTTATATACTTTTTATTGCATGTTTTTACCATAAGTTTACCTGTAATGCCTCCACTGATGGATAGACTATCTGATATAAGACAGTTTGGGAAAGTGAGAAAATTACTGGACTGAAAACAAAAGCATCTTAGCTCTAATCCTGGGTACAGTATATCAAAATCAAAATAACTATTTCTAATACTGCAAGAACTAGAAGTATTTTAAGAGAATGTAAACTCCTTGAAGGCTGGGACTGTGGTTCTTGTTTATGTTTTCTTTGTTTTTTGCTTTTTTCCCCAGTATTTCTAGCATCTAACACAGAGTAAACCTTATTAAATGCTTATTGATTGACTGATTGTCGAAAAGAAAAATGTCTATCTATTGATTTCTATGTTTTAGGCTTTTGGGGTTTTTTTAAAATTTATTTATTTTTAATTTTCAACATTCATTTCCACAAGATTTTGAGTTCCAAATTTTATCTCCATCTCTCCACTCCCCCCACCCCAAAACATC
This sequence comes from Notamacropus eugenii, assembly GCF_028372415.1. Classification (NCBI taxonomy): domain Eukaryota; kingdom Metazoa; phylum Chordata; class Mammalia; order Diprotodontia; family Macropodidae; genus Notamacropus; species Notamacropus eugenii. The sequence continues at coordinate 165,024,833 of NC_092873.1, read as the reverse complement.
AGGCATTCTGATTACCCATTTCCCCAGTCTGCCCTCCCTTCTATCACACCCCTCCCTTCACTTTATCCTCATTTTCTCTTTTCCTTGTAGGGCAAGATAGATTTCTATACCCCATTACCTGTACTTTTTTATTTCCCAGTAGCATGCAAAAACAATTCTCAACATGCATTCCTTAAACTTTGAGTTCCGACTTCTCTCCCTTCATCCCTCCCCACCCATCTCCACTGAGAAGGCAAGCAATTCAATACAGGCTATATATGTGTCATTTTGCTAAAGATTTCCATAATAGTCATGTTGTGAAAGACTAACTATATTTCCCTCCATCCTATCCTGCCCCCTGTTTATTCTATTCTCTCTTTAGACCTTGTCTCTCCCCTAAAGTGTTTACTTCTAATTACTCCCTCCTCCCATTTGCCCTCCCTTCTATCATCCCCCCACCCCACTCATCCCTTTCTCCCCTACTTTCCTGTAGTGTAAGATAGATTTTCATACCAAATTGAGTGTGCATGTTATTCCCTCCTTTAGCCAAATGTGATGAGAGTAAGCTTCACTTTTTCCCTCTCACCTCCCCCCTTTTCCCCTCCATTGAAAAAGTTTTTCTGGCCTCTTTTATGAGAGAAAATTTGCCCCATTCCATTTCCCCCTTTCTCTTCCCAATATATTCCTCTCTCATCTCTTAATTTTATTTTTTGGACATCATCCCTTCCTATTCAATTCAACCTGTGCCCTCTGTCTATATATATATATATATATATATATATATATATATGTAAATGTGTGTGTGTGTATGATCCTTCCAACTGAGAAAAGTTTCAAGTTACAAATATTATCTTTCCATGTAGGAATATAAACAGTTCAACTTTAGTAAGTCCCTTATGATTTCTCTTTCCTTTTCGCATTTCCACACTTCTCTGGATTCTTGCGTTTGAAAGTCAAATTTTCTATTCAGTTCTTGTCTTTTCATCAAGAATACTTGAGAGTCCTCTATTTTATTGAATGACCATTTTTGTCCCCAAAAGTATTATACTCAGTTTTGCTGGATAGGTGATTCTCGATTTTAATCCTGGTTCCTTTGACTTCTGGAATATCATATTCCAAACCTTTTGATTACTTAATGTGGAAGCTGCTAGATCTTGTGTTATCCTCATTCTATTTCCACAATACTTGAATTGTTTCTTTCTGGCTTCTTGCAATACTTTCTCCTTGACCTGGGAACTCTGGAATTTGGCTACAATATCCTGGAAGTTTTCTTTTGGGAGTTTCTTTCAGGAGGTGATTGGTGGATTCTTTTTAATATTTATTTTACCTTCTGGTTCTAGAATATCAGGGCAGTGTTCCTTGATAATTTCATTAAAGATGATGTCTAAGCTCTTTTTTTGATCATGGCTTTTAGGTAGTCCCATAATTTTTAAATTGTCTCCCCTGGATCAGTTTTCTGGGTCAATTGTTTTTCCAATGAGATACTTCATACTGTCTTCTATTTTGTCATTCTTTTGGTTTTGTTTTTTAATTTCTTGGTTTTCAAAAAGTCTTAGCTTCCATTTGCTCCATTCTAACTTTTAAAGCACTCTTTTCTTCAGTGGGCTTTTGAACCTCCTTTTCCATTTCACTAATTCTGCTTTTTAAAGCGTTCTTCTCCTCATTGACTTGTTGGGCCTCTTTTGCCATTTGAGTTAGTCTATTTTTAAAGGTGCTATTTTCTTCAGCATTTTTTTGTGTCTCCTTTAGTAAGCTGTTGACTCACTTTTCATGATTTTATTGCATTGCTCTCATTTCTCTTCCCAATTTTTCCTCCACCTCTCTTATTTGATTTTCAAAATCCTTTTTGATCTTTTCTATGGCCTGAGACCATTATATATTTATTTTTGAGGTTTTGGATGTAGAAGCCTTGACTTTTGTGTCTTCCTCTGATGATATGCATTGTTCTTCTTCATCTGAAAGGATGAAAGAAATACCTATTCACCAAGAAAGTAGCCTTCTGTAGCCTTCTATAATCTTATGTTTTTTCCTTTTGGGGGCATTTTCCCAGTCAGTGACTTGACTTTTGAGTCCTTTGTCAAGAGGAGAGTATACTCTGGGCACCTGTAAGTTCTCAGTTCCTCCAAGGTGGCACAATCAAGGGATAGGAGTTTACTCCTCTCCTGGTCTGCACTCTGATGTGGGAGTTACCACAAGCTTTTCTACCCAGGATCTGTGAGTAGAATTCCCTCTCTGGAGCCTCCATCAGTTCCACCAGCCAGTGCTCCTCCTCACTCCAGCACAGCCACTCAGGGCTGATACACAGGTCAGTTGCTCAATTCCCCCAGGGTCTTTAGACTGAGTGCTCCAAAAATGGATGCTTCTGCTGCCTGGGGCCACCTGGGGGTGGGGCTAGAGCAGGACTCTGCCCCCTTCTCCTCCAGGTGAAAGAGTTTTCTCATTGATCTTTGAAGCTGTCTCTGGTATTTGTGGTTTGAGGGATCTGGTAATTGCAGCTGCTGCCAATGGCACCCTGAAGCCTGCTCTGGTCCTGTCCCTGCCATACGGCACAGCCAAGCCTGGGTTGTGCTCCACTTCGAGCCCAGTGACATAGACCTTTTCTGTTGGCCTTCCAGGCTGCCTTGGGCTGGAAATCTCTTTCACTCTGTTGTTTTGTGGCTTCTGCCACTCTAGAATTTGTTGAGTCATTTTCTACAGCTATTTTATGGGCCGTGGGGGGAGAACTCAGACAGGTTGTCCCTTCTATTCTGCCATCTTGGCTCCACCTCCCCATGATAAACTTTCTGTTAGACCACTGCACAAGCCACTTCCTCTCGCCAGCTCACGGTCACTTCTCTCTTGGCTCTGCTTCTGTCTCTTCTCTCTCAGATCTTGGCTTTTTGGTTTTGATTTTTTTTTTTTTTGGTGACAGAAAGGTGAATTTCATCACATCTGTATAGGGAATGCCAAGTGTAGAAACTCCTCCCACCAATGAAATATGACAAATTCTCTAGCTTTGAGTCTTAGAAAGATTCTTGGTAGTTACTGAGGGGTTAAAAGACTTGATATGAGCCTACAGCTAGTTGGTGTCAGAGGAAAGACTTGAACTCAGGTCTTGCTGACTCTAAGGACAACCTTCAATCTACTAAGTTGCTTCTTCATGTTTCTATACCATCTTGCAAAAGACTCATGGGTATTCAGTTACATGACATGATCTGAGAAGCACCAAAGAAAACATTTTCCTACAAAGTTGCTCCCATTCCCTCAACAAGAAGGCAATGCAATTCCTGAAAGCAAAGGAGGATTTTAGGGTTTCCATCTAAATTTTTCCCATGAAATTTTAATAACTTAATAAAATTAGATAGCTATTACCTTGGAAGATAGCAAAAGACCCTGGACTGGCCAAGGTGAGGCAAGGAATGGGTAGATTTCAATACATGACAAGTTTTCTTTTGTTCCCCCTTGTCCCTTTAGCTTTATATGTATTGTTATCTGGAAGAAAAGCTTTGATCTACTTGACATATTTAGCCCATACTGAAGAGACAAGAGGTAAAGATTGGCCAGGCATAGCTTTAATCCAGTAACTGTGAGCCTCTTTTGCCTCTACAAGCCATGGTATTGCCCCTAAGCTTACCATATTTACTCCCAAACTACCCTAGAATGACCACTACCATACATTAAGCAGGTCCATTCCTTGGCCTTAGAGGGAGGAGATAGACAAGAGGAACAGAATATGACTGCACCTTGATTTGTACCCTTTCTCACTCTTGTTCATTCATTCAACACCATTCACTGAGTGCCTACTATGCATTTACTAATTACTGGAAGAAGGTTGGGGGGAGAGGGGACAGGAAATGTGGTGTTAACACAGAAGTGTCTGTGCCCTCAAAGAACTTACAATCTTCCTCTCTTTCTGACAAATTTGACCTGTTCTAAACTTTTTCTGATACTGAGAAATGCTAAGTAGGATTTCACCTTCATATTAAGTTTCATTGTCTCATGAGATTCCTACACACACACACACACACACACACACACACACACACACACACACACACACACACACACACACATACACCACACCACACCATACCACATCACACACCAATTCTCCTCTGACTCTATTTCTCTTCATATCCCAAGAGAAAAATGGGGATTCAATCCTATACTGTCATTATAAGGCTGTTTGCTGGCTAAAGAAATTCAGCATTTGCATATTGGGGGGAGGTCTCTCCTCATGGAACCATATTGCCATCCCTCTCCCCTGATAGGAGAATATGTGGATGGTAGCAGTATCAGGAGTCAAGCAGTAAGAGTAAGGCCAGGTGGAGTCATCTAACTGTAGCCTTAGACTCTTTGGAGTGGCAACATGACAATGCTAGGCCAGAATGAGAGTGTATCCAGAACAAAAACAGAAGTCTGACCCCCAGAAAAAGGGAATGAGAACTGTGCTTAACACAAATTTTGTCTATTTCCAAGTTTGAGTCTTGTGGGTAATGTAGCTTCTTTCAGTTGCTTCCATCTTCACCTTTCACCCCTTAATAGATCTTACCTTCCAAACTCTCAAGAAAGTTTAATCCTCCCTGTGGTCATTTTTTAAATTGAATGGCCATTTTTTTAATTGAACTAAAAAATTTCTCTGAAAGAATTGGAATCTCTTTTTCTCTATGGGTTGTGTTTTGAAGAAATAGCTGCTTATGCTCAGGTCACTGAAAAATGAAAAAAAAAATCAATACCATTTCATGTTTTGATTTCAGCCAGGTGGTGAGGATTATTTGAGCCATTTCCTTACCTTATTTAGGGATATGTCTCTTCCATAACATGGTTAACTGGAACCACACAGGAAAACTATAAAGTTTCTAACTTGCTACCCCTCCAATTCAGGAGAGATAGGCAGTTTGACATAATTTATCCCTCTGAGTATAAACCAGGAACCTCTCAGTCAGAAGTTCCTCTTGAAAAGTTGTATCTTGAATGTCATGGGACAAACAGTAGCCTTAATCATGGTATGCATTTAGAATGAGGGTTGTGCTGAAAATGAAAAGTATCATGAAAGGAATGTTGACATGCAACCCTTTCCAGACAACAGGGTTGCTATAACAATCTTTGACAGGCTATTTTTAAAGTGACCAACTCTCAGTTTTAAAGGCTAAGTCAACCCCCAAAAAGCAGCTTTTTCAGAGACAAAGGGAGAATGACAAATTGGAAACTGAAGTAGGAAGAAAACCTCGGACCTTCCATGGCCTTATGTAAGGATGACCTTATAAATGTTAAGCACCTGAGCAAACTCACTATGTGGTAATGGCTTGGTGCAAGGTTGAAAAGACTGAAGACTGACCAACCTCTTTTGTTGTTGTTCCTTAAGGCAAAAACCAGTATAGAGACTGGCTGAACACACACACATACACACACACACACACACACACACACACACACACAGAAACAGAGAGACAGAGAGACAGAGACAAAGACTTGTGTGAATTGTATGTTTTCAATCACTAAACCACATTTGTTCACCGCTCCCTATATCCCAAAGCATTGTATTCTGTACCATGTAACAGAGGGAAGCAAGTTGGTTTCCAATTCCTTTCCCAAAGTAGAAGTGATATTTTTTTGATTACTCTTCCCAGAGTAAGAGGTGGAAAATAGAGTTGGAGGGTATAAACAATCAATCAACATTTATCCAACACCTGCTATGTACCATGCACTGTACTAAGCCCGAGTGACAGAGGAGGTGGCACACGAGTCAGGCCCTGCCATTAACTAGCTATGTCATTGAGAGAGTTATTTTATTTCTCTAAGCTTCAGTTTTCTTTTCTGTAAATTAAGAAGGCTAAATAAAATGACATGTAAAGTACCATCCAGCTCTAAATTAATGTTTCTAATGGCAGATTTTGGACTTACACATAATGATGTAATGGGATAGAGATTGGACCTGTGATATTGTTGACGCAGGAAACTCCCAGATAGGATAATCTCTCTACCAGAGAAGGTTGGCAACTTCTCTGCCACTTAGAGTTTTAGAGAATTGCCTAAAGCATTGCATGATTAAGTGATTTTCTCAGACTAACATAGCCAGTAGACGTAAAAGATAAAACCTGATTCCTCTTTTTCCTAGTTCCAAGGCCAGTTCATTTCATCTGTCATAAACATTTAGTACAACATTTCTTGCTGCTGACCTAAGTGTCTCAGAAAAAAAAAAAATCAATGTAACATAACAGAAATAAATTTGTAAATTGCTTAACTACAAAGAAATATGTAGTTGGGAAGTACTATGATAAGGGCACAAACTGTAATTTACTACATTTTCTTGGAGTTATGTATTCCTTTTTTTTTATCGATTAATTTATTTATTTTTAGTTTTCAACATTCACTTCCACAAGATTTTGATTTCCAAATTTTCTCCCCATCTGTCCCCTCCACCCACCCAGATAGTGTACATTCTGATTACCCCTTCCCCCAATCTGTCCTCCCTTCTATCACACCCCTCCCTTCTCTTATCCATTTCCCTCTATTTTTTTTCTAGGGCAAGATAGATTTCTATACCCCATTGGCTGCATGTCTTATTTCACATTGTTTGTAAAAACAATTTTTAACATTTGTTTTTTTAAAACTTTGAGTTCCAACTTCTCTCCCTTCCTCCTTCCCCACCCAAACCCATTGAGAAGGCAAACAATTTGATATAGGTTATACATGTGTCATCATGCAAAACATTTCTATAACATTCATGTTGGGAAAGTCTAAATATAAATCCCTCCATCCTAACTTGCCCTCTATTTATTCTCTTTTTGGACCCTGCCCCTCCTCAAAAGCATTTACTTCTAATTACCCCCTCCTCCTATTTGCCCTCCCTTTTATCATTCCCCCAGTCCCTCTTATCCCCTTTCCCCTACTTTCCTGTAGTGTAAGATAGATTTTCATACCAATTGAGTATGCATATTATTCCCTCCTTAAGCCAAATCCAATGAGAGTAAGGTTAATTCTTTCCCTCTCACCTTCCTTCTCTTCTCCTCCACTGAAGAAGCTTTGTCTTGCCTCTTTTATAGTATTTTCTCCTTCACTTGATAGCTCTGGAATTTGGCAACGATATTTCTTGGGGTTTTGAGTTTGGGATCCCTTTCAGGAGGGGAACGGTGGATTCTTTCGATGACTATTTTGCCTTCTGAGTCTAGTACTTCTGGGCAGTTTTCCTTGATGATTTCCTGGAAGATATTGTCCAGACTCTTTTCTTCATCATGGGTTTCTGGCAGGCTAATAGTTCTTAAATTTTCTCTCCTGGATCTATTTTCCAGGTCTGTTGTTTTTCCAATTAAATATTTTACATTTTCTTCTATCTTTTCATTCTTTAGATTTTGTTTGACTGATTCTTGCTGCCTCATTGAGTCATTAGTTTCTACTTGCCCAATGCTAATTTTCATTGTATTGTTTTCTTCAGTTAACTTTTGCATCTCCTTTTCCATCTGACCAATTTTTCCCTTTAAGGAGCTATTTTCTCCATTTAATTTTTGTACTTCTTTTTCCATTCGACCAATTTTCCCAGTTAGGTTTTGTGTTTCCTTTTCCATTTGATCAATTTTCTCAATTAGGTTTTGGGTTTCCTTTTCCGTTTGATTAACTTTTCCTTTTAGGGAATTATTTTCTCCAGTTAATTTTTGAACTTCCTTTCCCATTTGTTCAATTTTCCTTTTCAAAGTGATGTTCTCATCAGTGAATTCTTTTTTTATAATTTTAAAATCATTGGCCAGTTTTTCTTCTATTTCCTTCTTCAGCTGTTCCAGGAAAGCTAGTTGTGCTTGCGAGAGGTTCATAGTCCCTTCTGAAGTTTCAGATGGAAGTACAGTCTCAGCTCTGACCTCTTTGGTGTTTGTGTTTCGGTCCTTATCCCCATAGAAAGATTCTATGGTTTTTTCACTTTTCGTCTGGTTTTTCCTATTCATGATGTTGGCTGAGTGTTGTAGCTTCTGGTTCTTTCAGTCAGAAGGTACAGAACTTTGTGTTGAGCTGATGTGTGAAAAAGCTAAAAGCAGGTTTTTGTTTTTTGTTTCCCAGATCAACCCTGGGGCTAGCTTGTTAAGTGTGTGGGAGGAGTGGTCTGGTCACAGGAGATCTCCTCAGCTGAACTGAGGCAAAGGCAAGCTCAGGGGATGGTGATCCCAGCTTCCCTATTGTCTTCCCTTTTCCCCTGGAGGGCTGAGGCACACCTAGATGCTAATGCGTGTTCCCACCCCTCCTGGGGCTCCTCTCCCAGCTCTGAGGCTTGCCTGGGTCTCAGTGCGAATTTTCTCTGCCCTGGGTCCTCTGTCCTTCTGGATTGCCTCTGCCACAGTAGGAAGAATCCCCCTTTGCTATTTTCCTAGCCTCTGGTGTTATGAGGCTATTTGCCCCCTTCTGCTGTTCCTGCTGATCCAGGATTTTTCTGGGGAAATATTTTATGGTTCTTTCATGGTCATCAGGGGGGAGGAGAGAGCATTTACTGATCACTCCGCCATCCTGGCTCCCAGAAGTTCAAGTAGGTGACTTACCGAAGTTTAGTCTTCAGGCTGAAGGTTTCAAGGGCTGCTGCGCTGATATCTGGCACTCAGCAGCTCTCACCAGCTCGGTTTGGCTGGTCTCCTGCTCCAGTGGTTCCGCCCACCGCTCTCAGGCTTCTCAGGTCCCTTCTGCCCTGCTGCGCTGACCATGCTGCGCTGGGGGCTCACCCCCGCGGAACAGATCCTTCCTGTGGACCTTCCAGTCTAACCTGGGCTCCGAATCCATCAAAGTCTGTCACCCACTGGATTCCGCACCTCCAAAGTTTGGTCAGATTCTCCTTTCAGAGGTATCCAGAGGAGTTTGTCCAGGGGCTTAGGTGAGTCGTTGTTTTCACTCCGCCATCTTGGCTCTGCCCCCAGTTAAGCTTTGTCTTGCCTCTTTTATATGAGAGATAATTTACCCCATTCTATTTCTCCCTTTCTCCTTCTCCCAATATATTCCTCTCTACCCCTTAATTTTATTTTTTTAGTTATCAGTCTTACATACTCAACTCACCCTGTGCCCTCTGTCTATATATGAAAAATCCCTCCAACTATGCTAATAATGCAACAGTCTTGAGAGTTACAAATATTATCTTGCCATGTAAAAATATAAACAGTTCAACTTTAGTACATCCCTTATGATTATTTTTTTCCTGTTTATCTTTTCATGCTTCTCTTGATTCTCATGTTTGAAAGTCAAATTTATCTAATCAGCTCTGGTCATTTCATCAAGAATGTGTCAAAATCTTCTATTTCATTGAATGACCATTTTTTCCCCTGCAGTATTATACTCAGTTATGCTACATAGGTGATTCTTGGTTTTAATCCTAGGTCCTCTGACCTCTGGAATATCATATTTCAAGCCCTTCACTCCCTTAATGTAAAAGCTGCTAGATCTTGTGTTATATTGATTGTGTTTCCACAATACGCAAATACTTGGTTTTGGCTGCTTGCAATATTTTCTCCTTGACTTGGGAGCTCTGAAATTTGACCACAATATTCCTAGGAGTTTTCCTTTTGGGATCTCTTTCAGGAAATTTTTCAGCTGGATTCTTTCAATATCTGTTTTACCCTCTGGCTCTAGAAGATCAGTGCAGTTTTCTGTTTAATTTCTTGAAAGATGAAATGTAGGCTTTTTTTTTTGAGCATGGTTTTCAGGTATCTTATAATTTTTAAATTGTCTCTCCTGGATCTATTTTCCAGGTCAGTTTTTCTAATGAGATATTTCACATTGTCTGCTATTTTTTCATTTCTTTGGTTTTGTTTTGAAACTTTTTGATTTTTCATAGTCATTAGCTTCCATCTACTCCATTCTAATATTTAAGGAATTATTTTCTTCAGTGAGCTTTTGGACCTCCTTTTTCATCTGGTCAATTCTGCTTTTTAAGGCATTCTTCTCCTCATTAGCTTTTTGGATTTCTTTTGCCATTTGGGTTAGACTATTTTTAGGTGTTATTTTCCCCAGCTTTTTTTGGTCCCCTTTAGCAAGGAATTGACTTGGTTATCATGATTTTCTTGCATCACTCTCATTTCTCTTCCCAATTTTTCCTCTACTTCTCTTACTTGATTTTCAAAATCCTTTTTGAGCTCTTCCATGGCCTGAGACAAAGTCATATTTTTCTTGGAGGCTTTGAATGTAGGAGCTTTAACTTTGTTGTCTTCTATTTGTATATTTTAATCTTTATTGTCACCATAATAAGATTCTATAGTCTGATTCTTTTCCCATTTTTTGCTCATTTCCCCAGCCACTTACTTGACTTTTGAGTGTATTGTCAAGGTAGTTCTCTGCTTCCACTGGGGGTGTGGAGGTGTACTGTCAGCTGCTCAATCCCTTCGCTATTTGTGAGCTGAGAGTTCCTGAAACAGCAGTTGCCACTGCCCTTGCTGCTGCTGTGGCTGTCTATAGTTATGTGTTTCTCTCAAACATTTCCCCCTAAATATAATGATAATAACTAGCATTTATATAGCACATTAACATTTTCAAAGAATTTTTCAAATATTATATCATTTTATCTTCACAATAACCCCAAGAGGGAGGTGCTATAATTATCTTCATTTTACAGATTAAGAAACTGAAACAGACAAAGGTTAAGTGACTTGACCAGGGTAATACAAATAATGAGTACCAGAGGTTGGATTCAAATTCAGGTCTTCTGAACTTCACTGAGCAAGTTAGCACCATCTTGGATATTTTGTCCAAAGATGTTTTAGATGTATTAGAATCTTGGTGGGTTTGTTTTAAACCAGCAATGAACCAATTTTCTTCTTGCATCCTACCATCCATTTTGCAATTCAGGTAAATTGACAGATGAGACATTACTAATAGGCATGCTGTTAGGGCAAAAAGTATTGGTCTGCAAGGACTTACTCAATATCACTTGAGGGCAGTGACACTAATGATGATGGATTATGAAAAGAACAAATCTATAAAATAATGGTCATATACAACTCTGACCCTTCTTTCAGATCCATATCCCTCTAAACACCTTAAACTCTTTGCTTATACATAAGATATAGATGTAAATTCCAAGTATTTGCATTCAATTAATGTCTTCCCTGACTTTCTCTGTTCTTATCAGTATTGTCTACCTTTAATTTTAAGCTAGTAGAGGATAATGGTCATGAACAGTATCTACCTGGCCAGGAGGTTAGAAATCAAAATTTTTATATGCAAACTTGTTTTTTTCTGATATTGGTTGGAACTTCACTATCACCATCTGAAGCTTCAATTCCACTATAGAAACTAATCTATTATCCACAGGAGAAGAAAAAAAGCATAAATGTAGTCAGAAAGGGAACTATAGTTTCTTTTCCTCTGTAAATATTTGCTATGCAGATCAAGAAAAGTCAGTTGGTTATACATGTGTTCTATTTTTGATGTACTGCACAGCTATTTTTTGGCCTTTGAAATAATGACTTAATTGTAAAAATATAAGCAGCTTTGGCTTCCAAGAATCCTTACTGCAGGAATGATCATAACAAAAGCCAAACATACTGCCTCTTCTTCTGAATTAGACACTGAAAAGAGAGCTACTGTCCAGATTCTGAAAGCTCTGCATTATCCCATTCAATGACTGAAGCCTAAAAATGGAACTACTGCCCTGCTTATCTACCTAAGAATATTCTTGTGCAACCACAGCTATAAAGTCATAGGTAGGAGCTCAGAGCTTTGTTAGTTGACATGAAATAAGATGCTTTTCTTAACAAGGAATTTCTGAGTTGTGACATTCCAGTGTTGACACTATAAAAAAGCTTTAGATAGACCAACACTACTGGGAGATCATAGGCTACACTTCTTTCTCCCTCAAATCCTCTCATTGCACCATTAGCATGTATAATTTTTTCTCTTTAAGGTATAATTTTATCTTGCTTACTGGGGAAAAAAATATCTTTTCAAGAGCCCCATTTGCCCATGAATCTCTATGTGTGGTGAAAGGAACCCAGAAGATACTGAGGTAATTGGGCTTCAGGGGTAGGGTGTAGATAAAACTGGTGATAAAAGCTAACTACATGTTAACTTGGCTTTAGGAGGCATTAATAAGGCAAGTGGAGGTGACAGAACTTCAGTTTAGCTATTCAAAATCCTAAAAGGTGATGCTGTTAAAGTGTGGCACTCAGTACATCAAGTTTGGAAAACGCAACACTGGCCACTGGATTAGAAGTTGGTTTATGTCCCAATCCTAAAGAAGGGCAAAGCCAAGGAATGTTAAAATTACTGAAAAATTGCTCTCATTTCACACACCAGCAAGGTTTTGCTTAAGATTCTGTAAGGTAGGCTTCAGTAATATGTGAACTGGGAACTACAAGAAGAGCAGGCTGATTTTCAAAGAGGCAGAGGAACTAGAGACCAAATTGCCAATATTTGCTGGACTATGGAGAAAGCAAGGTAGTTCTAGAAGAAAAGAAAAAATCTACTTCTGCTTCATTGACTACACTAAAGCCATTGACTATGTGGATCACAGAAACACGTGGCAAGTCCTCAAAAAGATGGGAATACCAGATCATCTTACTTATTTCCTCAGGAATCTGTAGGTGGGTCAAGAAGCAACAGTCAGAACTGAACATGGAACCGATTGGTTTAATATTGATTGGGAAACCTATATATTGTTGATTTATTTATTTAACTTTTACGGAGAGTTCATCATATGAAATGCTAGTCTTGATGAATAAAAAGCCAGAATTAAGATTGCTGGGAGAAATATCAACCATCTCAGGTATGCAAATGATACGACTCTGATGATGGAAAATGAAAAGAATTAAGAAGCCTCTTAATGAGAGTGAAAGAGGAGAGTGTAAAAGCTAGTTTAAAGTTTAACATAAAAAAAAACTTAACAGCTTGGCAAGTGGTCCAATCACTTTCTAGAAAATATAGGGAGAAGAAATAGAAGCAGTGTTAGATTTTATATTCTTGGGTTCAAAGATCACTACAGACAGTGACTGCAACCATGAAATTAAAAGACATTTGCTCTTTGAAAGGAAAGCTATGGCAAATCTGGACAGCATACTAAAAAGCAGAGACATTATCTTACCAACAAAGTCCATATTGTCAAAGCTATATCCTTTCCAGTAGCAATGTATGGCTGTGAGAGCCGAGTACCACAGAACTGACATTTTTGAATTATGGTGTTAGAGAAGACTTTTGAGAGTCTCCTGGAGAGCAAGGAGATCAAATCAGTCATTTCTTAAAAAAGTGAATTCCAACTTTTCACTAGAAGGTCAAATATTGAAGCTGAAGCTTAAATACTTTGGCCACATAGTGAGAAGACAGGACATATTGGAAAAGACCCTCATGTTGGGAAAGACTGAAGGCAAAAGGAAAAGAGGACAGCAGAGGATAAGATGGAGAGATAGTGTCATGGAAGCAGCAAACATGAACTTGGACAGACTTAGACTTCATGAGATAGTGGAAGATACAAAGGCCCAACATACTACGGTCCATGAGGTCATGAAGGGCTGGACACAGCTGAACTAAATTCAGCGTGCTAAATTATTCCTCTGCTCATATATGTCTTCTGCTTCTCCACTAAAGGAAGCAGTCTAAGGGAGGGTGGACAGAAGGTTAATAGATTTAGAACTGAAAGGGACCCCAAAAGCCATCTAGTCCATTCCCCCCATTTTAAAGATGTATTAAAGTTAGTGGGTCAAGATCATAATGTATTCAACAGTAGAACTGATATTTGAACTCTGATCCTATGAATTCAAGTCCAGGACTCTCAATAACTCACATTTAAATATTCTTTTAAATTTTGGCAAAGTGCTTCCTTCACAACAGTCCTATGAGGTGAGAAGAGCAAGCATTATTATCCCCATTTTAAAGATGACTGACTGGAGGCTCAGGAATATTAAATTATTTGCCCACAGTCACACATAGGAACAGAAATAGAAATCCAAGTTTCCTGACTTTAAATGCATAAGCTTTTTCTACCACCTCACGCCACAGAACTTGGTATGAACTCCTTTAGTAACCCAGGCCAAATCACTGGTCCTTAGGAGGAAATTCACTTCTTCTAAGTAAATCTCTATTTATCAACCCAATCAACATGCAATTTTTTCTTCTTTCACCAGGTCCCATATTTAAAAGACCTGGGAGGCAGGAATGGGGTTAAGAGAAGGAAACTATTCCACCTGCATTATCATGCCATAGCATAATAGTTCCAAAACAACTTCTGCTTAATGAACAACCACATTTGCATTTCAAGAGTACCTTAGGGTGCTATAAAGTCAATATAGCATAGATAATTCTGAAATCAACCCTTCTCCCTCTATAAAAGGCCCTTTAACTGTAAAAACCAGTTCTAATAAAAGGCATCTGTACTCAGACTTCTGCTTTATACAATACACTTCACTATAACATAAAATATTTGGCCCTGAAGAGCAGCTTTATGGAACAGACAATAAAATAATGTAGTTTTGAGTCATGGCTGTGTATATAAAGACTTGTTTCCACAGCTCTTCCTGTAAGGGGTCACAAATAGCAATTGAACTGAATTCTGCATGGCAGTGACCTTGGCTGTCCATCTAATCTAAAGACCTTATGACATATGGATTTAAAATACAAGGTATTCTTACATAGTACTACAGAGGCTGAAGAAGATATTGTAACCTCCCCACCCACCCAAGCCCTTTTGATCATAAGTAATAAAACCAAGTTGCAATAGGAGGGATGGTAAAGCCCTGGACCTGAAAGAAACCCCAAAATGAAAGCTCTCAGGAATATTATAACCAAATTCCAGAACTCACAAGTCAAAGGGGAAGTACTGCAAGCAGCCAGAGAGAAATAATTCAGCTACTCCTGGTGGAACCGTGAACTAGTTCAACCATTCTGGACAATAATTTGGAGCCATGCTCAAAGGGCTAGAAAGTTATATGTACCCTTTAATCCAGCAAGGCCACCATTAGATCTCTATCTTAGAGAGATTGAAGGAAAACAGAAAAGACATACCTATAAAAAATGTTTGTGTCAACTCTTTTTGTGGCATCAAGGAATTGGAAATTAAGAGACTATAACTTAGCGAATCATTGAACACACTGTGGAATATAAATGTGATGAAATATTTTTGTGCTATAAGAAATGATGAAGGGCATGGTTTCAGGAAAAGCTGGAAAGACATATGTAATGCTACAAAGTTAAATAAGCAGAACCAAGAAAACAATCCACACAGTAACAGTAATATTGAAAAGATAATCAACTATAAAATACTTTGTAACCATGATCAAGGCAGTGTGATCCATGACAATTCCAAAGGAATCATGATGTAAAATGTTATCCATCTCCAAAGAGAGAACTGATGAACTCAAGAGTATGGATTCAAGCACATTTTTTCCCTTTATTTTATTTTATTTTATTTTATTTTTTTGCTTTTTTGGAACATAGCAAATGCAGAAATATTTTTTACATGAGTTCACAAACATATATCATTACTGTTCAGTTGTTTGGGGTTTTCTTTTTTTTTAATTTATTTATTTGACTTTTAACATTCATTTTCACAAAATTTTGGGTTCCAAATTTTCTCCCCATTTGTCCCCTCCCCCACCCCAAAACACCGAGCATTCTAATTGCCCCTATCACCAATATGCCCTCTCTTCTATCATCCCTCCCTTCCCTTGTCCCCATCTTCTTTTTTGTCCTGTAGGGCCAGATAACTTTCTATACCCCATTACCTGTATTTTTTATTGCCTAGTAGCAAGAACAGTACTCGACAGTTGTTCCTAAAACTCTGAGTTCCAACTTCTCTTCATCCCTCCCTCCCCACCCCTTCCCTTTGGAAGGCAAGCAATTCAATATAGGCCAAATCTGTGTAGTTTTGCAAACGACTTCCATAATAGTCATGTTGTGTAATACTAGCTATATTTCCCTCCATCCTATCCTGCCCCCCATTGCTTCTATTCTCTCTTTTGATCCTGTCCCTCCCCAAGAGTGTTGACTTCTAACTGCTCCCTCCTCCCATTGCCCTCCCTTCCATCATCCCCCCCACCCTGCTTATCCCCTTCTCCCCCACTTTCCTGTATTGTAAGATAGGTTTTCATACCAAAATGAGTGTGCATTTTATTCCTTCCTTTAGTGGAATGTGATGAGAGTAAACTTCATGTTTTTCTCTCACCTCCCCTCTTTATCCCTCCACTAATAAGTGTTTTGCTTGCCTCTTTTATGAGAGATAATTTGCCCCATTCCATTTCTCCCTTTCTCCTCCCAATATTTCTCTCTCACTGCTTAATTTCATTTTTTTAAGATATGATCCCATTCTATTCAACTCACTCTGTGCTCTCTGTCTCTCTGTGTGTGTGCGTATGTGTATGTAATCCCACCCACTACCCAGATACTGAAAAGTTTCAAGAGTTACAAATATTTTCTTTCCATGTACGAATGTAAACAGTTCAACTTTAGTAAGTCCCTTATGACTTCTCTTTGCTGTTTACCTTTTCATGCTTCTCTTCATTCTTGTGTTTGAAAGTCAAATTTTCTTTTCAGCTCTGGTCTTTTCATCAAGAATGCTTGAAAGTCTCCAATTTCATTGAAAGACCATTTTTTCTCCTGAAGTATTATACTCAGTTTTGCTGGGTAGGTGATTCTTGGTTTTAGTCCTAGTTCCTTTGACTTCATGGAATATTCCATGCCCTTTGATCCCTTGATGTAGAAGTTGCTAGATCTTGTGTTATCCTGATTGTATTTCCACAATACTTGAATTGTTTCTTTCTAGCTGCTTGCAATATTTTCTCCTTGACCTGGGAATTCTGGAATTTGGACACAATGTTCCTAGGAGTTTCTCTTTTTGGATCTCTTTCAGGCGGTGATCTGTGGATTCCTTGAATACTTATTTTGCCCTCTGGTTCTAGAATCTCAGAGAAGTTTTCCTTGATAATTTCATGGAAGATGATGTTTAGGCTCTTCTTTTGATCATGGTTTTCAGGTAGTCCCATAATTTTTAAATTGTCTCTCCTGGATCTATTTTCCAGGTCAGTTGTTTTTCCAATGAGATATTTCACATTATCTTCCATTTTGTCATTCTTTTGGTTTGTTTTTGTGATTTCTTGGTTTCTTAGAAAGTCATTAGCCTCCATCTGTTCCATTCTAATTTTGAAAGAACTCTTTTCTTCAGTGAGCTTTTGAACCTCCTTTTCTATTTGGCTAATTCTGCTTTTGAAAGCATTCTTCTCCTCGTTGGCTTTTTGAACCTCTTTTGACAATTGAGTTAGCCTATTTTTCAAGGTGTTTTTTTCTTCAACATTTTTTTGGGTCTCCTTTAGCAAGGTATTGACTTGCTTCTCATGCTTTTCTTGCACCTCTCTCATTTCTCTTCCCAGTTTTTCCTCCAACTCTCTTACTTGATTTTCAGAATCCTTTTTGAGGTCTTCCATGGCCTGAGCCCATTGGATGGGCTGGGATACAGAAGCCTTGATTTCTGTGTCTTTCCTTGATGGTAAGCCTTGTTCTTCCTCATCAGAAAGGGAGGGAGGAAATATCTGTTCACCAAGAAAGTAACCTTCTATAGTCTTATTTTTTTTCTCTTTTCTTTGCATTTTCCCAGCCAGTGACTTGACTTCCAAGTGTCCTCTCCATACCCACCACGCCTCCAGATCCTCCCAGCCAGTTCTTGGTGTCTGAGATTCAAATGCTGCTTCCCAGCCTCAGGGCTTTGGCAGGGGCAGGGCTGCTATTCAGTGTGAGATTAAGTTCAGGTGCTCAGGTGGAGGCAGGGCCACCCCACTGGGCTCAGATTCCTTAGGGGGTTTATGCAGAGACCTTCGACAATAGATTCGGGCTCCAGCCTGCTTTGGGAGCCCTTGTCTGCTGCTGCCTCTGCTGCTGCCTCCCGAGGGGGCCTGAGTTATGGAGACACCCCAGTCTCCTCTCAGCGAGCCAAAAAAGATCTCTCACTGACCTTTGCGGCCAAGTCAGGGCTGGGCTCTGGTCCAGGTCCGGGGCACGACGGACCTTTTGCATCAGGTTTTCAGGTCTCTCTGGAACAGAAATCTCATCTGCTCCATTGTTCTGTGGCTTCTGGTGCTCCAGAATTTGCTGGGAGTTCTTCTTTACAGGTGATTTATAGGCTGTGGGTTCAGAGCTAGCGTTATGTGTATCTTTCTACTCCGCCATCTTGGCTCCTCCCTCTTTGGGGTTTTCTTGACAAAGATCCTGGAATAGTTTGCCATTTCCTTCTCCAACTCATTTTACAAATGCGAACACTGAGGAAACAGGGTTAAATTACTTTCCCAGGGTCAAACAGCAAGTAAGTGTCTGAGGCCAGATTTGAACTCAGGAAGATGAGTTTTGTTGACTCCCAGGCCTAACACTCAATCTATTGTGCCAACAAGCTGCCCTTTTTATGTATAATGGATATCACATCTCATGCCTTTTCCATAAGTGGAGGAAGGGTAGAGGGAGAAAGGAAATTTGAAACCAAAAATAAAATTAATCAGCTAAAAATCAAAACAAAACACTCTTCTTTAGTTATCACTCTCCCATATGTATCATCATCCCCTATTAAAATATAAGCTATTTGAGAGAAAGGCTATCTCACATTTTAATGTATCTGCAATGAAGCTTAGTGTTTGGAACATACTAGGCACTTTAAAATGATTTTTAAAACTGACTCTGACAATCTCACATGCCCAGAGCCTAAACAACCAGCATATCCAGCTTGGTCAAACACTCAGAAAATTTGCCCTATACTTCACCACCCAAATCTACAAATGACTGGTTTGAACCAAATCTTTGATTTGATTTTCTGCAATATAGGATACTCTTACCAAGCTCATGATTCTCACAACAGTTTAGAAAACTCTCTTCTCTATATTGAATAACCTGGAAAATTAAATTAATGAAAGAGACTAATTGAACATTGAACTATATGAAAAGGAAATTTGTTGATTATGGGTGGAGCCAAATGAAAGAATAAAAGCATGGACTTATCTGCACTCTTCCACAAACTCCTTCAGATACCTTTAAAAAAATGAATCTGAACAAATTTTAGAGTGGCAGAATCCACTAGAAGACAGAGTGGGGCAGATTTCCAGCCCAGGACAACAAGGAATGTCAACAGAAAGATTCTATTGCAAGGACTAGGCAGAGCACAGAATATGCAGGCTACACCAGAGCAGACTTGACCACAGCCATAGCAGAGCAGGAATGGGCCAGGTGAACTGAATCAGAAGTGGCAGTGTGGATTCCCAAGGCTCTCAGCACCAGATGAGAGTCCAGCAGAACTGAGTGAGAGAGAAGCACAGGGCCCACTGCAGCAGCTGCAGCCACTCCTGGGGTGATCAGCCCACAAACCAAATGTTTTAAAGTCAACTTCTTGAACTTCTGTGAACCAAGATGGTGGAGTAAACTATAAGTGCTCTCACCATCTCTTTGTTAACCTCCAAAAACCCAGAGAATATTGCCCCAGGAAAAATCCTGGAATAGTGGAGCCAGTAGAAGGGAAACAGCAGTCTTTCAGCTCAGAGGCTAGAGAGATGGATGGGAAGGGTTCCTCTTCCTGTAGCTGGAGGGCACCAGTGCAGGACTGGAAGCATCCCAGCAAGCACCTCCTCAGTGGAGCAACAGAAGAACCTGAGTCCCAGGGGGTGTAGCCAGTAATCTCCAACACCAGGACCCCAGGTGTGGCTTAGCCCAGCCAGGGGAATTGGGCAGACACCAGCACAGATAGAGTTCACCAACCACTGAGTCTGCCTGTGCTCTAGCACAAATTAAAGAGAGGAGATCTCCCATGGCCAGACCAACCCTTCTGCACACCCCATGCCAGGAGTTTCAGTGCAAAACTGAAGAAACCCAGGATTTACCCTGGTCTTGGCCTTGGCACACACAAACCAATTCAGCACCAGGTAAGCTCCAGCATTATGTAACTTCTAGCTGAAAGAACCAAAGCCTACAACATACAAAGATAGAAACCAGGCCTCAAACTCCCATCCTAAGAAACATGGTACAGAGCCTCCTGTGCTCCAGAAGCAGAGATCCACTTTAAAAGCCAGGAAAAATGCAATCACAATGTGCAAGAAGCAAATCAGAAAAGCTTAGAACATAGAATCTTACTACAGGGACCAGGAAAATCAAAATATGAATTCAAAAGAGGACAACACTAACAATATACCCACATCTGAAATCTCAAAAAGGAATATGAACCATTCTCAAGCCCAATAAGCATTCTTGGAAGAGCTGAAGAAGAATTTCAAAAGCCAAATAAGGGAGGTAAAAAAATGTTTGTGCAATGATGTTGAAAATACAAAATGGAAAAACAATTCACTGAAGAGAACAGTGCCTTAAAAAGTAAAATTGACAAAATGGATAAGGAAGTACAAAACTTTACTGGGATAATTGGACAAATAGAAAAGGAAATACAAAAGCTAACTGAAGAAAACAATTCATTGAAAATTAGAATTGGGCAAGTAGAAGCTAATGACTCTATGAGGCACCAAGAATCAGTCAAATAAAATCTAAAAAATGAAAAATAGAAGAAAATGTAAAATATCTCATTGGAAAAACAACTGATCTGGAAAATAGATCCAAGAGAGAAAATCTAAAAATTATTGATATACTGGAAAGAAGAGAAGAAAAGAAGAGGCTGGAAAATATCTTCCAAGAAATCATTAAGGAAAACTGTCCTGAGGTCCTAGATCCAAAGGGCAAAAAAGTCATCAAAAGAATCTACCTATCACCTTCTGAAAGAGATCCCAAGTTGAAAACCCCAAGGAAAATTGCTGCCAAATTGAAGAACTGTCAGGTCAAGGAGAAAATAATGCAAGCAGCCAGAAAGAAACAATTCAAATATCAAGGCATTACAGTCAGAATCATTCAGGACCTTGCAGCTTCTACCTTAAAACATTGGAGGGATTGGAATATAATATTCTGTAAGGCAAAGGAGCTTGGCCTACAACCAAGGATCAATTATCCAGCAAAACTGAGCGTAATCTTTCAGGCAAGGAGATGGATATCCAATGAAATAAGGGATTTTCAGACCTTGCTGATGAAAAGGCCAGAGCTCAATTGAAAATCTGATCTTCAAATATAAGGCTCAAGAGAGACATAAAAAGTAAATGGGAAAAAAAACTGTCATTCATTATGGGCAAACTCTTTATATCCCTATTTGGGAGGATGATACTTGTTAATCTTGAGAACTGTATTTTTATAATGACATTTAAAAGGAATATGCATTAATAAAGGAGTGGGTATAAATTAAATGTTATGAAGATTAAAAACATAATTAAAGGGTATGAAAGGATTGTAATGGGAAAGCAGGAAAGGAGGAGGTAGAAAAGGGTTAAATTACATCACATGATGAGGCACAAAAACATATTATAGTAGAGGGAAAGAAGGAAGGGAGATGAGCATTGTGTGAGCTTTACTCTCATCTGATTTGGTTCAGGGAAGGAACAGCATACTCAGTTAAGTATAGAACTCTAACTTGCCATACAGGCAACAGGAAGAGAAAAGGGAAAGAAAAGGGAGGAAAGAAGTAGTAAGGGACAAGGGAGGGGTGCTGATAGAAGGATAGGAAGACTGAGGTAGGAGGTGGTTGGGGTGTATGTATATTTGTATATGTGTGTGTATACATACATAGACAGAGAGCACAAGGTGAGCTGAATATGAAGGGAAAACATCTAAATAAATAAAATTTACTGTGGAATGGAATGTACTAGAAGTAAGAGAAAGGGAGAGGTAGAATGTAGTAAATCATCTCACATTCAGGAAGGAAGAAAGAGCTTCTGCAGTGGAGGGGAAGAAGGGTGAGATGAAAGGAAATAATTAAGCCTTACTCTCATGGGATTTGGCTTAAAGAGGGAACAACACACTCAATTGGATATGAAAATCTATTTTACCCTGCAGGAAGGAGATAGGAGAGGGAAGACAATAGAAGGGACAGCAAATTGGGGAAAGGGATAATCAGAAGCAAACACTATTGTGGGAGGACAGGTCATAGGAGAGAATGGAATAAATGAAGAGCAGGATAGGACAAAGGGAAGTATGGTTAGTCTTTTACAACACAGCTATTATAGCAATGCTAACTTTTATGGAAGTGCTTTACCTTGTTACAAATGTATGACCTATATTGAATTACTTGTTTTTCAATGAGGGTGGGCAAGGAAAGAAGGGAGAGAATATGGAACTGGAAATTAAGCTATACAGGTGATGGAGGATAGTCATCTATTTTGCCCTACAAAAAAATAGAGGGAAAAGAGGATGGAAAAAGGGTGGGTAAAGAAGAGAGGACAGCCTGGAGGAAGAGGTAGATATGATGCATGCTGTCCTGGGTAGGGGGGTGGAGAGAGATGGGGAGAAAATTTTGAATTTAGATGCTTGTAGAAATGAATATTTAGAAGTGAAAAATAAATAAATTGTGTATTTTTTAAAATGTTCATACCCTTTGATGCAGCAATACTGTTTTTAGGACTGTGTCCCAAAGAGATCATAAAAATGGGAAAAGGACATCCATGTACAAAAATATTTATAGCAGCTCTTGTTATGGTAGCCAAAACCAGGAAATTGAGGGGATGTTCATCAATTGGGGAATAATTAACAAGTTGTGTTATATGAATGTAATGGAATACTATTGTGCTATAAGAAATGATGAATAGAAGGACTTCAGAAATACCTGGAAAGACTTATGTGAACTGATCTGAGTGAAATGAGCAGAACCAGAAGAACATTATATACAGTAACAGCCCCAGTTTGCGAGGACTGTTTCTAATACACTTAGCCCTTCACAGCAAAGCAAGCACCTAAAACATTTCCAAAAGACTCTTGATGCAAAATGCCATCCACATCCAGAGAAAGAAATATAGAGTGAGAATGCAGAATGCAGCAGACTATTTTCTCTTTTGTTATGTTTTATTTGGTTTGTTTTTTTCTCCTGGTTTCTCCCATTCATTTGATTTTTTTCTATGCAACATGACTAATGTGAAAATGTGTTTAACAGGAATGCATGGGTAGAGCCCATATAAGATTATATGCCATCATGGGTATGGGGGAAAGGAGGGGGAGAAAAATTTAAAACTTATGAAAGTGATTGCTGAAAACTGACAACAAACAAATTAATTATTAAAAAGAAAGGGGGCATATATTTGTTTCCCCTGAAGAATATTTTCACCAGGCTATAATTCCTGGGACATATCTAGCAAAAGAATCAGAAAACTTACATTGATCAGTATAACAGCAAGGATCCCCGCATACCAAGGAAGGCCTGCTGTACAGGTTCTTAAATGAAAGCAACTTTTGAGAGGTCAACAATCATTTTAATCAAACACATATATAATTCACTTAGTTCAGTGGAAAAAGTCAGCACCCTGAACTTCAGAGAAAATATAAACACAGAAATAAAGATCTGCAGACAGATCCAACTGTCTGACCATTACATACATACATAGTTACCAGAGAGAGAAGCACCAACATCTAGGTTTTCAAAGGCAGGGGGCTCCTTAGTGGTTACCCAGAGTCTTGTCTGGCCAAACACTTCAAATGAGTAAGCCCCAAAGTAAAACTCACCTCAGACTATTTATATACTTTTCAGGGCCAGAGGGCATCTCAGCCCTTGAGAACCAGTGCCTCATTATAAATTAACAAAAGGTGTGGGTCTTCCTACAAAACAAATCTCCCCTAATCAAACTTCCCTTAATGGGCAGACCCATTAATGGGTGGGGAGGATCTTTAACTCTCATAATTGCTATTACAACCAGCCAACTCTTTTTCTCCTTTGCCTGGTACTAGAGATATTCATATTTTAAATCTCTGATAGGTCTCTGTTGTTAAATGAATAAAGCCCAAATTTCTTACTCCAATGTTCAAGATCCTCCAAACTACCAAACACCTTCCAAGTCTTGTATCAAACTTGTCTCCCTCATAGTCCCCTCAATCAAACTAGACAATTCATCTTCTAAACATGCTCTGTATTTTCCCTCCTTGTTGGCTTTGTCTACACTCTTCTTTCTCAGGGGAATATTTTCCCTACTCTCTTCCCCCCAAATCTCTGACCATTAAAAACCTATTCATTTTTCTAGATCCTGAAAAAAATGTCAGCTCAGTTAAGATTATTTCTCTACTGAGGAATTTTAGGGTACAACTGACTATTCTCCCTAACAAGTAACTGCATCTTAAAGCAGTGGACAGTAGGATAATTGCTTGACCAATGATTAAAGAAACAGTTCCCAATAACAAACTAGTAGCCTCCAGGGAAATCTGTCTTTTCATCTGAATTTTCTGTTTAATAAGGGCTATCTCTGTCAGAGGCCTGACAAGTAGTCAGAAAGTCCATGTAATTTTCTATTTAATTCTTCATAGGTGTTTCATGTTTCCAAGGCTGTTAACAGGAGGGAGTCTTTCATGGACAATTCTAAGAGTAAGGTCTCTTCCAGCTCTAAAATGTCATGATGCTTTGCTATGAATATTTGATCCCAAGAATCTTTGAATCCTCATAAATTCCCAACAAGTGATTACTGCTCACCCTTTGTTCTGTCTCCACTTAATGAAATCATGAAGTCTTTCCTATTCCTGGATACTTAACCCTCAGTTTCCCTACCTCAAAAAGAGACTGTAACATGAGTCTCACAGCACTAATATCTGATCATAAGATTATGGAAATTATATCCAACTGCTTCATTAGGGTCCCAGTTACCTATGGAAATGGGCTAGGTAATGGAATTTGTTAATACAAATGATGGGACTCCAATGAAAGAACTTCCTCGGGGTTGGGGCGTGTTTTGATTTGTACAGATAAGTAAAACAGTATAGATCTGAGATAGAAGGTAAATAATCCTAAGCATTAGACATGCATCTTATGGGAATTTATAGCAGTCCAAAGTCAATAGGTGGGAGGATATAGAGGTAGAAGTTCAGAATAGCTTGATGAAGTCAGAGAAAAACATTATTCAGGCAGCAACACTAGGAATCAATAAAGTGATAGCTAATTTTATGCAGTGTGTCTGCCCAAGACTTCATTCTTTTATGTTAACACTGTTCTAAACATACTATCTCCTTCTTCTGCTATGTTGGCATTACTGTTAGCCCAGACTGCTTCTTGCCCCCATTTCTCTGTTTGAAAAGAGTAGAAGTGAAAGCAGAGCCTTGAAACATGGCCAGTTGTTGGGCATGTATTTTAGGGCCAGGTGAGAATTTGTCCTACATAAGAAAGCAAAATATAGAGAGTGCCATAAAGTTAGCTTTTTTTTCTGATACATTCTTCAAAACTTCAGTGTTTTATTACATCTGCTTATATTTCCCTTGTCATATTGGTGGAACAGAAATATTTTGAATAATGTATTTTTCCTGCCCATTCCCAATTAGCAGTAGTGGAAAAAGAGTTCAAAAGATGGTAGCTTAAAGTACTGCACAGAATACTGCATGTGAAATCAGAATGGCATGGCTTCAAACCCTGCCTTCAACTCCTTATATATATTTCATCTTTCTGCATTTCATTTTCCTCATAAACAAAATAAGAAGGTTTGATTCAATGGTCTCTAAGTCTTGTTTGGGAGCTTACAGTTCAGGAAAGACTTCTGTCATTGACAGTTTTAAGTTACATATTTGTGGAGTCAGACTTATCTTGAACAAGACAGTGCCTATTACACAGTCATTAGACAACCCCACTGATTAGAGGAATAAGGGCGATATCCTTATGGAGGCAAAGGGACAGGAGGGAAAAAAAACATAAATAGAAATAGCTGGGCAAATTGGCACCACAGCATTTATTGGGTATCAAGATCCAAAGCTTAAGAAGAGAGAGATGACCTGTTGCTGAGTGGAGATTGAAGATCAAGTAAAGTCCTTCTGAGATTAGGAAGCCAATATGTGGAGATCTTAACTGTTTGTCTGACTCAGCTAAACTCCCTAAAACTTAGCTATATTGTGATCGTTTACATTTCTTGTCCCTATCATGGTGTGCTCATGGGTAGGATCCACTAAGCATCCTTGGGATTCATTTTTCCCCACTGGCACATAGATCGGGTATGGCCTGAAAGTGACAGCAGGAGAAATATGGTAGCAGGGTATCATGGAAATGAATGGAAGAGAGTCTTAAACAGAAAAGAAGAAAGATACGTGAGACTCAGCAGAGGTCAAGGAGAATGAAGATAGAGGTAAGACCATGGAAATCACTGATCGTATGAGGGCATTTTTCATGTCAAATCAATAGGAGCCACTAAGAAGGAATGGGGAGGCTAGGGGAATTGGGGAGAAAGGTTAACTTGATGCATGACAAAGCAAATCCATATAATCAATATAAAAAGGAATCAGCAATCCTCATATGAATAAATGTTAAAATGAGATGGAGAAGCTCAGGACATCTCCATACTGTAACTGACAGAAATCATTTCAGTAACAGAAACAGCATCACTGCGAAAGAGCACCACATTTCCATCAGTATTTGCCTGCATATCTCACAGCAGAAAGAATATGAGAAAGAGACTTATGATAAGTAAAAATTAATCCAATTCACAATAAAATGAAAATGTCATAAGCCCAGAGAACATTCATGAGTGGGATTTTGTTCAAGGTCCCTAAATTTAATGAATTGAAATTAAGTACCCTACCATACCACAGTTTGAAAATGAAGGATTTTATTTTAATGAGATATTTATTTTACTTAACAATAAAGAAGGTACATAACTTCCTTAACTTAATTATTCATCAGAGAAGCAAGTTCTGGCTCTTTGCTATAAAGATCAGGTTTTAAATGGAATGGGGATTGGAAAGGAAAGAAGTTAAGTAAGTACTGCCTAAGCCCTAACCATATCCCTTCCCCCTACCCCCCAAAGGTGATCCCTGTACTTCAACTTCAGAATCACCAAATTTAAAACTTGGAATGAAGCTTAGTTAAGCCATCACATCCAACCACACTTGAAAGGAATCCCTGCTATGACATAATAGACAAGTGGTCCTTCACTCTGCTTGAAGGACTCCCAAACGGGAAATGTAACCATCTCTTGAGGCAGCCCACTCCATATTTGCTCAGCTCTAATTATTAGAAAGTTTTGTTCTTATTTTATTTTGTTATTCTCGACATCAAACCTAAATTTGTTTCTTTGAACTTCCACACATTTCTCCTGGTTTTATCCTCAAGGGCCAAGTAGAATCATGGAAGCAATCTAATCTCACATGAAAGTCATTAAAATACATATGTATTTAAATATTTTATATATGTATGTGCATGTGTGTGTGTGTGCGCATATATATATATATAATAAGGATTCAAATTCTGTTTCAGATACTTTGTAGCTATGTGGGCTAATATGTATGCACATATATGCTAATGTGTACATGTGTTTGTGTATGTGCATGTATATGTATGTATACATGTGTGGAGATATGATATATGATAGATTTGGAGCTGGAAGGGACATCAAAGGCCATCTAATATCTTCATTTTATAGATGAGTAATTAAGGAACAGAGGAGTTAATTGAATTGACCATCATCAAAAAACTAGGAAATATTCGAGACAAGATTTTAAATCAGGCATTTTTACTCCAAACTAATGTCCCATTCACTATGATGTGCTGACTCTCAACTTGAAAATGCCCCTTAGTTTCCCTTCTTCAGGCCAACTATCTCAAATTCCTCCAACTAATTCTCATATATTACAGACTTAAAGTCTTTGTCAGTTGTGGTTGTCTTGCCCTGAAAACTCCTCAGTTTCTTGTTAATTAAAGTCCAAACAGAACACAATACTATACACTAAATGTGGTCTGAACAGGGCAAGAAGTACTTTTTTTTTTTTTTTTTAAATAACTGAACCTGTGGTTTCATCAACGTAGGGAGCTTCCAGTGAGGGACTTTCTCTATCAATGAAAATCAAATCAACTCCCCAATTTATAGTCTTGGAGAGATCCCTGGGTCACAGAGAAGTTTATTGACTTGTCCAGGGTCACAGACAACAGGTGTTAAAGGCAGGATTTGTATCTCCATTCTTCCAAGGCCAATTCTCGATCCAGTGAGCCACATTGTCTCTTAGTGATGGCTAAATTTTATTCTTCCACATACCACAAATACTGAGAAAAGTCTAAATCCCAGCAAATTAACTTCATTCATCATAGGCTGATAGGTGGTACAGTAGGAAAAGAACCAGGCCTAGAGTCAGGAAGACCTCAGTTCAAATGTGACATCAGATAATTTCTAGTTGTGTGACCCTGGGCAAGCCACTGAATCTCTTTTGGCCTCAATTTCCTCATCTGTAACATGGGAATAATTTGTGAGGATCAAATGAGATGATAATTGTAAGACACTTAGCATAGTACCTAACATGTAATAAGTGCTTTATAAATAGCTATTATTATCGTAACTGTAATTATCATACTCCGAAAGAAAGGACAGAGGGTGTAACTATAGCCATCACAACAAAAAAGGTAACCTCACCTTCAGGGGAGGCAGCATGCTAAAGTGGAAAGATAGCTGTATTGTGACAGGGAGGGCAAAAGATCTGAATTCAAATCCATTCTCTGCAACTTACTACCTGTGTCACCTTGGGGGAATCGCTTCCCTCCACTTAAGTTTATCTTAACTGTAAAATAGGGAAGTTGTATTCAATAGTCTCTGAACTCCTTTCTACCTTTAGAATAATATACCATGTAACAATGGCATACTAAATGCCATGTCATGGATACCTACATTCAGTGGAATACTAACACTCCAATTTCATATCTGTTTCCCTGAGAAAAGAGCAAGTCAGGAGGATGGGAGGGAAGTCAAGAAAAATAGAATCTATTTAATTTGAAGAATATGTTAAAGAAAACCTTAGCTGTCCAGGGTCTAGGAAACCAGCCAACAAGTTCAACTCATGAACCAGGGCACCCACCAGGAAGGACTTCTCTGGTCGAGGCGCTTGGCGGAGACTTTTGACAACCTATTCAAAGATCACTTGGAAACCATAGTGGGCTGAGTACACTAAAATGATTGTGGAGTTGAGGAAGTATTTCCTTCTCTGACATAATTTGAGAAGTCTAAAAGATTAGGGACAGCACAAGCATTCTCATAAAGTGTGTTAGGGATAAACTCTTAACTTTCTTGATACAGATTAACACTAACAGAGATACAGCCACAGCTATTTGTTCAGTAATGAAAAGACCTTTCATAAAGGAAGTATTTTATTCTGAAGGAATTAATTAGATCGTCTTACAAAGGCTATGATGCCCATGTCAACCACTTCGCCTCTGTAGTAACTTTAATCAGGGAGTGATAAGAGCAAAGACTAAGGAGTGCTACCTCTCATGGTTACCACATGTGTGAACTTGGGTAAATCACTTAACCTCCACAGACCTCAGTTTCTTCATCCTTAAGAGGAAATCGGTAGATTGGAGGGCCTTTGAGGTCCCCTCTGTGTCTAGATTTATAATTATATGAACCAAAGACTATTAGTCACAGTAATGATTAGTGTCTATTTAAGCTTTAAATATACAGGGTATGTTCACAGTAGCAACACTGTGTGTTGTCTTTTACAGAGGAGGAAACTGAGGCACACAGAGTTTAACTTGCTTGCCCCTGTCACATAGATAATGTTTTAGGGCTGGGAGTCAAATTCAGGTCTTAATCTTGTTGTCTTTCTCTATACAAGCTGGAATGGACTTCATCTCATCTAATTAACTGATTTTAGAGATGAGTAAATTAAGATACAGAAAAGTGACCTCTCCAATAACACAGTGATACTTAGTAATGGCAGTTAGGTGGTACAATGTAGTACATTGCAGCTGCTATCAGGAAGACTTGAGTACAAATCTGGCTTCATATACTGACTTGCCATGTGACCCTGGGCAAGTTACTTAACTTCTCAGGATCTCAATTTCCTCATCTTGTAAAGTGGAGAAAATAATAACACCTATCTCACAGGCTTATTGTGTAGGTCAAATGAGCTAGCATATGCAAAGCACTTTACAAACCTTGATGTGCTATACATATGTACTAGGTATTATCATCATCATCCTCATCATTAGATATGTATATTTTTTAGAGCACAGACCATAAGGGTTTTTTTTGCTCTATCACACCAATTTCTTTTTTATTCAATAAATTATAAATACATCTAGATCTTGCCTGACCTTCACTTTTCAATCAATTGTGTGACTGTGAAGATATGATCTGCAATAGAAAAATATTTGTGAAAGTTTCCCTGCTCCTTTCTCATGTTTTCATCAAAGATACTTTCAATATGTGAGTAAACCATTTTCATATAGATTTCATTGATACAAGAAAGTAGATCTATAGCTCAGCAGTTATTGACATTTGTGGGTAATAACAGTTTGTGAACTTTCATCATTTGGCACTTCTCCCGCATTCAGATAGTTTAAAAATCAATCCTTAAATGCTTTCAAAATTGTGTTACCACCAGAAGAGATTTCTTCTGCACACACTTGATATGGTTCTACGGTCCTTCTAGTTTTGTTCTCCTTTCATGTCATTTGTGCACACCAGTCACTGACAAGTTAGATTTCAAATTAAGTGGTTGCATTATCATTAATAATGAAAATTATGGTAAAATTATAGGAATGCTATCTGTTCCATTACTGATCTATTTGCTGTCCTCTTTCCAATTTCACCTGTAAATGCTCTGAATTAGTTGGGTCTCACAGCGAACTTTCTGCAAATTCACTTCCCCCTCCTTTGCTCTTCACTATATTATGAAATGATGCTAATACTCTCCTACCATCATCATCCATAACAGTTCACAGATGAGTTTATATTCTAAACTGATGAGGCCACTGGCTATTGTATCTCTTCATTTGATAAGGAGATTAGGTTTTTGCTGGCTGAAGAAGTTTCTAAGTTCCTTTGGCCTTCCAGTGATTGTGTTTCATCAATTAAACTCCTCTGGCTGATAATGGGAGTATGCTTTCTTGTCCTTTATCCACTTCCCATTTGTCAGTATCAACAGCTCATTTTACTGGGTCACATTTGAGCTGCTGCAATTGCATAAAATGACTTCTCTTTATCCTTTCTTCTAGTTTCATTTTTATGAATCTAATCTGACTAACCCTGATGGTCTGAAGACACACAGATGCCTGATTCAGAAATGACTCCCATATCAGTAACCAGATATTTCCTGTCCTTTAAGATATAGTCAACTTCACATTTTGTGAAATTATACAGGGACTACATTATTCTGTACTTTCCAATTCTCTTCTTGAAGAATTCATTCATGATAAATAAGCATCAATTTTCTTAGAAGTCTAGAAGAGTTTTGATCTTTCATTCTTAATCCTGTAACATCTTTTGAAACTCCCCTATTCTTCTCTTACTATTGATCTTATCTGAGTAGCAGTGTGTATGTTGACTGGGTTTGGAGTCCCACATAAAATTATTCTACCTCTTGATCTACTGCAACAAAATTTGATGCATAAACTAGAATTGTCTTTATGATGGTCTTTTTCTCCTTAAGTTCCCTTTGAGCCCTGTGTGCTGAGATAATCAAGTTCCCCCATTAACTGATGTTTCTTGCTGTATATGGGCACGTAGTGAAACTAACTCCCCCAACTCTTGTTATTTTCATTTTAAAGGAAAGTAAGACAGTCATCTTTCCGTTTAGCTCACACTACCTTATGTTCTCTGATACCATTTATAGATAGCATATCAATATTGATATGGTTTAGTTCTTCCAGTAGTATGTCAATTAGATCATCATATAAGGATCACACTTTCAAAGTTCAAATAGGTGACTGAAAATTTGCCAGATTCTTAGCACTCACTACTAATTTTCTACTACTCTGCAACCAGAAACAAAAGGACTAAGGACCACTTTGATTTTTTTTTTTATTTGTTTCATGGTCTGCCATTACCAAATAATTCATTCCTTAATGAGCTACAGATGTTGATTGTCTCTGGGCTTAGCTAAGCTTATCCTCTGAGAGTTACATAATCATTTGCCTAGACTGTACATGAAGTCTTGCCAGCTTTGTAGAACTTTGTTTTTCTGGCCTTGAGAACCCTTTAAGAAAATATTTAAATATAAAGAACCAAAAAATATCATACAAAGATACAGTAATCAAAATCTATGCAATAGGATAGTTTCTTTTATAGACAATTGGGTGATGTGAAACAATTGTGTCACCTTCCCTCACCTTTAGAGGTTATTATTATCCCCATTTTATAGATGAAGAGGAAAAGAGACCAAAAGTTTTTTTTAATTTCTTAGAAACTTCATGCTTATTTATCACCAATAAAAAGTGATGCTAGCATTTATTAAGACCTTACTATCCACTAGGTAGTGTGCTAAGTTCTTGGAATGCAAACACAGATAAACAGACAGTCCTTACTCTCTGACATTTTAAAGAGGGAAGCTTACTTTCTAAAAGGGGGAACATTACCCATATTAAAAAAATTAAATGTTTTGAAAAGTGGGGGAGCAAAAAGAATGGGAGAGGAGAAGGTCCCCAGGAAGTGGCATGGTAGAGAAGTCTGGAGAGTAAAAAGCAAAGCTAAAGCAAGGCTGAAGGAATGAGCATGGCTGACCTTGTCACTTACTCAAAATGGAGGTTCTCAGATGAACTCCCCATTAATGGAAGGTGCCACAGAAGTGGAAGGATCTTCTAGGGTGAGAAGGCCACAAGGAAAAGCCATCTTCAGAATGAGAAGATGACTGGGAAATAGTGGAGAAATTTAAAGTCAGATGTGGAGTGAGGAGAAAAGAAAAAAAATTAAGGTTTCAGAATTAGTATCTCTGTTCTGTGACAATAGCCCTTCATTTCTGATAATATTTAGTGTCATCTAGAGCTTGAATAAATGAAGGTGAACTCTGAGGAATTATAATAACCAGGGAGAATAGATGCCAAGATCTACTTACATCCTGATAGAGAAGCAGAACACTACAGAAGAATGTCGCAGACATCACCAACCAATGGTCAATGTCTCTATTGTTTTGTTTATCTGATTTCCTTTGTCGTTGCTCTGACAACACTCTCCCTCCTAATTCTGGGCCTTTTCACTAACTTTCCCCTATACCTGGGATGCTTTCCCTCCTTGTTTCTTTCTTCTTCTTTCCTTAAAGATTCAGTTTCAAACCTATCTTCTCTGCAAGCCTCATAACATTCTTTCCCACCACATACTACTGGTGCTTTCCATCTAAGATTACCTCCGATTTGCGTTTTGTGATTTTTTACAAACAGGTTTTTGGTTTGTTTGTTTTTTTTTTTTTTGTATATTATCTTCCTCATTACAGTGTGAGCTTCTAGAGGGCTGGGACTTTTGGTTTTTGCCCTCATTTGTTTCCCTTGGTGTTTAGCACCAAGCTCCTAATAAATGTGTACTAACTTGACTTCATTTACCACCAATTCTCTATGAACATCATGCCCACCCCAGGATAAGCTCATCACCTGATATCTCATCCTCTTGGACATCTATTTAGCTTTGTTATTCAACCCTCTTCTGTTCTATTGGTTGCCTCTCCCCTCTGATTGGAGGGCTGGAAGGCAGAGTAAGGAACTCCTCCAAAGACCTCCTTTTATAAAGAGCTCAGGTTTTTTCAATCTTCCATCCAACTTCATTTACTTACCACGAGCTATTCTACTTGGTTTGGACTTCATGAATATCATGCCATCATGCTGATTACCCTCTGGTGGCTACCCTCTTCTCCTTTCAGCTTCCTTTGTTTATTGTCTTCTCCATAAAATTTTAAGCTCCTCGAAGTCAGAAACTATCAGTTTTGGACATAGAGTAGATATTTTAGAAATTTTAATTGACTATTGACTCGACTTTATTATTAAAAAGGTTCAAATGCCAAGGAGGAAAATAAGTGTTTTTAGTGACTCTCTGAATCCTTTGGGTTCACTCCCATAAGTACATTCCAGATTTACTCAGGGATACAGAAAGACCAGATGTGTCAGTATGACCACCCCACACTCTATGCATACCTATGATTATAAGTGCATCAAAATGCAACCTACTTAAGCCATGCTTATCATCAAATGACTGCTGAAAGTGACATTGTCCAACTCTATAGTTCCAAGATAGGATAAGAATAAGGTATGGCTAGTGAGTGACTATAGGACTCATATGCTATGGAAGTGTTTCAATCATAGTTTCCTCTCAGGTTTCCGATGGTCTATTGAATGGAATGTAGACATGTAATTGTTATTTATCCTTCATTTTCAAAGAGGAACAGTGACATCATAGGGTGATATCTTGACTTGCATATGAATTGGATTTAAGTGAGCCAGAATTGCACAAAGTTGTCAACCTCACTGTCTTTTCCAGAATTATTGAAGTCCAGTGGCAAGACAAAAGTTAAGACTGACCTCGGCATCTACACTATCTGACCAAGCTTAAGCACTCCATAGCACCTGGCCATTGAAAGAGATTGCTCTTATCCACCCATTCATTTGGAGGATGTCTTCACATGCTTGGGGTAGCCCACCCCCTAACTCACAAATAGGTTTGAGGCCTGTTGGTTGACCTGGTTCAGGTGGTCTGCCAAGACAGTTTTACTAGAGTGTGGCTGCTGTGTGTGTTACAGCTTCTTTGAGTCACAGGTGAGATTTGAGTAACAGGCAGACACAATAAGTGGATGAACAGTGTTGAAAAGGGCTCAGCAAGCCCTCACATCAGAGGTACTAGTCCTTCCTCATACACATAGTATTTTATAGCTTACAGTGATCTTAGAAATCATTAAGATCAATTTCTTCATTTTAAAATATTTTTCCCAACTACATGTAAAAAATTTTAAAAATTTAAAAAATATATAATTTTAATTTAATATAATTTCAAGTTCTAAATTCTGCTCCTGCTTCCCCACTAAACCTTTTGTAAGAAGCCAAGAAACTTGATACAGGTTACAGATAGATAGATAGATAGAAAGATAGATAGATAGATAGATAGATAGATAGATAGATAGATAGATAGATAGATATGTAAAATGAAGAAGTTTTTAAAAGTATACTCTGATCTACACTCAGACTTCCTCAATTCCTTCACTGGAGGTAGATAGCATTTTTCATTTAAATCCTTCAGATTTATCTTGGATCATTGTATTACTGAGAATAGTTAAGTCATTCACAATTGATCATCTATAATTTGCTGTTACTATATACCATGTTCTCCTGGTTCTGCTCATTTCACTTTGCATCAGTTCATGTAAGTCTTTCCAGGTTTTTCTAAGAGCATCCTGCTCATCATTTCACATAGCACAACAGTATTCCATTACAACCAGATACCACAGCTTGTTCAGTCATTA
Organism: Notamacropus eugenii; assembly: GCF_028372415.1. Lineage (NCBI taxonomy): Eukaryota > Metazoa > Chordata > Mammalia > Diprotodontia > Macropodidae > Notamacropus > Notamacropus eugenii. The sequence goes on along the minus strand of NC_092873.1, from coordinate 164,989,724 downwards.
CCCAATTAATAGGCATCCCCACAATTTCCAATTCTTTGCCACCACAAAAAGAATTACTATAAATATTTTTGCACATAGGTCATCTTCTTTTTTGTTCTTTATTTCTTTGGGACACAAACCAAGTAATGGTATTGCTAGGTCAAAAAGTACACATGGTTTTATAGCCCTTTGGGCATAGTTCTAAATTTCTCCACCAACAGGTCAGTAGTGTCTCAATTTTTCCACATCCCCTCCAATATTTGTCATTTTTCTGTTCTGTCATATTAGTCATTCTGATAGGTGTGGAGTGGTACCTCCAAGCTGTTTTTATTTGCAATTGTCTAACCAATAGTGATTTTGAGCAATTTTTTTCATATGACTAGCAATAGCTTGGATTACTTTATCTGAAAACTGCCTATTCATATGTTTTTACCATTTATCAGTAAGATCAATAAGAGAATAGCTTCTACTCTAATAAATTCAAATCAGTGATCTGTATATTTAAAAACTGAGGCCTTTATCAGAGAAATTTGCCATAAAACTTTTCTCAATTGTGATTACTATGTATTTCACTTCATCCCATTTCCCCTGTATATCTATCTCTCTCTTCTTTCACCAAGTTCTCAAAAATGTTTTACTTCTAACCACCTACCCCAATCTGTTCTCCCTCCTATTAGACCACCACCTTCCCTTCTGTTATCCCTTTCCCTTCCTACTTTCCTGTACAGTAATATAGATTTCAATACCCAAATGAGTGTGTTATTCCCTCTTTGTGCCTATTTGATGAGAGTAAGGTTCAAGTGCTCGCCTCGCACTTCCCTCATTTTTCCCTCTACTGTCTAAGCTTTTTTGTGCCATTTTCATGTGAGATACTTTGCCCTATTCTACCTTTCCCTTCCCGCTTCTCCCAGTGCATTCCCCTTTCTCACCCCTTAATTTTTTTATATCATCCCATCACATTCAACTCACATTCATGCCCTCTGTCTATATATATATACTCCTTATAATTTCCCTAATTATGATACAGTTTTTAGGAGGTGTCATCTTCCAAGTAGGTATATAAACAGTTTAACCTTATTGAATCCTTTATGATTTCTCTTTCCTGTTTACCTGTTTATGCTTCTGTTGAGTTTTATATTAGAAAGTCAAATTTTCTATTTGGCTCTGGTCTTTTCATCAGAAATAGTGAGAGTACTCTATTTAATTAAATATCTATTTATTCCATTAAAGATTATACTTAGTTTTGCTGGTAGATGACTTTTGGTTGTAATCCTAGCTCCTTTGCTCTCTGGAATATCATATTTTAAGTACTCTGATTATTTAAAGTAGAAGTAGCTAAATCTTGTCTTCTCCTGACAGTGTTTTCACAATTGTGAATTGTTTCTTTTTGGCTGTTTGTAATATTTTCTCCTTGGCCTGGGAGCTCTGGAATTTGGCTATAATATCACTTGGAGTTTTCATTTTGGGATCTCTTTCAAGAGATGATTGGTGGATTCTTTCAATTTCAATTTTACCCTATGATTCTAGAATAGCAGGGCTATTTTCCTTGATAATTTCATGAAAAGCGATGTTTAGGCTCTTTGTTTGATTATTGCTCTTAAGCAGTCCAATAATTCTTAAATTATCTCTCTTGGGTCCAGGAGAGATGTTCTTTTTCCAGTGAGATATTTCACATTTTCTTCTATTTTTTAATTCTTTTATTTTTACTTTACTGTTTCTTGATGTCTCATGGAGTCATTACCTTCCATTTGCCCAATTCGAATTTTAAGGAATATATTCTTTGGTGAAATTTTGTACCTCCTTTTCCATTTGATCAGTTCTGTTTTGTTTTTTAAGACATTCTTCTCTTCAGTGACTTTTTTGTGTAACTTTTTCCACTTGACTAATTTTGTTTTATTTTTTTAATGAGTTCTCTTCAGTGGATTCTTGTGCCTCTTTTACCATTTGGTCTTTTCTGCTTTTCAAGTTGTTATTTTCTTCAATATTTTTGTGATGGTATTTTTTTTAATCAGGCTGGTGACTTTTTTCTTAATTCTGTTGCCTCACTCTCATTGATTTTCCTATTTTTTCATCTCACCCTCTTATTTGATTATTAAAATGCTTTTTGAGTTCTTCTAGGATTTCTTTTGGGCCAAGTCCAGTTCAGATTTTGAGAGGGACTTAGGATTTATCTATTTTGACTTCATCGTCTTCTTCTGAGTTTTTTGTTTTGATCTTATGTTTACTCATTTCTCTGCCTATTTCTTGACTTTTAACTTTATTTGAAAGTTGGCCTCCACTCCCAGGGTAGAGGAAGCATTAAGATTCAGGTTTTTTGTGCAGCTGTTTTGCAAGCTAGCTCTTAGAGTCTGTAAGTTTTCAATTTTTACAAAGTGGTGTGATCTTTTCCTTCAGTATGTTTTTGAGTCTCCTTTAGCAAAATGTTGACTTATTTTTCATGATTTTCTTGTAGCACTCTCATTCCTCTTCCCAGTTTTTCTTCTACTTACCTTATTTGATTTTCAAAATTCTTTTTGAGCTCTTCCATGGCCTGAGAATAATTCATATTTTTTCTTGGAGGCTTTGGATATAGGAGCTTGGATTTTGTTTTCTTCTTCTGAGTGTATGTCTTGATCTTCCCTATTACCAAAGTAAGATTCTGTGGTCTGAGGTTTATTTTTTCCATGGTTTGCTCATTTCCCCAGTCAATTACTTGACTTTTTATCTCTTTGTTAAGGTAGGGTTCTAGAAAAGAGCAAGATGGCAGAGTAGAAAGACGCACATACACATAGCTCCGAACCCACAACCCACAGAACGGCTAGAGGGGACCAACTCACGGTGAATTCTGCACCCAGAGGCCACGGAATATTGGAGCGAGGGAGATTTCTGTTTCGGAGAGACCTGCAAACCTCCCCCGGGGGGTCCTTCACGCTGCGGACTGGGCACCAGGACTGGGAGCAGAGGGCAGCCCTGCAGGGGCCGCGACACCGTGAGGAAAAGATCCGAGCGGGCTACGGGGACGGGATCTCCAGCGGCCACGCGGGTCCCTCCACCCACAGAGGGACCTGCAAACCTCTCGCAAAAGGTTCGTCGCGATGCAGACGTGGAGCCCAGCCCAGACCTGCGGCGGCCGCGGCTCAGAGAGGTACAGATCTGAGCAGGCTTCAGGGACGGGATCTCCAGCGGCCACACAAGTTCCTCCACCCACAGGTGACGGGGGTCGGTGAGAGAGTCTCTTTGGTTGGTCGAGAGGGGAATGGGGTGCCCCCATGGCTCGGGCCCCCCCCCCGGGAGATAGAAGCTGAGAGGCGGTGGCAGACAGGGGCTCCCCAAGTGGGCGGGAGCCTGGATCCATTGTGGAAGGTCTGTACATAAACCCCCTGAGGGAACTGAGCCTGAGAGGTGGCCCTGCCCCGACCTGACCACCTGATCTTAATTCTCACACTGAATAGCAGCCCTGCCCCCGCCAAAAGCCCTAAGGCAGGAAGCAGCATTTGAATCTCAGTCCCCAAACACTGGCTGGGAGGACCAGGAGGCGAGGTGGGTGTGAGGAGAATATTCAGAGGTCAAGTCACTGGCTGGGGAGAATGCCCAGAAAAGGGAAAAGAAATAAAACTATTGAAGGCTACTTTCTTGGAGAACAGACATTTCCTCCCTTCCTTTCTGATGAGGAAGAACAATGCTTACCATCAGGCAAAGACACAGAAATCAAGGATTCTGTGCCCCAGCCCCCCCAATGGGCTGAGGCCATGGAAGAGCTCAAAAAGAATTTTGAAAATCAAGTTAGAGAGGTGGAGGAAAAACTGGGAAGAGAAATGAGAGGGATGAAAGAGAAGCATGAAAAGCAGATCAGCTCCCTGCTAAAGGAGAACCAAAAAAATGTTGAAGAAATTAACACCTTGAAAACTAGCCTAACTCAATTGGCAAAAGAGGTTCAAAAAGCCAATGAGGAGAAGAATGCTTTCAAAAGCAGAATTAGCCAAATGGAAAAGGAGATTCAAAAGCTCACTGAAGAAAATAGTTCTTTCAAAACTAGAATGGCACAGATGGACGCTAAGGACTTTGTGAGAAAGACAGATATCACAGAACATAGCGAGAAGATTGGAAAAATGGAAGATAATGTGAAATATCTTATTGGAAAAACAACTGACCTGGAAAATAGATTCAGGAGAGACAATGTGAAAATTCTGGGACTACCTGAAAACCATGATCAAAAGAAGAGCCTAGACATCATCTTCCATGAAATTATCAAGGAAAACTGCCCTGAGATTCTAGAACCAGAGGGCAAAATAAATATTCAAGGAATCCACAGAACACCGCATGAAAGAGATCCAAAAAGAGAAACTCCTAGGAACATTGTGGCCAAATTCCAGAATTCCCAGGTGAAAGAGAAAATATTGCAAGCAGCTAGAAAGAAACAATTCAAGTATTGTGGAAATACAATCAGGATAACACAAGATCTAGCACCCTCTACATTAAGGGATCGAAGGGAATGGAATAGGATATTCCAGAAGTCAAAGGAACTAGGACTAAAACCAAGAATCACCTACCCAGCAAAACTGAGTATAATACTTCAGGAGAAAAAATGATCTTTCAATGAAATTGGAGACTTTCAAGCATTCTTGATGAAAAGACCAGAGCTGAAAAGAAAATTTGACTTTCAAACACAAGAATGAAGAGAAGCATGAAAAGGTAAACAGCAAAGAGAAGTCATAAGGGACTTACTAAAGTTGAACTGTTTACATTCCTACATGGAAAGACAATATTTGTAACTCTTGAAACATTTCAGTGTCTGGGTACTGGGTGGGAGTACACACACACACATGCACACACGCACACATACATAGAGATAGAGTGCACAGAGTGAACTGAAGAGGATGGGATCATATCTTAAAAAAAAAATGAAATCAAGCAGTGAGAGAGAAATATTGGGAGGAGAAAGGGAGAAATTGAATGGGGCAAATTATCTCTCATAAAAGAGGCAAGCAAAAGACTTATTAGTGGAGGGATAAAGAGGGGAGGTGAGAGAAAAACATAAGGTCTACTCTCATCACATTCCACTAAAGGAAAGAATAAAATGCACACTCATTTTGATAGGAAAACCTATCTCACAATACAGGAGAGTGGGGGACAAGGGGACAAGCAGGGTGGGGGGGAGGATAGAGGGGAGGGCATGGGGAGGAGAATGCAATCCGAGGTCGACACTCATGGGGAGGGAAAGGATCATAAGAGAATAGAAGTAATGGGGGACAGGATAGGATGGAGGGAAATATAGTTAGTCCTATACAACACAACTAGTATGGAAATCATTTGCAAAACTACACAGATTTGGCCTATATTGAATTGCTTGTCTTCCAAAGGGAAGGGGTGGAGAGGGAGGGAGCTAAAGAAGTTGGAACTCAAAGTGTTAGGATCAACTGTAATGTTCTTACCACTAGGAAATAAGAAATACAGGTTAAGGGGTAAAGAAAGCTATCTGGCCCTACAGGACAAAAGAGAAGACGGAGACAAGGGCAGAGAGGGAGGATAGAAGAGAGAGCAGATTGGTCACAGGGGCAATTAGAATGCTTGGGTTTGGGGGGGGAGGGGATAAAAGGGGAGAAAATTTGTAACCCAAAATTTTGTGAAAATAAACGTTAAAAGTTAAATTAAAAAATTAAAAAAAATATTAAATATTAAATATAATAAGGAGGCAATTATTTTTACTTTATACTAGGTAACTTCTAAAGATGTGGGGAAACTGAAGTGCTGAGATACCAGTTACTCCTCAGTATGTCAGAATTCATTATAAATATAGCACAGAGCCAGGTATAATATACAGGCACTGCTTATTCTCAGCAAGAGTTAAGCTTGAAAGTATGTTATTATTCTTAATAATAATAGCAGATATGATCATTTGTCCACACACACATATGTGTATATCTCTCTGTCTCCCTCTCTAGCCTATTATGTGCCAGGTTTTACTAAGTGCTTTACAAGCATTACCTCATTTGATCCTCACAATAACTCTGGGAGAAAGGTGTTATTATTAACCCCATTTTATACATAATGAAACTTAAGCAAACAGAGGCTAAGTGTCTGGTTCAGGGTCATACAACCATCAAGAATCTGAGGCTGGATTCAAATTTAGGTTTTCCGGACTCCAGTCCCAGTGCTCATGTCACATAGATGCCCATATGAAGGGAATATGTTGGGATCACATTTCAAAATCATCTTGCAATCTTATACAGCTTTAAAAACACTTGTTCCAGTTGATAGAAAACATTCCTGATTTCCATTTGTAAAACAAAACAAAACAAAAACCAAAAAACTAGAAACTGGGTAAATATCACCATTCTTTTGTATAAGATATGGGAGACTACACATTTGGGAAAAGAGAGGTAAGGTATTATTACAGGGAAAGGTATCTGTTTCAGCCTCAGATGAACAGTCAGATAGATTAAAACAAGGAGGACGTGGTGACTTCTCAGCGGGCAAACTAACCTCAATGCAACTCTGAGTAGGACCTTTCCATTTAGAACTTATTTAAAACTGGTCCAGGTATAAAGGAATTTTACTTGCAAAGCATATTGTTCCCCAACCCCCCCTTTTCTAAAAATATCAAGAAAGTGAGAAAGAGCTGAAAAAATAGATGTGGAGAAGGATTTTGCAAACATATGCACACCCATACTTACATGCACACCCATCCCACCCACTCCCATACACACATACACACACATACACACACACACACACACACACACACATTTGGGTCTAATGGTAGCCATCTTTGGGGGTGGAGTGGGAGAAGAATAAAAAAGGAAAAAATTTCTTTTTATATATTAATAAAATTTATATATTTAGATATATTTTTATATATTTAAAATAATATTTATATATCTTTATATATTTAAATTTTTATAAATATTTATATACTTAAAATAATTGCAAATTGTACATAATAGATTTATAGTTTCATGTGCAATCATTTTCCCCCGCTTCTATGGAAATGCTTATTTTATTTCTTAACTTCAGAATGAAATTAAAAAAAAAAGTATCCAAGACAGAACTTGAACCCAAATCTTTCTGACTTCAGGTATCATGCTCTGTCTACTATAGACTATACTGTACTATGTTTTATAAGGTCTGGTGCCTTTTCAACAATGTTTACTGTGATTAGGACATTCTATAATGCTAGAATTCAAGGCTCAGGGATAAATTAGAATTTTGTATTAATGAAGTCCTTCAAAGAGTTGTTCAGCATGTAAAAATTTACAGGCTGGAAATTCACTAAGAATGTATACTAGACACTGTGCTGGGTCATAGAGATGCAAAGACAAAGAATGAAATAATCCCTGCTCTCAAGATTATTGTCTAACAAATATATATGCACAGAATACAGATAAAAACAAAAAAATACAAATAAATGCAGAGTAGACAATATGAGGTAGTTTGGGAAGGAGAACATTTGCTGCTGGGAGATCAGGAAAGACTTCTTACAGAAGGTTGTACTTGAACTATGTATTGAAGGAAGAGAGGGAAGTGAGGAGAGAATCCAGAGACAGGGGATGTTACAGTGCAAAGCCCGAGATGAGACATGTAGTGTCATGGGTGAGTAACAGAGAGGTCAGTTTGACTAGATTGCAGACTGTGGAGATGGGGGGAATGTCCAAAAAAACTGCGAAGATCAGTGGGAGCTAGGTCGTGAAGGGCTTTAAAAAGCTAAGAAAAGGAGTTTACATTCTCTCCCAGAGGGGACAATAAGAAGTCACTGGAATTTTTCAAATGGGGAAGTGACATGGTTAGATCTTTGTTTCTGGAAAATCATTTTGGCAGCTGTGTGGAAGATAGATTGGAATGAGGAGAGACATAATTGGTCAGGGAGCCCAATTATTACAGCACATTAAAGTAAGAGAGGGGTTTTTGGAGTCATGGTGGAAGAGGAAGGTCTGATCATGGCAATGGGAAGTGAGGAGTATGGCCCCAGGTGTCAGGGGATGTGAAAGCAGGAACAACTAGAATTGGAGGGAATACCAAGAAATGTGATAGCTTCAGGAGAAAGTTCAGTGAACATCAGAAGATGGAAGGAATGTAGAAGGAAAAGATCTAGATGAAGGAAAGTTTATTAACCATCAAGGTGCCATTTTCATTGAATGGTTCTTTATACAGGACAATTTGAAGTTTCACACTTGTCAGTTTTCTTGGGCTTCTCTTGATTATTCCTTTTCTTTACTGGAAATTCTTGAGATGCAGATTTCCTTGGCAACATTTTCTTTTTTCCTGCAATCTTCTTTGATTGACAAGATGTTTTTCCCCCCTGCAAAGAATCCTTCTCTAGTTTTTTTTTCATTTTCTGTATTTACCCAGGGTACTTTTTTCCCCTAAGATATCCATATATATATATATATAAAATAAAGATATTTCCCATCTTGAGACAGGTCACACAATGGAGAACTGGAGTTCATAGCAGAAAAGAGAGGTAAAGAAATATTAGGACTAGGGAAAGCTAGGGCTGAATCTATTATGGCATGCGGGACACTTTCATTTCTGGTCTCCTTGATGAACCCAAAATAATCTTGAGTAGCCTATGTGAAATGGGATCCTCAGTCAAGTGGCGCGATGGAGGTGGTCTGCCTTTGTGTGTGGAAGGGTCCTTTGAGAGGGGTATAAATGGTACTGGGACTCTGGAGAGGATGCCAGTCTGAGAACCAGTAGATGGAGAAGATAATTTGGTCAGCTGGTAATCCACTGGGGGAGATGGGGAGGAAAGATTAAAAATATAGGATGTGTGAAGGGTGGAGGCATAGCACCCCTCCCATGCCCATGCCTAGGGCTAAGTCAGCTTCCTCCTTACAGAGGCAGGTAGAGGAAGTACTTGATTGAGCATTGGACTGGATCAGAGAGATCTGGATCCAAATCTTACCTCTGAAACTTACTAGCTATATGATTCCAGGCATATAATTTAAACTGTCTTAGCCTCAATTTCCTCATGTATAAAATCAGGCTCCTAATAGGATCGACTTCAAAAAGTTGTGATCAAATGATCAAATAACCTAGTATTTGTAAAGTATTTTGAACCAGTTCTTCAGGCTCACAACATAGGGCATCATCCTTGACCACTTACTATCTCTAACTTCCCATCTCTAATCTGTTGCCAAAGCTTTTCAATTTTACCTTTGCAACATCTTTTGAATATGTCTCCTTCTGTCATCTAATATCATCACCACTGGTACAGGCCCTCATCACCTCATACCTGAACTACTGCAGAAGTCTTCTTGTGGATGTGTCTCCAATCTAATTCATCCTTTATTTAATCACCAAAGTGATTTTCCTAAAGTGCAAGTCTGACCGCCCCCTCTCCCCCAATAAACTTCATTGGCTCCCCATCACTTCCAGGATCAAATACAAAAACCTTTGGTGTTCAAAGTCTTTCATAACCTAGCCCCTTTTTGCCTTTCTGGTCTTCTTACACCTTACTCCCTGCTATGTACTCTTAGATCCAGTGACTGACATCCTGACTGTGCCAGGAAGAAGACTCTATCTTTTGCGTCTGGACATTTTCTCTGACTGTCCCCCTATGCCTGGAAAGCTCTTTCCCTCGTTACCTAATGCCTTTGCTGACTTCTTTAAGTTCTAGCTAAGACTCCATCTTTTACAAGAAACCTTTCTTAACACTTCTTAATTCTAGTGCTTCACCTCTCTTATTCATTTTCTATTTATCCTGTATATAGCTTGTTTGTAAATACGTATTTGCTTGCTGTCTCCCTCTAATAGATTGTAAGCTCCTTGAAGACTAAGACTATCTTTTGCCTATTTCTGCAACCCCAGGGCTTAGCACAATGCCTGGCTAGTAGGTGATTAATAAATATTTACTTTCTGACTAACCTATTGACTCAATTGGCAAATCACAATGCACCATAGAAAGGTTAGCCATAATAACTTTGCTATTATTGTTAATTATTACATGGTACTGAGTCTGTCACTGCACATCTGGCAAATGAAATAATACTTGCCCTCCTTTGTGAAAGTAAAGCAACGTGACTGAAAGTCATTGAAAGGTTCAAATCAAAGTAAAATGAGGCAAGCTTTGTTGTTTGTCCTTCTTGGAAGATAAGTAATGACATTGGTAATATCTTGACTTGTTCATAAATTTGATTGAAATGAGGCAGAGTGGCACAAAGTCCTCAGCCTCATTCTTTCTTCCCAAGTTATGGAAGTTCAGTGACAAGGCGAGTCGCTACTGGCAGTGGCTTGGGATGCAGAGGAAGATCTTGGACAAATAGGCAAATATGATCCACAGCCCAAACTCGGGTGCTGGTGCCTATGCAGCCTGGGTCCAGTGAGAGTTATGTTTTGAAGTGGGAGGTTTTCTAAATTTTCTAAGCAAATGATCTAAGCAATTTAAGAGAAAGGGAAGCATCGAGCCTCAGACCCTGAGGCTGCGGAGAGGTATGTGGGTTGTTGTCTGTGGGAAGGGCTCCCTTGCCTGTAGGCTAAATACTCCTGCTTGGGTTTGACTGATTTGGGGGCCTTCTGGTATCTTCTACAGAGGCTGGCCTCAAATGGAATGAGCCCCAGAGATTCAGATAAGCTTACCTTGTTTCAGTTTGCTCTGGGTTTATTGCACCCTTGTTATCTGTGTGGAGCGCGTGCACCGAGGACTTACGAACATACTTCTGTGCATACATGAGTATGTGTTCACCTACCCCCAGACTTTGTATAACAGCTAATGAATTTCTCTCAGTTAACACAATTATCTATATTTATGTTCAGACTTTAGACTACCCACATATATCACATTTGGGGGGAGGTCAGACTCCCATTTTATCTCTATTGAATAATATATGAATATGTCTTTGCCTTAATCTCCTGCCTCTCCTGTGTGGGTAAGCAGGCAGATGTTCTCCTCCCTATCTGTTCCCCATCCCCTCCTGGGCTGACTGGTAGATTTCTTTCCCCAGCCTCTCTTTTACTACAAAGTTATCAGCTCAATTTGTCCAAAGGAAACTTCTGCTATTTCAGGCTCACAGATGATCATTTATCACAACCTTTGTCATAGGGATAACCCTCCCTGAAACTACAAGTTTTTTCCTTCCATCTGGCTGTCAGGATTTTGATCCAGGATTGGTGTCACCAAGGGCTTATGCTTTGATACTCTGCCTCCCTGGCCCCAAGGAGGCAGTTAATTATGATTTCGGTCCAGGGTCAGACTTGGGAGTGAGGTCTTGATTGGGGCAAGCTGGGAAGAGGGTGCAGTTCTATGTAGGAGTTTTATTCCAAGACCTTGTTCTGGAAGGCATTAAGAGTTTCTTTTCTGCCCTAGATTGCCCCTGGATGTCTGGACCTGCTGCAGAACAAGCATCTTCTAACATCTTTTAAGTTATCCAAGGACTTACCTGACATTCTAGGTTATCCTTTATAAAGGGGGATGACCTGGGATCAGATCTGGTCTCTAGGGCTAGGTACAAAGTGTAGTCAGATCTCTGATGCCCTGGAACTTATCTGGTCTGAGATCAAGATGAGCTATTATTTGTCTTTAAAGAGCAGGGAAACAACTACACATTTTCCTGGCTGTAGAATTTTAGGTATCATGCAATTGTTAAATAGAATTTGATTTTGAGACTAAAAGGCCCACTTTATAACACTTCATTACTTCATTAAAGACAATTAATCCAAACCCACCTTCATGGAACTTCACTCTTGATAAATTATTTTTTCCCCTTTCCCCCACTTTGAACTACAAATGTTATTCTGTGTCTGGCCACTTTGTTCTCCACAGGGATCCTGTAAATCATTCAGGGGAAGATGGCTTTGAATGGAAATTACTTTTTTACTTGAAAGGTTTTTCTGCCTATAGTTCCAAAGTATTTTACTGTAATTATATGACCTCATTGGTTCCTATATGCATCAACCCTGTGAAACATGTTCATTTGACACACATTTACTGAGCACCTTTCTCTATGTAAAATATAGGCCTAAGGCTAGAGACTAGACTTGTGATTTCATTGCTGAAATGAACTCCTAATAGACAAATGACTTGCACTTAGATAGCACAGTAGATAGAGTGGTGGCCTTGGAATCAGGAAGATTCACCTTTTGAATTCAAATCTAGTCTCAGACACTTAGTAGCTGTGTGACCCTAGGCAAGTCACTTAATCCTGTTTGCCTCAGTTTCTTCATCTGTAAAATGAGCTGGAGAAGGAAATGATAAAACCACAGTAGCTTTACCAAGAGACCCCCTAAGAACCTCCCCAAAAAGCATAACAAAGAATCAGAAACAAACTGAAAAAATGACTAGATATCAACAACAATGGACAAGTGAAAAGCAATGACATGTTTCCAACCATCATGCCACCTCTTTTTTATTTTTTGAACCAGACCTTTGATTTCACTGGGCTCATAAAATTCCCTCTACTTGCTCTTAAACCTGGTGTCTGAGAGAGCTGCCTGGATCAAAGAGATTAAGTGACTTTTCCATGATCACAAGATTTGATTTCAGGTCTTTTAGATTTTGAGACCAACTCTACATCTACTTTACTACACTGTTCCTCCTTATGCAGTTATAGTATATAATATACAGTCCGCATTTACCTGGCCTACTATTCCCCACAAAGCATGATATTTAAAACCACACTACAAATTAGATTTCAGAAGTCCATTGAGAAGTGAAATAATGAGAATTCCAGGGAGGAAGATCTAAGTCAGTTTCCCTACATTCAAAGCTTGACAGCAGCATGGTCACTGATCTAATTGTTCGTTCTGAAGGTCAGTTTCTTAAGCAAGTGTGGTTAGTAGACCTCAGGTGGCAAAAGTGGACCCCACTTTGTGGCTGCTAGCTGGCTCACAAAATGTACAAAACATGTGCAGAGCTGGTGGTGAAATATGAGAATAGCTATGAGCACAACCATCTGATATTCTCTAAACCTCAAAATAAAGATGTCAGATGACTCCTGGGAGACTTTTCTAAGTGTCTGAAGAATCATAAACTTGCACAATTCACGGGATTGGGGCCACCCAAGACTGCAGTGGGTCGATGGTAAATCTAACCTCCCTATTATGATCAGTAATTCATTTATGACTTCTCTCACGTAGGCTGCAGTGGGGGCATGATTACTCAATGGGCGGGATAGTTAATATTCTCTACCCACAAAGTGCCAATGGCAGAATGTTGTCTGTGGCCTCCTGTCCCACAACTTCTCTGTTTAGTTGAAAGAGAAAGCAGCCCACCTACTGCTGGGTGCATGATGGGATTGTACCCCATGTCTAGCCACGAGTCACTGTAGCAGTTGAGTGAAATATTTTCTCTGATGGAACAGTCTTTGAAATAAATAGTCAAGTTACCCTGAGAGGAAGATTCCTTTTCATGGTTTTGGAAACTTTTTTTTTTAGTATTTATTTCAAAGACTTAAGTATGCTTTGGGGGGCCCCTAATCATCATAAGCCCTGGGAATTCACTACTCTACATCTGCTCCCTCCCTCCCTAAGGTGCACTGCACGGAGCAAAATAATTGTCTCTTTCTGTAAGCAGCCTCCTGTGCAGATGGAGCCCTGATTAGCATGTGTGCTTGTAGCAGTCCACTGCTCTAACCACATTTGGAAATCCAGCCACTGAGAGAAATGTGGGCTTGACATTCATTAACATTCTTTGGCTCCCTGGGAAATACACATAATAGGGTAAAATTGCCATTAAGGAGAGCAACACTTGTGGGAAATATCTACTCAATAAAGACGGAGATTCTTCTCATCAACAGCTGAGGAGAAATCCAGTTGCCATATCGGGTAAAAGAGACATTCTTTTAATAAGAGCAAAGATGACCTGAGTTCAGCAGGTTTGCAGCTGTAATGAGTCCCATTGTCCTGCACTAGATCTCAAATGGCTTATTGGTATGCAGATGTCTCTCTGCATACTTTTGGTCTCAGCAGATCCTGCAAACAGCTTGATGCTGTCTATCCCCAGAGTTGTCTGTTATTAACCTTAAGAAAAGGCAAAACTGGAAGCTAAATCATTGTCAGAATGCCCTTGTTCCCCCCACTCCCATTTCTCCCCTTACTAAATAACATTTGGGGCATGATCTTCTCAGCTATATATTTCCAAAACATTTAATTGCAAGGGGTCATTCTTTAGAGGTATACTATCAAGTGTCCCAAGACCTTCATTCCTCCTTCCCATCAGTCCTATTACGGGTCTACAATTTACTTCTAAGTACCTGAAGCCACTTGACTTGACCCTTTGGTCTCTATGGCCAATAGGACACTTTAAATGATTTGTGAGTAACCCCACTGTATTCTCTGTGGTTGGACTGTTAAAGAGAGCAGCTATTGATGTGAGGGAAGGATCACCAGCAGCAAAAGAAATTATACCAATCTTGGTTACGAGCAATTTTAAAATTCTCTTTGAAGTGATTTGAAATGGTCTGTCCTAGTTCCTTCTTTACACCTGGTCTCAGGTTCATTTCTCTGACTCATGACCTTAAGCTTCATTGTAATTCTTCCCTCACCTGACCAATGAAATGCTCTATTGCTGTTTCTCAGAGTTGCCCTTAATGACTGGCAGAGAGAAGTCAGACTTCTTGCTGAGTTTGGGTCTTGTATGAAATTATTCACATATTGAATGAATTTTCTCCAACTACCAGATTTCTTGATGACTGGAGGTGGTTTCCATATCCTTCAAGGGATGTGACACCAGTCTCTTTTCAGAGGTCTTTGTTTTTCATTTACCTCCTGGTGTCTTTGATCTGTCCCCTGAATCTTATGGGCCATCTGAACTGCCATTTTAAGTTGTTTTTATTTATTTATTTTTGTTAGAGCACTGAACATACAGTTTATTAGCCATTCTATAGTCAATGTACACACATTTTATTTATAGTTCTTTTCTACCACAAAAAAATGCTATGAGTATTTTGGTGTATATGAAACTCTGTCTTTGAAGTCCTCTTTTTTTTTCTAACTAGGAAGTAGAATTTTAATTCATACAAGATACTACTGCCTTAAGTACCTGTGCTTGTAGTTACACTGTAGTTATCAGGGTCCAGGACATAACCAGAATGAAAAAAGTTGTTTGACTGTCACTTCCAGCAGGAAGTAACAATTTGGTTTGTCCTGAGTGGTTCTGGTGTTAATGCCAAGGGTGGAAATCAGGTATTTTGAAAATCCTTAGTCTAGGGAACTCATAGATACTTCTGGGGCTTAGGTGTTGTTTCTCTCTTGCCCCTAACTAACTGTAGTCTTGGGAAACTTGTTTCCCTTCTCTGGACCTTGGCCTTATCACCTTTGAAGTAGGGGTAGTACAATATTCTGGAAAACAAGCTGGAATTATGTGACAAAAATGACTGAGTTGTTTACTCTGATGCCAAGGAAGTCAGAGGCGGAAAGATCTCACTTATACCAAAATACTCATAGCGTTTTTTTTGGCATGGTAACTGTAAATAAAGTGGGTGTCTAATAATTAGGAAATGGCTAATTCAACAGGGAATATGAACATAATAGAATATTATTTTAAATTAAAGATGAAAAATATGATGAATTCAGAGAAATTTGATGCAGAGTGAAGTAAAACCAGAACATCAAAAACAATCATGATGCACCCAACATACACAATTAAAATGACTAAAAGAAAGCTGAATCTTTGTCCTGGAGAACAGACAAATGAATAAACCTTCATTCTCTTCGCAAAGAAGAGTAATGGGGCAGAACACTGTGGACATCTTCCTATAGTGGTTAGTGTTTCAGTTGTTTTTTCCTTTACTCTTTTCCTTAGCTATTAGGGGCAAAAGAACCTTCTAATAATAACAAGTAGATGTAGCATATTTAGAAATGACTGTGATATATAATATATATGTATAAATAAGAATGAATAAAACCTATTTAAAAAAATGGTAGGAGGGAAGTCAAGATGATACAGAAAAGGCCAGGACTCAATCCCTAATTTATCTCCAAACAACATTAAAACAATACTTCAAAATGAATTCTAGAGTGGTAGAACTTGCAAAAGGATAGGGTGAAACAAATTTCCAGCCCAAGACAACTTAGAAGGTTGGCAAAAAAGGCCTGTTGCACCAGAGTGAGATTAAAGTGCAATCCAGCACAGGCAATGTCCTGGCATGATTGCAGTAGATGTTGGGGGCACCTAAACTGGCAGCTTCACCTTCTGAAACTCTCAGCCCACAGATCAGAAGGAGGTTACAGGCATCCCTTTGCTGGCATTTAATGTAAGACTCTGTTGTATTGCCCATATATAGGTCTAAGTCACAGTTCTGGAATTCAGTCTCATGAGGATGAAGAGCATTCTGCTGCCACAGAGGAGTGGGGATCCTAGTCATTGTTCCAGGGTGGAAAAGAATACTTGTGGTTGCTCACAGACTGGAGCACAGGTCAGAAAAGCAGTAAACACATCTCTTCTAAGAGCATACCACTTCAGTGAGGGGGGCAGAGCCAAGAGGACATAGTAAAAGCAGGATCTTACTTGAGTTCTCCCCCAAACCCCTCCAAATATTTGTAAAAGTGACCCTAAACAAATTCTAGAGCAGCAGAACCCCCAGAAAGACAGAGAGAAACAAATTTCCAGCCCAAGACATGGGATGGACAATGGGAAAGGTCTGTTGCTCCAAGCTGGGAGTGGAGTACAGTCCAGCATAGACTCTGGCATAGACTGTGCCCCTGCAAGCCCAGAGCAGGCTTCAGGGGACTGAATCACTTACAGTTGAGGCACTTTCCAGAGTTCTCAACCCACAAAGACAACTTAGAAAGTCTGACTTGGGTGAGAGATCATAGACCAATCCTGGCCCCAGGGCAGCCTTTGGGTAGTGGTGGCAACAGTGTCAGTGGCAACAGTAAGGGAGGCAGCAGCAGCTACTCCCAGAGATGTCAGCCCACAGATGGTAAGAGAATTGAACAACTGATCAGACAGAGGAGATTACAGGGATCTCTTTGCTGACATTGAGGTAGGATTCTGTTGGTCTGCACATACTCGGATCTGAGTCCTGGGTGGCAGTCCTGGGGCAAGGAGTAGCAATGTCATATAGCAGAGCTCATGGCAGCAGTGGAGAGGGAACCCTTCTCACAGTTCCAAGGTAGAAAAGAGTGCTTGTGGTTACTCACAGATCACAACACATTCCAGGAGAGTAGTAAACACCTCTCTTCAGATTATACCACCTTGGAAAAACTGAAAACTTACAGGTCCCTGGAAGTATCTCTGAAAATAGCTGCACAAAACCTCTCAAGCTTGGAACACTGCTCCCTCCACCTTGGAAGCAGAACCCTACCTTTTTTTTTTTTAATTTAACTTTTAACATTTATTTTCACAAAATTTTGGGTTACAAATTTTCTCCCCTTTTATCCCCTCCCCCCCCAAACCCAAGCATTCTAATTGCCCCTGTGACCAATCTGCTCTCTCTTCTATCCTCCCTCTCTGCCCTTGTCTCCGTCTTCTCTTTTGTCCTGTAGGGCCAGATAGCTTTCTTTACCCCTTAACCTGTATTTCTTATTTCCTAGTGGTAAGAACATTACAGTTGATCCTAACACTTTGAGTTCCAACTTCTTTAGCTCCCTCCCTCTCCACCCCTTCCCTTTGGAAGACAAGCAATTCAATATAGGCCAAATCTGTGTAGTTTTGCAAATGATTTCCATACTAGTTGTGTTGTATAGGACTAACTATATTTCCCTCCATCCTATCCTGTCCCCCATTACTTCTATTCTCTTATGATCCTTTCCCTCCCCATGAGTGTCGACCTCGGATTGCATTCTCCTCCCCATGCCCTCCCCTCTATCCTCCCCCCCACCCTGCTTGTCCCCTTGTCCCCCACTCTCCTGTATTGTGAGATAGGTTTTCCTATCAAAATGAGTGTGCATTTTATTCTTTCCTTTAGTGGAATGTGATGAGAGTAGACCTTATGTTTTTCTCTCACCTCCCCTCTTTATCCCTCCACTAATAAGTCTTTTGCTTGCCTCTTTTATGAGAGATAATTTGCCCCATTCAATTTCTCCCTTTCTCCTCCCAATATTTCTCTCTCACTGCTTGATTTCATTTTTTTTTAAGATATGATCCCATCCTCTTCAGTTCACTCTGTGCACTCTATCTCTATGTATGTGTGCGTGTGTGCATGTGTGTGTGTGTACTCCCACCCAGTACCCAGATACTGAAATGTTTCAAGAGTTACAAATATTGTCTTTCCATGTAGGAATGTAAACAGTTCAACTTTAGTAAGTCCCTTATGACTTCTCTTTGCTGTTTACCTTTTCATGCTTCTCTTCATTCTTGTGTTTGAAAGTCAAATTTTCTTTTCAGCTCTGGTCTTTTCATCAAGAATGCTTGAAAGTCTCCAATTTCATTGAAAGACCATTTTTTTCTCCTGAAGCATTATACTCAGTTTTGCTGGGTAGGTGATTCTTGGTTTTAGTCCTAGTTCCTTTGACTTCTGGAATATCCTATTCCATTCCCTTCGATCCCTTAATGTAGAGGGTGCTAGATCTTGTGTTATCCTGATTGTATTTCCACAATACTTGAATTGTTTCTTTCTAGCTGCTTGCAATATTTTCTCTTTCACCTGGGAATTCTGGAATTTGGCCACAATGTTCCTAGGAGTTTCTCTTTTTGGATCTCTTTCATGCGGTGTTCTGTGGATTCCTTGAATATTTATTTTGCCCTCTGGTTCTAGAATCTCAGGGCAGTTTTCCTTGATAATTTCATGGAAGATGATGTCTAGGCTCTTCTTTTGATCATGGTTTTCAGGTAGTCCCAGAATTTTCACATTGTCTCTCCTGAATCTATTTTCCAGGTCAGTTGTTTTTCCAATAAGATATTTCACATTATCTTCCATTTTTCCAATCTTCTCGCTATGTTCTGTGATATCTGTCTTTCTCACAAAGTCCTTAGCGTCCATCTGTGCCATTCTAGTTTTGAAAGAACTATTTTCTTCAGTGAGCTTTTGAATCTCCTTTTCCATTTGGCTAATTCTGCTTTTGAAAGCATTCTTCTCCTCATTGGCTTTTTGAACCTCTTTTGCCAATTGAGTTAGGCTAGTTTTCAAGGTGTTAATTTCTTCAACATTTTTTTGGTTCTCCTTTAGCAGGGAGCTGATCTGCTTTTCATGCTTCTCTTTCATCCCTCTCATTTCTCTTCCCAGTTTTTCCTCCACCTCTCTAACTTGATTTTCAAAATTCTTTTTGAGCTCTTCCATGGCCTCAGCCCATTGGGGGGGCTGGGGCACAGAATCCTTGATTTCTGTGTCTTTGCCTGATGGTAAGCATTGTTCTTCCTCATCAGAAAGGAAGGGAGGAAATGTCTGTTCTCCAAGAAAGTAGCCTTCAATAGTTTTATTTCTTTTCCCTTTTCTGGGCATTCTCCCCAGCCAGTGACTTGACCTCTGAATATTCTCCTCACACCCACCTCGCCTCCTGGTCCTCCCAGCCAGTGTTTGGGGACTGAGATTCAAATGCTGCTTCCTGCCTTAAGGCTTTTGGCGGGGGCAGGGCTGCTATTCAGTGTGAGAATTAAGATCAGGTGGTCAGGTCGGGGCAGGGCCACTTCTCAGGCTCAGTTCCCTCAGGGGGTTTATGTACAGACCTTCCACAATGGATCCAGGCTCCCACCCACTTGGGGAGCCCCTGTCTGCCACCGCCTCTCAGCTTCTATCTCCCGGGGGGGGGGCCCGAGCCATGGAGGCACCCCACTCCCCTCTCGACCCGCCAAAGAGACTCTCTCACCGACCCCCGTCACCTGTGGGTGGAGGGACTTGTGTGGCCGCTGGAGATCCCGTCCCTGAAGCCTGCTCAGATCTGTACCTCTCTGAGCCGCGGCCGCCGCAGGTCTGGGCTGGGCTCCGCGTCTGCATTGCTACAGACCTTTTGCAAGAGATTTGCAGGTCCCTCTGTGGGTGGAGGGACCCGCATGGCCGCTGGAGATCCCGTCCCCGTAGCCCGCTCGGATCTTTTCCTCATGGTGTCGCGGCTGCTGCAGGGCTGCCCTCTGCTCCCAGTCCTGGTGCCCAGTCCGCAGCGCGAAGGACCCCCCATGGGAGGTTTGCAGGTCTCTCCGAAACAGAAATCTCCCTCACTCCAATATTCCATGGCCTCTGGGTGCAGAATTCACCGTGAGTTGGTCCCCTCTAGCCATTCTGTGGGTTGTGGGTTCGGAGCTATGTGTATGTGCATCTTTCTACTCCGCCATCTTGGCTCGTCCCCAATATTTAATATTTTATTAACAGGATAATGTCTATCCATTTAACTTCTTGATGAAAAGTATTAAGTAAGATTCTAGAACAAGAATCATTAGCCATTCAAAAGCAAAAGTGTCAAGTAAGCCTCCTCTAGTCCTCCAATCTGTGGCAAAAAGGGTAAGAAATCATAGACAAATAGCATATGCTGATTCTCATTGAAATGCGGGGAATTAAAAAGAGACAGAGAATAAGCAGGGGATGGATTGTGGTGGTAGGAACCAACTGAGAAAGCACTGAAATTGACCTCTTTGCATTTCTGACACAAGGCACAGAATCTGGCCAGAAAAATTAACATTAACTATGATGGAATAGAACTTCTTTGTAAAACACCTCTGTATTGGCAACCTGTTTGCTTTTCCCTATTCTCTTAGAAAGTTTAGGGCAAAGGTGTTTTGACGTGGAAATATCTGGTACTGCTGTTTCCATTTGCTCCCTTAAAAGGTAGCCTCAGAGATTTCTCGGAGCTGGAGTCCATGAGGCCAATGGGAAACCAAACAGGTGGGTTCTCTCAGCACCTGAGCAGTCAGATATACAAATGTCCGAGGTGATCACATAGACATAACTGCAAACAGACTTTGAAGACTGGCAAGATGTAGAGAAGCATGTCATCACCTCCAGCCAGTCCAATGATCCTCTGAGGACGTCAATCTTGTTGCCCTATTGTTTCTATATGTTGTTTCTATTCTGTTCGTTCTCTACTTTTTGTTACTTCCATTTTTTGGTTGATCAATTAATTACTCTTTCTATACCATGGAAATAAAAATTCCATGGACCACAGACAATTTCTTTTATAACACATTACACTTTGAAGAGCAATGATCTACAGACCGCTCTCAAAAGATGGCGCTGACTAAGTGACCCAGTTTACCATTTCTGTTCCCACTTTTCATCACTCCATAAGGACAAAGAACAGGGAAAATATAACATAGCATACATCGAAGTGTTTGGGGTGAGGGATGAGGCTTGAGGAGTGGATACATACATGCAAGCCAACTTAATGAAAAACAGATGTTTTGAATCCTCCATATCTAAAATTTAGACAGGTGCAAATGAGATTTGAGTCTTAGTCTAGACCTAGATTCTACAACAAATGGGAGCCATCCGCAACGGGAATTCAAATTGACCTTTTTAGAATTGTCTTTACATCAAGCTTTGGCCAGCACTGATAAAACATTTAAGAGATCACAAGAAATACAGCATATTCAGTGTCAGACCCCAAAAGTATTTATCGTATTCTGAGAGGCAACATGGTATAGTGCAGAGAACATGGGCCCCAAAACCAGGAAGCCCTAGATTGAAGACCCTTCTTTGACCATTACTGGTTCTGTGATATTGGACTTAACCTCTCAATATCCTCAGGAAATTCTCTAAGACTATAAATTACAGAAAAGGTGCTGACATACCAGAAAAGACAGTTCCTCACCAGGAGTTCTTCCACCTATGAAATAACATTTCCAGTCCTTATAGCTAGTGAATGCTACAACTATAGGTATCAACATATAAAGAGTGAATGTATTAACATAGGCAAACTTCTAGGAAATTCAAAGATGTTGGGGTGCTTTAAGTGCATGTAGCATGTGTGGATTTTTTCTGTTTTATTTCCCTTTTTTCTTTTTCTGTATATGTTTAAACCACTATCCTATATATTTTTCATGATTAGATATAATAATTGTGAGTTAAGCTAATTCTTAGAAAGGCATAGCCTATTTTAGGCTATTAACAAGATCTTTCTTTGAGATAGGTTTATAGGCCCTGATACATGCAACAAAAATGTAAGACAGAAGGAGGAAAATTGGCACCACTATTAAGAATATCCTGGGGTGATGGAGACCCATATATTCAATGCATCCCTTCTTGGTTTCAGTGCACATACTTGCTAACTCACCTGTGCATGAAGAATTATAATGACCTACTCCCTTAGGAGGGATTCTTAACTGCTGCCCCATTAGACAGGCCAGAACAATAAGCAATATTTCCACATGGACTGCAGTGTAATTTTTTCATAGTTTGTAGCAACAGCATCTCTCTCT